>NC_138297.1:68585000-68925000 GCF_965601325.2 Salmo salar
CACTCCACAAATTTCTTGTTAACAAACTATAGTTTTGGCAAGTCGGTTAGGACATCTACTTTGTGTATGACACAAGTAATTTTTCCAACAATTGTTTACAGACAGATTATTTCACTCATAATTCACTTTATCACAATTCCAGTGGGTCAGAAGTTTACATACACTAAGTTGACTATGCCATTAAACAACTTGGAAAATTCCAGAAAATGATGTCATGGCTTTAGAATCTTCTGATAGGCTAATTGACATAATTTGAGTCAATTGGAGGTGTACCTGTGGATATATTTCAAGGCCTACCTTCAAACTCAGCGCCTCTTTGCTTGACATTATGGGAAAATCAAAAGAAATCAGTCAAGAAATTGTAGACCTCCACAAGTCTGGTTCATTCTTGGGAGAAATTTCCAAATGCCTGAAGGTACCACGTTCATCTGTACAAACAATAGTATGCAAGTATAAACACCATGGGACCACGCATCCATCGTACCGCTCAGGAAGGAGACGCGTTCTGTCTCCTAAAGATTAACATACTTTGGTGCGAAAAGTGCAAATCAATCCCAGAACAACAGCAAAGGACCTTGTGAAGATGCTGGAGGAAACAGGTACAAAAGTATCTATATCCAGAGTAAAATGAGACCTATATCGACATAACCTAAAGGCCGCTCAGCAAGGAAGAAGCCACTGCTCCAAAACCTCCATAAAAAAAGCCAGACTACGGTTTGCAACTGCACATGGGGACAAAGATCGTACTTTTTTGAAAAATGTCCTCTGGTCTGATGAAACAAAAATAGAACTGTTTGGCCATAATGACCATCATTATGTTTGGAGGAAAAAGGGGGAGGCTTACAAGCCGAAGAACACCATCCCAACCGTGAAGCACGGGGGTCAGCTTTATGTTGTGGGGGTGCTTTGCTGCAGGAGGGACTGGTGCACTTCACAAAATAGATGGCATCATTAGGGAGGAAAATTATGTGGATATATTGAAGCCACATCTCAAGACATCAGTCAGGAAGTTAAAGCTTGGTCGCAAATGGGTCTTCCAAATGGACAATGACCCTAAGCATACTTCCAAAGTTGTGGCAAATGGCTTAAGGACAACAAAGTCAAGGTATTGGAGTGGCAATTACAAGCCCTGACCTCAATCCTATAGAAAATTTGTGGGCAGAACTGAACTGAAAAAGCGTGTGCGAGCAAGGAGGCCTACAAACCTGACTCAGTTACACCAGCTCTGTCAGGAGGAATGGGCCAAAATTCACCCAATTTATTGTGGGAAGCTTATGGAAGGCTACCCGAATCGTTTAACCCAAGTTAAACAATTTCAAGGAAATGCTACCAAATACTAATTGAGTGTATGTAAACTTCTGACCCACTGGGAATGTGATGAAATAACTAAAAGCTGAAATTAATCATTCTCTCTACTATTATTCTGACATTTCACATTCTTAAAATAAAGTTGTGATCCTAACTGACTTAAGAAAGGAATTTTTTTGAGATTCTTCAAATAGCCACCCTTTGCCTTTATGACAGCTTTAAACACTCTTGGCATTCTCTCAACCAGCTTCATTAGGTAGTCACCTGGAATGCATTTCAATTAACAGGTTTCCCTTATTAAAAGGGAATTTGTGGAATTTCTTTCCTTAGTGTATTTGAGCCAATCAGGTGTGTTGTGACAAGGTAGGGGTGGTATACAGAAGATAGCCCTATTTGGTAAAAGGCCAAGTCCATATTATGGCAAGAACAGCTGAAATAAGCAGAGAAATAAGAGAAACGACAGTCCGTCATTACTTTAAGACATGAAGGTCAGTCAATAGGGAAAATTTTCAGAACTTTGAAAGTTTCTTCAAGTGCAGTCGCAAAAATCATCAAGCGCTATGATGAAACTGGCTCTCATGAGGACCGCCACAGCAAAGGAAGACCCAGAGTTACCTCTGCTGCAGAGGTTAAGTTCATTAGAGTTACCAACCTCAGAAAGTGCAGCCCAAATAAATGCTTCATGGAGTTGAAGTAAAAGACACATCTCAACTTCAACTGTTCAGAGGAGACTGTGTGAATCAGGCCTTCATGGTTGAATTGCTGCAAAGAAACCACTAACAAAGGACACCAATAAGAAGAAGAGACTTGCTTCGGCCAAGAAACACGAGCAATGGACATTAGACTGGTCCAAATTGGAGATGTTTGGTTTCAACTGCTGTCTTTGTGAGACTCTGTGTGGGTGAACGGATGATCTCTGCATGTGTATTTCCCACCATGAAGCATGGAGGAGGAGGTTTTATGGTGCGGGGGTGCTTTGTTGGTGACACTGTCTGTGATGTATTTAGAATTCAATGCACACTTAGCCAGCATACCTACCACAGCATTCTGCAGTAATACGCCATCCCATCTGGTTTGGACTTAGTGGGACAATGACCCAACACACCTCCAGGCTGTGTAAGGGCTATTTTACCAAGAAGGAGAGTGCTGCATCTGATGACCTGGCCTCCACAATCCCCCAACCTCAACCAAATTGAAATGGTTTGGCATGAGTTGGACCGCAGAGTGATGGAAAAGCAGCCAGCAAGTGCTCAGTATATGTGGGAACTCCTTCAAGACTGTTGGAAAATCATTCTAGGTGAAGCTGGTTGAGAGAATGCCAAGAGTTTGCAAAGCTGTGATCAAGGCAAAGGGTGGCTATTTGAAGAATCTCAATTATAAAATATATTTAGATTTGTTTAACACTTTTTTGGTTACCACATGATTCCAAATGTGTTATTTCATAGTGTTGATGTCTTCACAATGTAGAAAATAGTACAAATAAAGAAAATTAGGTGTTCTAAAACGTTCTAAAACGTTTGACCGGTAGTGTGTAGCTCAAAAAAATAAAGGGAACACTAAAATAACACATCCTAGATCTGAATGAATGAAATAATCTTATTAAATACTTTTTTCTTTACAAAGTTGAATGTGCTGACAACAAAATCACACAAAAATAATCAATGGAAATCCAATGTATCAACCCATGGAGGTCTGGATTTGGAGTCACACTCAAAATTAAAGTGGAAAACCACACTACAGGCTGATCCAACTTTGATGTAATGTCCTTAAAACAAGTCAAAATGAGGCTCAGTAGTGTGTGTGGCCTCCACGTGCCTGTATGACCTCCCTACAACGCCTGGGCATGCTCCTGATGAGGTGGCGGATGGTCTCCTGAGGGATCTCCTCCCAGACCTGGACTAAAGCATCCGCCAACTCCTGGACAGTCTGTGGTGCAATGTGGCGTTGGTGGATGGAGCGAGACATGATGTCCCAGATGTGCTCAATTGGATTCAGGTCTGGGGAACGGGCGGGCCAGTCCATAGCATCAATGCCTTCCTCTTGCAGGAACTGCTGACACACTCCAGCCACATGAGGTCTAGCATTGTCTTGCATTAGGAGGAACCCAGGGCCAAGCGCACCAGCATATGGTCTCACAAGGGGTCTGAGGATCTCATCTCGGTACCCAATGGCAGTCAGGCTACCTCTGGCGAGCACATGGAGGGCTGTGCGGCCCCCCAAAGTAATGCTACCCCACACCATGACTGACCCACCGCCAAACCGGTCATGCTGGAGGATGTTGCAGGCAGCAGAACGTTCTCCACGGCGTCTCCAGACTCTGTCACGTCTGTCACGTGCTCAGTGTGAACCTGCTTTCATCTGTGAAGAGCACAGGGCGCCAGTGGCGAATTTGCCAATCTTTGTGTTCTCTGGCAAATGCCAAACGTTGGGCTGTAAGCACAACCCCCACCTGTGGACGTCGGGCCCTCACACCACCCTCATGGAGTCTGTTTCTGACCGTTTGAGCAGACACATGCACATTTGTGGCCTGCTGGAGGTCATTTTGCAGGGCTCTGGCAGTGCTCCTCCTGCTCCTCCTTGCACAAAGGCGGAGGTAGCGGTCCTGCTGCTGGGTTGTTGCCCTCCTACGGCCTCCTCCACGTCTCCTGATGTACTGGCCTGTCTCCTGGTAGCGCCTCCATGCTCTGGACACTACGCTGACAGACACAGCAAACCTTCTTGCCACAGCTCACATTGATGTGCCATCCTGGATGAGTTGCACTACCTGAGCCACTTGTGTGGGTTGTAGACTCCGTCTCATGCTACCACTAGAGTGAAAGCACCACCAGCATTCAAAAGTGACCAAAACATCAGCCAGGAAGCATAGGAACTGAGAAGTGGTCTGTGGTCCCCACCTGCACATCCACTCCTTTATTGGGGGTTGTCTTGCTAATTGCCTATAATTTCCACCTGTTGTCTATTCCATTTGCACAACAGCATGTGACATTTATTGTCAATCAGTGTTGCTTCCTAAGTGGACAGTTTGATTTCACAGAAGTGTGATTGACTTGGAGTTACATTGTGTTGTTTAAGTGTTCCCTTTATTTTTTTGAGCAGTGTATATATAGATATCGTTCCATTCCTGCATTGCTAACAGGTGTGTTTTATTTTTGATGCATTACCTCTGTGCCTGACCAAACAAAGCTCAGGACCTGGGTTCTGCCTGGTAAATAACAGAGAGTCAGGACATGGGTTCTGTCTGGTAAATAACAGAGAGTCAGGACATGGGTTCTGCCTGGTAAATAACAGAGAGTCAGGACCTGGGTTCTGCCTGGTAAATAACAGAGAGTCAGGACCTGGGTTCTGTCTGGTAAATAACAGAGAGTCAGGACCTGGGTTCTGCCTGGTAAATAACAGAGAGTCAGGACCTGGGTTCTGCCTGGTAAATAACAGAGAGTCAGGACATGGGTTCTGCCTGGTAAATAACAGAGAGTCAGGACCTGGGTTCTGTCTGGTAAATAACAGAGAGTCAGGACCTGGGATCTGCCTGGTAAATAACAGAGAGTCAGGACCTGGGTTCTGCCTGGTAAATAACAGAGAGTCAGGACCTGGGTTCTGCCTGGTAAATAACAGAGAGTCAGGACCTGGGTTCTGTCTGGTAAATAACAGAGAGTCAGGACCTGGGTTCTGTCTGGTAAATAACAGTCGTATTGCTTTGTGCTGCTATCCACATCACTGGAATCTGCATGACACACATTTGACTGCCTTTCCATCAGTCACGTTGAATTGTTGAGGTGGGAGTCCTTGTTGTCAAAGCATTCAATCTGACCATGAAGGACCAAGCAGCCTCAGTTCTCTCCTCACACCTCCACTACTGTAATGAGATCTGTAGACAAAGCCCTGGGAGCTGAACTCAATGGTTATAATACATCATTTAGAACTACAACGATGTGCAATACTTGGCAATTTGAAACGTACTCTCTGCCGAGATCTCTTGCAACATGCAGCCCAGATATTTCACTGTTGTTGTCACCACTTCAATCACCCATTGTATCCCTATGAATAGGTAATGATCTGTCTGTCTACCCCTATAGGGGTAAGTACTGGAAGCACTAAAGACATGAGATAGGCAAACCTTTGACTGATAAAGAGGATTTCACTTCTCACTTACTCTGTTTGTCCCATTGACACATCTACGCGTCATCAATCGTCTGTGACGGCCAATTAATTCAATGAACGCTGATATTCACAGCTTTCCGTCGGGCTATTCATGAGAACCAATTTGCATCAGTAATCTGCCATGTGAAGCGGGCACAAAGCCTTTTGTGAAGGGAAGCCCAGGATCACTGGCAGCATGGCTGGTCTATCCTGGCTTACTCCCCCTGTCAATATGTCTCAGAGGATACAGAAAGTGTGTTTGTTTGTGTTTGTGTGTTCAAAGCCATGATCAACAGTCCCGCTTTAAATGACGTATAGCTTATAATAGGCTTCATAAAGCCTTCATAAACACAACATAAACGTGTCACAAATGATCTATAACCGTATCTCATGCTCTATAAAGACTTCATAAATGTGGCGTAACTGTGTGACATAACCACCAATGTCAAATGTGACATAATCCCCTATGTCAAATAAATCTGTGCTTTATAAAGGATGGCAGAAGCACTGCTTCATAAAGGCTCATATAAATCATATGAAGGCTTCACAAAGCATTATAACATTGTCATGCATCTTGGTAGAGAATTGCAGCACCGGGATAGTGGGTTCGGTTGTCATGACTACCCATACATAAAAATGTATACGCGTATGACTGAAAGTTGCTTTGGATAAAAGCGGCTGGTAAATTGTATAAATTAAATTATATTACTGTAAAGCATTTCTAGGATGACCCAACCTTATTCCCTCCTGGATGCATAGCCAATATTGGACCTGACCTCAACTTCCCCCAAAATGCCGTGGTGCAGGATGACACATTCTAAAGTGCAGTCATACACAGCAAAAAAAAGTGATACTGCCTTTTAAATTCAGTATTTTTTTTCTCCAAATTCCGTTTTCTCTGTTTTGTTTTTCCAGGTTTCGGATTTCCCCCATTTTCCTCACACGTTTGTAATAGAAAAACAACAAAATGTGATTTTCTGTGTTTACAACAATGCTTGAACCACGTCAGGGAATGACTTTTGAGTTCTCTAAGAAACATAGATTTTTGAGTGTAGTTGGCCTTTAATTCAGTCCGCTTGCCCTGCACTGTGTTGTTTGGTTAGCGGTGTTTCTGTAGCGCTGTAAGTTCGCAAATCAAATACTCATTTGTGGTGCCACTGTAGCATTAACAAAATGTCCTAGTTAGTTAAGCTATATTTTATTGTAATTTAAATTAATTTGTAGTAGTTACGTGTTGAGTTAGATTACATACTGTAACTACCACAATCGTTATTTCAAATAATTTCAGACTTCACTAACTAGCTACGTTAGATACAGCCATGTCTCAAAGTCATATCATGAGTTTTGTAAATGAAAGATGAATATAGTACGAATCGAATGGAGTTTCCCATTTCCCCATTCAGAGTATTTCTGGTGCAAGCACAATTTGGCCCAGCGTCGTCTGGGGCAGGGGAAGGTTGGGCCGGGGTAGGGCGTCATTGTAAATAAGAATTTGTTCTTAACTAACTTGTCTAGTTAAATAAATTATAAATAAATAAAATAATAAAGCACAGAAATGCCTTTTTCCAGATGGTGTGACAAAGGCATTTCCTCACAGACCTGCTAACTTTCTTTGTGGTTACTTTTAAAGTTGGAACCAACCCTTCAGTACCTCCAGCAGGCAGAGAGGCACGAACCATTTGTACGCCAGCTCAGGGAAAAGCTACGTTATTCAGAGCCCTGTGTACTGTTCGATGTCATTTTTGAAACTTAATGTTTTGATATTGTTTTAAAAATGTTAAAATGTTTACCAAAGTGGTCTGACTTGAAAGTAAGTTACTGTAGAGTGTGAGAGGGATTTAAATGGGTTGATAGACATGCGAAGCGGGGGGGGTGTGTGTGTGTGTGTGTGTGTGTGTGTGTGTGTGTGTGTGTGTGTGTGTGTGTGTGTGTGTGTGTGTGTGTGTGTGTGTGTGTGTGTGTGTGTGTGTGTGTGTGTGTGTGTGTGTGTGTGTCAGAACCAAGATGATTTGGACTAGTCCAACCTGAGACTACCTCACCAGGTATTCCTCCTCTGTTCCTATGGCGACCAGTGCTTGATTACAACCTGTTACAATGGCGCCAACATTTTAATGGCTAATCTTTCAGTGGGGGGAATGTGTCAAAGACCTGACTGGGAAATAAGGGAGAGCAGCACACCCTAGGAGCTCAGATGCAAAAATGTAATGTCCAACGTTTCGACAGCCAAGCTGTCTTCATCAGGGTATGATCAACTGGGCCCAGCACCACGCGGTGTGGCTCGTTATATTGTTGTGTTTGTGTACTGAGGAACATGTAACTTGCGTCCGGAAGAAAGCCACTGTCAATGTCCTTAGGTTGGTGGCTTTCATCACGGTCAGTGTTTCTTTGTGTATCGTCGTCTCCAGGCTATTGGACACACAGCACATAAAAGCCTGGCATACCAACCATTCAGAGTTGGCCTTAGTGGGAGGGACCATAGAATTATATGGGAGTGACCTCACTGAGTAAAGTATGTGTCATCCTTTGCTAGCAAAAACATTCCGTCTGGTCGTCACTATTTAACACAGCCACAAAGTTATAATTATGGCTAAACATTTCCACAATTTAACCCTAACTAATCAAGGCCACATTTGATGTGTTGGGCCAACAGACGTTCGGTGCATTTGGCCAGGAAGTGTCTGGGAATGAGATTAGGTGTAATGTGATTAATGTGACTTCACTTTAGAGAGTGTTGGAATCCTGCAGCACAACATGTCACCCTTTATAAAGCATGTTTTTATCATATTCACCATAGTGGGTTATGTCACATTTGACATTGGTGATTATGTCGCAAAGTTGTGCCACATTTGTGAACCCTTTATAAAGCATGACATATGGTTATAGATGCTCTGTAACAAACGCATTTATGTAGTCCTCATGAAGGCATTATGAAGGCCTTTATAAACTGAACTTCCTTTAAAGCGGGAGCTGAAATATCACGTCTTGTTTTAGATACTGAGAGGAAGGATGGCTAATTTCCAGATAATTACAAGTACCGGTGCTTCATCTGAATAGAGAACTTGTCAAACTATGACAGGTTTACACGACATTATTCTCACAGATGGATGATGACAAATCTAAAAGATCTTCTGATCACGTCAATTATTGCCCTGGCAAGCGCTGTGAAGCAATTATGTATCATTATTGCCAATTTCCCCCCCAAAAAAGCTTTATTCTGCTAATCTAGTCATCCTAAAGCAGGTGTAGCATGAACAAAATGTCCTATTTGGAAAGCAGACTGAATTGACAGAGGCAATACTAATACTAATAATCCCTTGTATTTAACGCATGGTCCTTGGTGGCGCTGGATTACAGATCAAGGATTAGAGATTACGCGACACTGAACAAACTCTATTATTATAGTCTGACCAACACAGGTGAAGATATAGAAGCTGAGTTTACTATTCAGGGTGGCACCTCTGCATAGTCTTCGCCAATATTACACTACACCACCCACCTGTAAAACATTTAAAAAAACTGTCCAGTCTTTGATGTATTAGTTCTCCTTTTTTAAAACATAGGACATCAGAGGAGTTTTATAACCCAACTAACTGATTCTGAATCGCAAGTTTTTAATTAAGGTCTTACGTTTCTCTTGTTACGTTTAGAATTCCCGTCCACTTTGTACCGAGGATGTCCATCTACTTCCTGGAGGATGTCCATCTACTTCCTTGAGGATGTGTCACGACTCCCGCCGAAGTCGACCCCTCTCCTTGTTCGGGCGGCGTTCGGCGGTCGACGTCACCGGCTTACTAGTTGCCACCGATCGATGTTTCACTGTTCGTTTGGTTTTGTCTTTATTGTGTACACCTGTTTTGAGTTTCCCTAATTATGTTCATTATTTAAGCCTCTGCATTTCCTGTTTGTCTTGTCGGTGATTGTTTGTCCGTTTAGTGTAGTTGGAGGTGTTTTCTCAAGACTACGTATTTTTATGAGAAGATGGATTGAATATTTTAGTAAACACGTTTTGTTTACCTTCATCCCTGTGTCCTGCGCCTGACTCCTCCACTTCTCTAAGAAGATCCGTTACAGGATGTCCATCTACTTCCTGGAGGATGTCCATCTACTTCCTTGAGGATGTCCATCTACTTCCTGGAGGATGTCCATCTACTTCCTTGATGATGTCCATCTACTTCCTGGAGGATGTCCATCTACTTCCTTGAGGATGTCCATCTACTTCCTTGAGGATGTCCATCTACTTCCTTGAGGATGTCCATCTACTTCCTTGAGGATGTCCATCTACTTCCTTGAGGATGTCCATCTACTTCCTAGAGGATGTCCATTTACTTCCTCGAGGATGTCCATCTACTTTCTCGAGGATGTCCATCTACTTCCCTTCGAGGATGTCCATCTAATTCCCTTCGAGGATGTCCATCTACTTCCTCGAGGATGTCCATCTACTTCCTCGAGGATGTCCATTTACTTCCTTGAGGATGTCCATCTACTTCCTCGAGGATATCCATCTACTTCCTTGAGGATGTCCATCTACTTCCTTTCAGCACCACTTTAGATCTCTTTTAATTATCCATCCACATTGAGCTAACACTGAACTGTTCACTAAATTAGAGAGGGAGAGAGAGAGGGGGAGAGGGAGAGAGGGAGGGAGGGAGAGGGAGAAGAGAGAGGGGGGTGGCAAGAGAGTGAAAGAGGGGAGGCAAGAGAGAGAGAGAAGGGAGGGCGAGAGAGAGGGGGGGGCAAGCAAGGGAGAGAGAGAGTGGAGAGCAGGGAGGACAGTAGCCTTTGGGTATGTGTTGGGATTCAGGGGGAGCCAGGCTGAGGTTCTGTGGTTTGGTCCTGGCCTGAGGTCCTTTCCTCGGGCTAGGTGCTGCATTGGCGGCAGGCTACAAATTTACCACTCTGATTTCGAGTGCTGCTGTGGTGAGGTGTCAAAGCGAGTCGCTCTGACTGCGTTCCCTACCCAAACATCCCCATCCTCCTCTCCTCCCATCCTCCCCTCCTCCTCCCCAGCCCTCTCCTCCTCTCCTCCTCTTCCCCTCCCCTCCTCCTCTTCTCACCTCCTCCCCCCATCCTCCTCTCCTCCCATCCTCCCCTCCTCCTCCCCGGCCCTCTCCTCCTCTCCTCCTCTCCTCCTCTTCCCCTCCCCTCCTCCTCTTCTCCCCTCCTCCCCTCCCCTCCTCCTCTCCTCCCCTCCTCCCCTCCCCTCCTCCTCTTCTCCCCTCCTCTCCCCAATCAGTCCATTCCAGCGATGCTGTTTCAATACATTTAGCAGTGAGCTCTCATGGTTTCCCAGACATTAGAAATGTACCTGGACTTTTGTGGCTCCAGCACAGACTAGACATTTAACACTGGAACGATGACTTCCCGCAGACGCACACACACACACACACACTCACTGGAGCGATCACCTCACTAACACACACACACACACACACACACACACACACACACACCACACACACACACACACACACACACACACACACACACACACACACACACACACACACCACACACACACACAGCTGTGTAACATCAGACCTCATCAGATTGCTACAGTGTTTACATGGAGTCCACATGGGAATGGCTGAGTTAGAGACTGATTCACTTGTTGATGAGCTGACTGGTTACCTGCTGACTAATCAAACAATATATTGACTAAATGGACATCAGGGATCAATCCCAATTGGGATCATTTAAATTCCAGTCATTTCAATCATTGAATTGCAGTACTATGGGGCAATTCCATTTCAAATTTAACTGGCAGGAATTGAATTGGAATTGACCCCTCTGATGGACATAAAAGTACCTGAGCAAAAATGCAATTACTTGATCGTTTGACTGACTGACTGACTGACTGACTGACTGACTGCTGACTGAATGGCTGACTGAATGACTGGCTGACTGAATGACTGGCTGGTTGACAGAATGGCTGACTGACTAAATTATAGTACTGCTAGTAATGACAGACTGAATGATAGTACTAGATGGTGGCAACAGACATGGTCGTCCTGTTTGTAGCTCCTAGCCAACTTTACAGTATATTGTATTTTTTTTCTGTGTTATTTCTTACATTATTTGCTCAGAACATTTCTTGCATAATTACCTACAGCCGTAAATAACTTTTAGATCGGCGGTCACTCACCAGCATTTAGATCAGAAATTCAATTTACCTGTATTGGATCCTTTGTTTAAACTCCCTGAGGCAGTTCCATTCATCCTGGGTGCTGCTCCAAGACACCGTCGCTGCAGAAGAAGAACAAGGAGAGGGCTTTTAGTCAGACTCAGGAGGCGTGCATACCATCCATCGCTTCCGGGTGTATTATTGGCCTGCGTTCCGTCTCTGTACAATAAAGCAGACGAGGATCTCCTTCCAGAGAAACATCAGGGACTGTAACGTACTCTGTTTTATGGAATCATGGCTCTCTCCAGATATACAGTCCCCATACAGTCAGCCTGTGGGGTTCTCCATATATCACGCGGACAGGAAGAAAGAACTCTCCTGGGAAAAGAAAAGGTGGAGTTTTATGTTTCATGATTAACTACTCATGGTGGTAATGTACAGGAACGCAGGTCCTTTTGTTCTCCTGATCTGGAATACATCACCATCAAATGGCGACCTCATTACCTCCCGAGATAATTTTCTTTGGTCATCTTCACGACCGTGTATGTTCCCCCCCAAGCCAACACTGCTATGGCTCTCAAAGAACTACACTGATAAATGGAAACCACATATCCTGAAGCCGCATTGACTGTAGCTGGGGACTTTAATACAAGAAATCGTAGAAAAAAGCATCCAAAGTTCTATCAACCAATCTCCTGTGCTACTTCCCCTTCTGGGGCGGCTACACGGCCCTCCCCCGCCCTACCTTCAGCAAATCAGATCACGCCTCCATTTTGCTCCTCCCCTCCTATTGGCAGAAATTTTAACAGGAAGGACCCATTGTAAGGACTGTCAAACGTTGGTGTGACCAATCAAAAACTATGCCTTCAAGAAAGTTGTGATCACATGGACTGGGAAATGTTTGTGTTGCCTCAGAAAATAATATCAATGTATACACTGACTGAGTTCATCAGGAAGTCCATAGAGGATGTTGTTCCCACTGTGATGATTACAATTTATCCAAACCATAAACCATGGAAAGATGACATCATTTGCGCAAACCTGAAAGTACAAACCAATGCAATTTGACTTGGAACATGGACGTGTACAAACCGACCAGCTATGCCCTCTGTAACGCAATCAAACAGGCAAAACGACAGTACATGGACAAAGTGGAGTCGCAATTCAATGACTCAGACACGAGACATATGTGGCAGGGACTCCAGACAATCAAGGTTGATAAAGGGAAAACCAGCCACGTCGCGGACACCGACACCTCGCCTCCCGACAAGCTAAACACCTTCATATGTACAGTATATAGGCTTTTCTATTAATGTATATACTCTCCATACTGTCTATTTCACACCATTATATACATCAGTATCAGTGGAGGCTAATGAGGGGAAGACGGCTCATAATAACGACTGGAACGGAGCGAATGGAATGGCATCAAACACATGGAAACCATGGAAACCATGTGTTTGATGTATTTGATACCACTCCACATATTCATATTCTGCTCCAGCCATTATCTGGATCGACGTATACGACAGTGTGTTCCAGTTCCCGCCAATATCCAGAAACTTCACACAGCCATTGAAGAGGAGTGGGACAACATTCCACAGGCCACAATCAACAGCCTGATCAACTCTATTCAAAGATGTGTTGCTCTGCATGTGGTAAATGGTGGCCACACCAGATACTGGCTGGTTTTATAATCCATGGCCCTACCTTTTCTTTAGGATGCATATACAGTGCCTCCGGAAAGTAATCAGACCACTTGACTTTTTCCACATTTTGTTACGTTACAGCCTTATTCTAAAATGGATAAAAATATAAAATCCTCAGCAATCCATACTGAATATCCTATAATGACAAAGCGACCGTGTAGACCGTCATTGTAAATAAGAATTTGTTCTTAACATACTTGCCTAGTTAAATAAAGGTTAATTAAAATACAAAATAAAAACTCTCAGACCATGAGAAACAAGATTCTCTGGTCTGATGAAACCAAGATTGAAGTCTTTGGCCTGAAAACCTGTAGCGTCATACCCAAGAAGAATTGATGCTTCAAGAAAGTAATGATTAAAGGGTCTGAATACTTGTGTAAATGTGATTTTTATTTTTTTTATTTTTAATACATTTGCAAAAATGTCTAAAAAACAGTTTTTGCTTTGTCATTATGTAGTTATTGTGTGTAGATTTTTTTTAATATACATTTTAGGATAAGGCTGTAACGTAACAAAATGTGGAAAAAGTCAAGGGGGTTTGAATACTTTCCAGTCATCTGAAATCCACAGATTATGGTCTAATGAATTTATTTCAATTGACTGATTTTCTTATATGAGCAGTAGCTCAGTAAATTCTTTGAAATTGTTGCATGTTACGTTTATATTTTTGTCCAGTGACTTTGGCTCGTTCGGATATTTCTTAGCTATGTATTACTGTACTGTTGGAGCTAAAAACACAAGCATTATATATTACTGTACTGTTGGAGCTATAAACACAAGCATTAGGTATTATTGTACTTTTGGAGCTATAAACAGAAGCATTAGGTATTACTGTACTGTTGGAGCTATAAACACAAGCATTAGGTATTATTGTACTGTTGGAGCTATAAACACAAGCATTAGGTATTACTGTACTGTTGGAGCTATAAACACAAGCATTATGTATTACTGTACTGTTGGAGCTATAAACACAAGCATTATGTATTACTGTACTGTTGGAGCTAGAAACACAAGCATTATATATTACTGTACTGTTGGAGCTATAAACACAAGCATTATATATTACTGTACTGTTGGAGCTAGAAACACAAGCATTATATATTACTGTACTGTTGGAGCTATAAACACAAGCATTATATATTACTGTACTGTTGGAGCTAGAAACACAAGCATTATATATTACTGTACTGTTGGAGCTATAAACACAAGCATTATATATTACTGTACTGTTGGAGCTATAAACACTAGCATTATATATTACTGTACTGTTGGAGCTAGAAACACAAGCATTATATATTACTGTACTGTTGGAGCTATAAACACAAGCATTATATATTACTATACTGTTGGAGCTAGAAACACAAGCATTAGGTATTACTGTACTGTTGGAGCTATAAACATAAGCATTAGGTATTACTGTACTGTTGGAGCTATAAACACAAGCATTAGGTTTTACTGTACTGTTGGAGCTATAAACACAAGCATTAGGTATTACTGTACTGTTGGAGCTGTAAACACAAGCATTATATATTACTGTACTGTTGGAGCTAGAAACACAAGCATTATGTATTACTGTACTGTTGGAGCTAGAAACACAAGCATTATATGTTACTGTACTGTTGGAGCTAGAAACACAAGCATTAGGTATTACTGTACTGTTGGAGCTAGAAACACAAGCATTATATATTACTGTACTGTTGGAGCTATAAACATAAGCATTAGGTATTACTGTACTGTTGGAGCTATAAACACAAGCATTAGGTATTACTGTACGGTTGGAGCTATAAACACAAGCATTATATATTACTTTGCTGTTGGAGCTATAAACACAAGCATTAGGTATTACTGTACTGTTGGAGCTATAAACACAAGCATTATATATTACTGTACTGTTGGAGCTAGAAAGACAAGCATTATATATTACTGTACTGTTGGAGCTATAAACACAAGCATTAGATATTACTGTACTGTTGGAGCTAGAAACACAAGCATTATGTATTACTGTACTGTTGGAGCTATAAACACAAGCTTTATGTATTACTGTACTGTTGGAGCTATAAACACAAGCATTAGGTATTACTGTACTGTTGGAGCTATAAACACAAGCATTATATATTACAGTACTGTTGGAGCTATAAACACAAGCATTATATATTACTGTACTGTTGGAGCTAGAAACACAAGCATTATATATTACTGTACTGTTGGAGCTATAAACACAAGCATTATATATTACTGTACTGTTGGAGCTAGAAACACAAGCATTAGGTATTATTGTACTTTTGGAGCTAGAAACACAAGCATTATGTATTACTGCACTGTTGGAGCTATAAACACAAGCATTATATATTACTGTACTGTTGGAGCTAGAAACACAAGCATTAGGTATTACTGTACTGTTGGAGCTAGAAACACAAGCATTAGGTATTATTGTACTTTTGGAGCTAGAAACACAAGCATTATGTATTACTGCACTGTTGGAGCTAGAAACACAAGCATTATCTGGATATCTGTAAGATATGTGTAAGTGACCAATAACATTTGATTTGATTTGACCGACAGACCAATGTCTGACTGATTAAATGGTTAATTGGTTAATTGATTCCTCATATCCCCCCAGGCCATGCAGAAGGAAGGGAAGGACATCAACATTAAGGAGGTGATGGACTGCTGGACCCTCCAGATGGGTTATCCTGTTGTGACCATCAGTAAGAACTACAGTCTGGACCACAGCGTCACCATCACACAGGAACACTTTGTCTACGACAGGGACGCCAAGATCAGAGACCCTGACCTTTTCAACAGAAGGTAGGTACTGTCAGCTGAGGACTGCAGACTTTTTTATTTGGGTTTTTAACCCTTCTTTATATTATTATTGTTATTATTATTATTATTTTATTGGTCTCACTTCCACAACAACAAAGAGTGCAAAGCGAGAAGCTAATACCATGTATGAAGAAACTAGTCTTCTCCTGTCCACACAGTGGAGGTAACAGACAGCTAGTCTTCTCCTGTCCACACAGTGCAGATAACAGACAGCTAGTCTTCTCCTGTCCACACAGTGGAGGTAACAGACAGCTAGTCTTCTCCTGTCCACACAGTGGAGGTAACAGACAGCTAGTCTTCTCCTGTCCACACAGTGGAGGTAACAGACAACTAGTCTTCTCCTGTCCACACAGTGGAGGTAACAGACAACTAGTCTTCTCCTGTCCACACAGTGGAGGTAACAGACAGCTAGTCTTCTCCTGTCCACACAGTGGAGGTAACAGACAACAAGTCTTCTCCTGTCCACACAGTGGAGGTAACAGACAGCTAGTCTTCTCCTGTCCACACAGTGGAGGTAACAGACAACTAGTCTTCTCCTGTCCACACAGTGGAGGTAACAGACAACTAGTCTTCTCCTGTCCACACAGTGGAGGTAACAGACAACTAGTCTTCTCCTGGCCACACAGTGGAGGTAACAGACAACTAGTCTTCTCCTGTCCACACAGTGGAGGGTAACAGACAACTAGTCTTCTCCTGGCCACACAGTGGAGGTAACAGACAACTAGTCTTCTCCTGTCCACACAGTGGAGGTAACAGACAACTAGTCTTCTCCTTTCCACACAGTGGAGGTAACAGACAACTAGTCTTCTCCTGTCCACACAGTGGAGGTAACAGACAACTAGTCTTCTCCTGTCCACACAGTGGAGGTAACAGACAGCTAGTCTTCTCCTGTCCACACAGTGGAGGTAACAGACAGCTAGTCTTCTCCTGTCCACACAGTGGAGGTAACAGACAGTTAGTCTTCTCCTTTCCACACAGTGGAGGTAACAGACAACTAGTCTTCTCCTGTCCACACAGTGGAGGTAACAGACAACTAGTCTTATCCTGTCCACACAGTGGAGGGAACAGACAGCTAGTCTTCTCCTGTCCACACAGTGGAGGTAACAGACAACTAGTCTTCTCCTGTCCACACAGTGGAGGTAACAGACAACTAGTCTTCTCCTGTCCACACAGTGGAGGTAACAGACAACTAGTCTTCTCCTGTCCACACAGTGGAGGTAACAGACAACTAGTCTTCTCCTGTCCACACAGTGGAGGTAACAGACAGCTAGTCTTCTCCTGTCCACACAGTGGAGGTAACAGACAACTAGTCTTCTCCTGTCCACACAGTGGAGGTAACAGACAACTAGTCTTCTCCTGTCCACACAGTGGAGGTAACAGACAGTTAGTCTTCTCCTGTCCACACAGTGGAGGTAACGGACAACTAGTCTTCTCCTGTCCACACAGTGGAGGTAACAGACAACTAGTCTTCTCCTGTCCACACAGTGGAGGTAACAGACAGCTAGTTTTCTCCTGTCCACACAGTGGAGGTAACAGACAACTAGTCCTCTCCTGTCCACACAGTGGAGGTAACAGACAGCTAGTCTTCTCCTGTCCACACAGTGGAGGTAACAGACAGCTAGTCTTCTCCTGTCCACACAGTGGAGGTAACAGACAGCTAGTCTTCTCCTGTCCACACAGTGGAGGTAACAGACAACTAGTCTTCTCCTGTCCACACAGTGGAGGTAACAGACAGCTGCCGATCAGGTCTACTGTATTACTAAACTGTTCTCGCCCAGATGATCTCTCTCTCTCTTTCTCTTTTGTTGTAAATATGTATATACTATTGTTAAAGTTTGTATTGTTTCATTTGCATGTTTTATTCACACCTGCAATGTCGGAGCTCGCAGCTGAAGAATTTCACTGTACCCTGCAACTACATCTGGGTCCCTGTGCATGTGACTAATAAAACCCAATCTTATATCTCTCTCTCTCGCTTATGCAGAGCTGTGTTCAGAAGGGTAGAGCTGTATTCATTAGGGTAGAGCTGTGCTCAGAAGGGTAGAGCTGTGTTCAGAAGGGTAAAGCTGTATTCATTAGGGTAGAGCTGTGTTCAGAAGAGTAGAGCTGTGTTCAGAAGGGTAGAGCTGTGTTCAGAAGAGTAGAGCTGTGCTCAGAAGGCTAGAGCTGTGTTCAGAAGGGTAGAGCTGTGTTCAGAAGGATAGAGCTGTGCTCAGAAGGCTAGAGCTGTGTTCAGAAGGGTAGAGCTGTGTTCAGAAGGATAGAGCTGTATTCATTAGGGTAGAGCTGTGTTCAGAAGAGTAGAGCTGTGTTCAGAAGGGTAGAGCTGTGTTCAGAAGTGTAGAGCTGTGTTCAGAAGGGTAGAGCTGTGTTCAGAAGGGTAGAGCTGTGCTCAGAAGGGTAGAGCTGTGTTCAGAAGGGTAGAGCTGTGCTCAGAAGGGTAGAGCTGTGCTCAGAAGGGTAGAGCTGTGTTCAGAAGGATAGAGCTGTGCTCAGAAGGACAGAGCTGTGTTCAGAAGGGTAGAGCTGTGTTCAGAAGGATAGAGCTGTATTCATTAGGGTAGAGCTGTGTTCAGAAGAGTAGAGCTGTGTTCAGAAGGGTAGAGCTGTGTTCAGAAGGGTAGAGCTGTATTCAGAAGGGTTGAGCTGTGTTCAGCCTTCCATGTAGCTCAGTTGGTAGAGCATGGTGTTTGCAACACCAGGGTTGTGGGTTCGATTCCCACGGGGGGCCAGCACAGAAAAAAATGTATGAAATTGTTTGAAATGTATGCATTCACTACTGTAAGTCGCTCTGGATAAGAGCGTCTGCTAAAATGACTAAAATGTAAATGTAAAAGGGTAGAGCTGTGTTCAGAAGGGTAGAGCTGTGTTCAGAAGGGTAGAGCTGTGCTCAGAGGGTAGAGTTGTGTTCAGAAGGGTAGAGCTGTGTTCAGAAGGGTAGAGCTGTGCTCAGAAGGGTAGAGCTGTGTTCAGAAGGGTAGAGCTGTGTTCAGAAGGGTAGAGCTGTGTTCAGAAGGGTAGAGCTGTGTTCAGAAGGGTAGAGCTGTGTTCAGAAGGGTAGAGCTGTGCTCAGAAGGCTAGAGCTGTGTTCAGAAGGGTAGAGCTGTGTTCAGAAGGATAGAGCTGTGCTCAGAAGGCTAGAGCTGTGTTCAGAAGGGTAGAGCTGTGTTCAGAAGGATAGAGCTGTATTCATTAGGGTCGAGCTGTGTTCAGAAGAGTAGAGCTGTGTTCAGAAGGGTAAAGCTGTATTCATTAGGGTAGAGCTGTGTTCAGAAGAGTAGAGCTATGTTCAGAAGGGTAGAGCTGTGTTCAGAAGGGTAGAGCTGTGTTCAGAAGGGTAGAGCTGTGTTCAGAAGGGTAGAGCTGTGCTCAGAAGGGTAGAGCTGTGTTCAGAAGGGTAGAGCTGTGCTCAGAAGGGTAGAGCTGTGTTCAGAAGGATAGAGCTGTGCTCAGAAGGACAGAGCTGTGTTCAGAAGGGTAGAGCTGTGTTCAGAAGGATAGAGCTGTATTCATTAGGGTAGAGCTGTGTTCAGAAGAGTAGAGCTGTGTTCAGAAGGGTAGAGCTGTGTTCAGAAGGGTAGAGCTGTATTCAGAAGGGTAGAGCTGTGTTCAGAAGGGTAGAGCTGTGTTCAGAAGGGTAGAGCTGTGTTCAGAAGGGTAGAGCTGTGCTCAGAGGGTAGAGCTGTGCTCAGAAGGGTAGAGCTGTGTTCAGAAGGGTAGAGCTGTGTTCAGAAGGGTAGAGCTGTGCTCAGAAGGGTAGAGCTGTGTTCAGAAGGGTAGAGCTGTGTTCAGAAGGGTAGAGCTGTGTTCAGAAGGGTAGAGCTGTGTTCAGAAGGGTAGAGCTGTGTTCAGAAGGGTAGAGCTGTGTTCAGAAGGGTAGAGCTGTGCTCAGAAGGGTAGAGCTGTGATCTCAGAAGGGTAGAGCTGTGTTCAGAAGGGTAGAGCTGTGTTCAGAAGGGTAGAGCTGTGTTCAGAAGGGTAGAGCTGTGTTCAGAAGGGTAGAGCTGTGTTCAGAGGGTAGAGCTGTGCTCAGAGGGTAGAGCTGTGCTCAGAGGGTAGAGCCGTGTTCAGAGGGTAGAGCTGTGCTCAGAGGGTAGAGCTGTGTTCAGAGGGTAGAGCTGTGTTCAGAAGGGTAGAGCTGTGTTCAGAGGGTAGAGCTGTGTTCAGAGGGTAGAGCTGTGTTCAGAAGGATAGAGCTGTGTTCAGAGGGTAGAGCTGTGCTCAGAGGGTAGAGCTGTGCTCAGAAGGGTAGAGCTGTGTTCAGAAGGGTAGAGCTGTGTTCAGAGGGTAGAGCTGTGCTCAGAGGGTAGAGCTGTGTTCAGAGGGATAGAGCTGTGTTCAGAAGGATAGAGCTGTGTTCAGAGGGTAGAGCTGTGTTCAGTAGCAGTAGTGTTCAGGAGAAGTCCTGGCAACATGTGGATGGATTAGTTTAATCTTCCATGAAGGTGACGTTAATAATTCATTCTGAACCAATCTGGTTTCCCTCCCTCGTGTTCCTCTGATTCGGGCCGGCAAGGCCGCTAGCGAGGCGAGGAGAGGGATAAGCGAGGAGAGGAGAGGCAAGGGACATCGTCTCTGCATCCTAAGACAGGGAGGAAGGGGAAAAGGATAATCGGGGAAAATTCACACCACTGAAGGCTGTAGATAATGTAGGGGAAAATTCACACCACTGAAGGCTGTAGATAATGTAGGGGAAAACTTCACACCACTGAAGGCTGTAGATAATGTAGGGGAAAACTTCACACCACTGAAGGCTGTAGATAATGTAGGGGAAAATTCACACCACTGAAGGCTGTAGATAATGTAGGGGAAAATTCACACCACTGAAGGCTGTAGATAATGTAGGGGAAAATTCACACCACTGAAGGCTTTAGATAATGTAGGGGAAAACTTCACACCACTGAAGGCTGTAGTTAATGTAGCCTGTCCAATGGAGGCCTCCATAATATTTCTAAAATGCTCTTCTGCAGGGCACGTACTGTACTGACAGGGCACGTAAACCCCCTCTCGGTTGTCAATGGCAACCTTTATCTCCCGTCCTCACCTGCCGTTGCTAGACTTGTTTTTTCGGTCTTAGCGTGCTTCTTCTGAAAGCTTACTGGAGAAAGAAACAACAAACAGGACTGCTAGTGGTGACTCAAACACCCCAGCTCTCTCATTTAAAACTGGTAAACACCATTAACCCTTTAAATTCCCCCAGCCCATCACAGCTGGCCACCTTGGCCTGCACTGGGCAATAATGAGAAAAGGCTTTTAAGGAATCAATAGGTAAACTAGCAGACTGCCTCACACCTCTCCCTCACACCTCTCTCCCTTTCTCCTCTCCCTCTTTCCTCTCTCCCTTTCTCCTCTCCCTCTTTCCTCTCTCCTCACACCTCTCCCTCTTTCCTCTCTCCCTCATACCTCTCCCTCTTTCCTCTCTCCCTCATACCTCTCCCTCTTTCCTCTCTCCTCACACCTCTCCCTCTTTCCTCTCTCCCTCACACCTCTCCCTCTTTCCTCTCTCCCTCACACCTCTCCCTCTTTCCTCTCTCCTCACACCTCTCCCTCTTTCCTCTCTCCCTCATACCTCTCCCTCTTTCCTCTCTCCCTCATACCTCTCCCTCTTTCCTCTCTCCCTCATACCTCTCCCTCTTTCCTCTCTCCCTCATACCTCTCCCTCTTTCCTCTCTCCCTCATACCTCTCCCTCTTTCCTCTCTCCCTCATACCTCTCCCTCTTTCCTCTCTCCCTCATACCTCTCCCTCTTTCCTCTCTCCCTTTCTTTTCTTTTCTTTTTCTCTCTCTCTCTCTCTCTCTCTCTCTCTCTCTCCCTCTCTCTCTCTCTCTCTCTCTCTCTCTCTCTCTCTCTCTAATTGGCGCTGGAGGGATGGCTGCTGTTTTACAGGCTCTGAACCAACTCTTCTGGACACCAGAACAGTGATTACTCACCTCAAACTGTTTCTTTTTTACATGTACCTGAATACAACAGGTGTAGTAGACCTCACAGTGAAATGCTGAATACAACAGGTGTAGTAGACCTTACAGTGAAATGCTGAATACAACAGGTGTAGTAGACCTTACAGTGAAATGCTGAATACAACAGGTGTAGTAGACCTCACAGTGAAATGCTGAATACAACAGGTGTAGTAGACCTCACAGTGAAATGCTGAATACAACAGGTGTAGTAGACCTTACAGTGAAATGCTGAATACAACAGGTGTAGTAGACCTCACAGTGAAATGCTGAATACAACAGGTGTAGTAGACCTTACAGTGAAATGCTGAATACAACAGGTGTAGTAGACCTTACAGTGAAATGCTGAATACAACAGGTGTAGTAGACCTCACAGTGAAATGCTGAATACAACAGGTGTAGTAGACCTTACAGTGAAATGCTGAATACAACAGGTGTAGTAGACCTTACAGTGAAATGCTGAATACAACAGGTGTAGTAGACCTTACAGTGAAATGCTGAATACAACAGGTGTAGTAGACCTTACAGTGAAATGCTGAATACAACAGGTGTAGTAGACCTTACAGTGAAATGCTGAATACAACAGGTGTAGTAGACCTTACAGTGAAATGCTGAATACAACAGGTGTAGTAGACCTCACAGTGAAATGCTGAATACAACAGGTGTAGTAGACCTCACAGTGAAATGCTGAATACAACAGGTGTAGACCTTACAGTGAAATGCTGAATACAACAGGTGTAGTAGACCTTACAGTGAAATGCTGAATACAACAGGTGTAGTAGACCTTACAGTGAAATGCTGAATACAACAGGTGTAGTAGACCTTACAGTGAAATGCTGAATACAACAGGTGTAGTAGACCTTACAGTGAAATGCTGAATACAACAGGTGTAGTAGACCTTACAGTGAAATGCTGAATACAACAGGTGTAGTAGACCTTACAGTGAAATGCTGAATACAACAGGTGTAGTAGACCTTACAGTGAAATGCTGAATACAACAGGTGTAGTAGACCTTACAGTGAAATGCTGAATACAACAGGTGTAGTAGACCTTACAGTGAAATGCTGAATACAACAGGTGTAGTAGACCTTACAGTGAAATGCTGAATACAACAGGTGTAGTAGACCTTACAGTGAAATGCTGAATACAACAGGTGTAGACCTTACAGTGAAATGCTTACTTACAAACCCTTAACCAACAATGCAGTTTTAAGAACAAAAACTGTTGAGAAAGTATTTACTAAAATAAACTGAAGTAAAAAATAATTAATTCAAAAAGAAGAAATTGAAAAATAACAAATAATGAAAGAGCAACATTAAAATAGTTCATTGAGGTAATATGTACAGTACGTGTGGGGGGGGGGGTGTCAATGCAAATAGTCTTATTAAGAAGCCTTGTTATTTTTATGTAATTTTATTGTGTTACTTTTTATTAAATGTTTTAATTTATTTAGTAAATATTTTCTTAACTCTATTTCTTGAACAGCGTTGTTGGTTAAGGGCTTGTAACTAAGCATTTCACGGTAAGGTCTACACCTGTTGTATTCGGCGCATGTGACAAATAAAATGTGATTTGATTTGATAAACTGTCTTCTTTGATCCATAAATGAAAACTGCGGGTGAAGTGGGGGTAAACACTGGGGGTGAAGTGGGGGTGAACACTGGGGGTGAACACTGTGGGTGAAGTGGGGGTGCACACTGGGGGTGAAGTGGGGGTGAACACTGGGGGTGAAGTGGGGGTGAACACTGGGGGTGAACACTGTGGGTGAAGTGGGGGTGAACACTGGGGGTGAAGTGGGGGTGAAGTGGGGGTGAACACTGGGGCCGGAGTAGGGGTGAACACTGGGGGTGAAGTGGGGGTGAACACTGGGGGTGAAATGGGGGTGAACACTGGGGGTGAAGTGGGGGTGAACACTGGGGGTGAAGTGGGGGTGAACACTGGGGGTGAGGTGGGGGTGAAGTGGGGGTGAACACTGGGGGTGAAATGGGGGTGAACACTGGGGGTGAAGTGGGGGTGAACACTGGGGGGGAAGTGGACGTCGCAGTAGTAGAGTTGTAACCCCAGCAATTTGTGAAATTCTGTTATATGAAATTACGTCAAGGTATGCAGGAAGGGTATATCCATCACTCTCCATATGGTAGGAAGACCGGCAGCATGTCTAGGTGTGTTGTTAATGGCAGCATATCTAGGTCTGTTGTTAATGGCAGCATATCTAGGTGTGTTGTTAATGGCAGCATATCTAGGTGTGTTGTTAATGGCAGCATATCTAGGTGTGTTGTTAATGGCAGCATATCTAGGTCTGTTGTTAATGGCAGCATATCTAGGTCTGTTGTTAATACAATGGCTGCATATCTAGGTCTGTTGTTAATGGCAGCATATCTAGGTCTGTTGTTAATGGCAGCATATCTAGGTGTGTTGTTAATGGCAGCATATCTAGGTGTGTTGTTAATGGCAAGATATCTAGGTTTGTTGTTAATGGCAGCATATCTAGGTGTGTTGGTACTGGCAGCATATCTAGGTGTGTTGTTAATATAATGGCAGCATATCTAGGTGTGTTGTTAATGGCAGCATATCTAGGTGTGTTGTTAATATAATGGCAGCATATCTAGGTGTGTTGTTAATGGCAGCATATCTAGGTGTGTTGTTAATGGCAGCATATCTAGGTGTGTTGTTAATATAATGTCAGCATATCTAGGTGTGTTGTTAATATAATGGCAGCATATCTAGGTGTGTTGTTAATATAATGTCAGCATATCTAGGTGTGTTGTTAATATAATGGCAGCATATCTAGGTGTGTTGTTAATATAATGGCAGCATATCTAGGTGTGTTGTTAATACAATGGCAGCATATCTAGGTGTGTTGTTAATACAATGGCAGCATATCTAGGTGTGTTGTTAATACAATGGCAGCATATCTAGGTGTGTTGTTAATATAATGGCAGCATATCTAGGTGTGTTGTTAATATAATGGCAGCATATCTAGGTGTGTTGTTAATATAATGGCAGCATATCTAGGTGTGTTGTTAATATAATGGCAGTCTCAGACATCAATACACATGCTTAAGGCCCGATGCTCCACTTGGTGTGATGAGGCCCGAGCTCCACTTGATGTGATGAGGCCTCATGCTCCACTTGGTGCGATGCTCCACTTGATGTGATGAGGCCTCATGCTCCACTTGGTGTGATGCTCCACTTGGTGTGATGCCTGATGCTCCACTTGGTGTGATGAGGCCCGATGCTGCACTTGGTGTGATGAGGCCCGATGCTGCACTTGGTGTGATGAGGCCCGATGCTGCACTTGGTGTGATGAGGCCTGATGCTCCACTTGGTGTGATGCTCCACTTGGTGTGATGCTCCACTTGGTGTGATGCTCCATTTGGTGTGATGAAGCCTGATGCTCCACTTGGTGTGATGCTCCACTTGGTGTGAATAGGCTCGATGCTCCACATGGTGTGATGAGGCCCGATGCTCCACTTGGTATGATGAGGCCCGATGCTCCACTTGGTGTGATGAGGCCTGATGCTCCACTTGGTGTGATGAGGCCCGATGCTCCACTTGGTATGATGAGGCCCGATGCTCCACATGGTGTGATGAGGCCCGATGCTCCACTTGGTGTGATGCTCAACTTGGTATGATGAGGCCCGATGCTCCACTTGGTGTGATGAGGCCCGATGCTCCACTTGGTGTGTTGAGGCCTGATGCTCCACTTGGTGTGATGAGGCCCGAGTCTCCACTTGGTGGGATGCTCCACTTGGTGTGATGAGGCCCAAGGCTCCACTTGGTGTGATGAGGCCCGATGCTCCACTTGGTGTGATGAGGCCAGAGAGAGAGAAGATTTAAATACTTGTAAACTATTTCACTCTGTTCAGTAAAGTCTCAAGCCAAGCTTGGAGGTGGTGCAGGCATCGTTCATACATTCTAACAGGTGTGCATCCATTTACATGACATTACAGTTGTGCTTTGATTATTCTGATCTAGCATCAACAGTCCTGAAGGATATTCATAAGGCTGTGGGTGGATAAACAACAGTGTATCTTGACCAGACCACCTATTATTGATTAAAGGAAGGCCAGCCAGGGAGAGAGGGAGAGGGAGGGAGAGAGAGGGAGAGAGGTAGAGAGAGGTAGAGAGGAGAGAGAGAGTAGAAGGAGAGAGAGATGTAGAGAGAGGTAGAGAGAGGCAGAGAGAGGCAGAGAGAGAGAGAGAGAGAGAGAAACTACAGACGGTAGAGGCCTTTGGTGTTTCCTGGTCGTGCTAGACTAGAGGCACACTTACCAGAAATAAATAATAATAGCTACCCTACTCCACAACACATGAAACATTGAACAGGCTCTATGCACGCCAGGCCAGCAGGGTAGTATCTTCTCTTTGAAAGTCAAGTGGATGATGGTTGAGTTTCTGACTCACTCCACAATTTATATTCTTCTTTCCTTCATTTTTTCCCAACAATAGAGTATCTATCTGTTCTTTTAAAAGTCAAGTTTGTTGCTCTTGAAAAACCCAATTTTTTACATTACATTTTAGTCATTTAGCAGACGCTCTTATCCAGAGCAATTTACAATTAGTGCATTCAGTCATAGTCAGTACATTCTTCCTCAATAAAGTAGCTCAGCAAAGTCAGTGCTAGTAAAAGGGAAATGATGTTGAGTGTTAGTTCATAAAAGGGTGGGTGGAGGAGGTACTGTGGGATTATTTAACATACTCTTTGAAGATGTAAGGTTTCAGATGTTTTCTGAAGATGGGCAGGGACTCTGCTGTCCTAACTTCTGGGGGAAGTTGGTTCCACCATTGGGGTGTTTTTGCAGGGTCACACCAAGGTTTTTTGTGCTCTACAATCTTGGTTTCATCAGACCAGAGAATCTTGTTTCTCATGGTCTGAGAGTCTTTAGCTGCCTTTTGGCAACGTCCAAACGGATTGTCATGTGCCTTTTACTGAGGAGTGGCTTCCTTCAGACCACTTTACCATAAAGGCCTGATTGGTGGAGTGCTGCAGAGATGGTTGTCCTTCTGGAAGGTTCTCCCATCTCCACATAGGAATTCTAGAGCTCTGTCAGAGTGACCATTGGGTTCTTGGTCACCTCCATGACCTAGGCCATTCTCCTCCGATTGCTCAGTTTGGCCGGGCAGCCAGTCTTGGTGGTTCCAAACTTCTTCCATTTAAAAATTATGTATGCCACTGTGTTCTTGGGGACCTTCAATGCTGCAGACATTTTTTGGTGCCCTTCCCCAGATCTGTGCCTCGACACATTCCTGTCTCGGAGCTCTACGGACAATTCCTTCAACCTCAAGGATGATCAATGGAAACAGGATGCATCTGAGCTCAATTTCAAGTCTCATAGCAAAGGGTCTGAATACTTATGTAAATAAGGTATTTCTGTTTTTTATTAGTAATACATTTGCAAAAAATAAATAAAAACTGTTTTTGCTTTGTCATGATGGGGTATTGTGTGTAGATTGCTGAGAAAAAATTTATATTTAATCCATTTTAGAATAAGGCTGTAATATAATAAAATGTGGAAAAAGGGAAGGGGTCTGAATACTTTCCGAATGCACTGTAAACCATCAACTTTGTGAATACCATTGGTGTTTAATATGAGGGTTTCATCATGAACTACCCCCCTCCCCCCTAATAAATATATTTAGTATATATTTTTTTTTTTATGACAGGAAATGAGTTTTTAAACAGCAACATTTTCTCTCAGCCTCGTGGCAAAATGTGTACAATAGCATGATATTAGCTATAAAACTGCACATTTTCTCTCAGTTTAATAGCAACATGTGTAGAATAGCAGGGAATTATCTCTAAAACAGTAAGATTTTCTCTCAGCCTCATGGCAAAATATTTACAATAGCATGAGATTAGCTATAAAAGTGCTCAGGTTCTCTCCGCCCCATGGCAACAAAAACAGACGTAAACTGCTCTAAGCCACTATCCCCACTCCCTGACACCAGTCATGGAGAAAATAAATTGCTAAATGAAGTTAGTGGTTGAAGGCACTAAATTAATTTCCTGGTCACCTGCAGAGAACTGTGATCCGTGACTATTATAGGGGCGTTGCAATTACACCCGCTAATTACCTTCTACTCCCCCCCGGGTGTTTCCAGAACAACTAACCTGAGGCTGTACCCAAATGGCACCATATTACCTGTATAGTGCACTACTTTTGACCAGGGCCCGTTGGATGCCATTTGGGACGCTGGCCTAGTTTATTGTGTCTGGGATTCTGATTACGAGTCTGGGAGATTGTCAGAGTGCATCATAGGGGTTTTATGGATGAAGAATTGACTTGAGCTCTTAGAAATGAATCGCAACGATACTTTCGTATAGGGAAGGTGGAGCCATTTGGGTACAGCCTCAGGTTAGATGCGAGTACAGTCAGAGGACCTGAAAGATGAAATCAACGTTCAGCATGAGATGGAATTCACAGCTCAATAATCACTACGACTACGAGTAGGCTGGGGAATTTATAACTCAAGGTAGTAGTGAAGTATTCTGCTATAACTCAAGGTAGTATTGAAGTATTCCGCTATAACTCAAGGTAGTAGTGAAGTATTCTGCTATAACTCAAGGTAGTAGTGAAGTATTCTGTTATAACTCAAGGTAGTAGTGAAGTATTCTGCTATAACTCAAGGTAGTAGTGAAGTATTCTGTTATAACTCAAGGTAGTACATTTACATTTTAGTCATTTAGCAGACGCTCTTATCCAGAGCGACTTAGAGTAGTGAATGCATACATTTCATACATTTTTTTTGTATATATATTTTTTGTACTGGCTCCCCGTGGGAATCAAACCCACAACCCTGGCATTGCACACACCATGCTGGCATTGCAAACACCATGCTCTACCAACTGAGCCACAGGGAAGTAGTATTCTGCTATAACTCAAGGTAGTATTGAAGTATTCTGTTTTAACTCAAGGTAGTATTGGGGCAGCAGATAGCCTAGTGGTTTGAGAGTTGGGCCAGTAACCGAAAGGTTGCTGGATCGAATCCCCGAGCTGACAAGGTAAAAATCTGTCATTCTGCCCCAGATCAAGGCAGTTAACCCACTGGCCGTCATTGTAAATAAGAATTTGTTCTTAACTGACTTGCCTAGTTAAATAAAGGTTACACACAGTATTGAAGTATTCCATTATAACTCAAGGTTGTATTGAAGTATTCTGTTATAACTGAAGGTTGTATTGAAGTATTCTGTTATAACTCAAGGTAGTATTGCAGTATTCTGTTATAACTCAAGGTAGTATTGCAGTATTCTGTTATAACTCAAGGTAGTATTTAAGTATTCTGTTATAACTCAAGGTAGTATTGAAGTATTCTGTTATAACTCAAGGTAGTGGTGAAGTATTATGTTATAACTCAAGGTAGTGGTGAAGTATTCTGTTATAACTCAAGGTAGTGGTGAAGTATTCTGTATAAAACTGGACATCAAGTGAAAACCGCAAAGGGAAGTAATATAACAACAAAATCCTCTGAATATATTAGTTGAACTAGTGCAACTACCTGCCCGTGTGATAGACTCCATCGATACACTTTTATAATCTGAACATAAAGGATTATGGTATCCATGCAGGTGTTGCTGTATGGTTTCCTTTGTTATTGTGTTTTGAGGAAAGAAAATATATTTTAGCAATAAATGTTATTGCACCTCTGAGGACCTGTTACGCTGCTACTTGGACACAGACTGTTTGATTAAAGACTATATCAAGCTTCAGCCTCAAGTGTGTCTCTGAAGCTATAAGGAAATAAAGCCTTCTCAGAGAGAGGGAGAAAGAAAAAGAGAGGGGGAGAGAGAGAGGAAGAGAGAGAGCGACATCGAGAGAGAGATAGAGAGAGATTGTGGTGGACCTCCCCTGGAGCTTGTCATCCCTGGTCCCTCCAGCAACCTCACACCTCATTACCCTTCATATTGCACCCCTGACCCAAAAAGAGCCAGGCTGCCCACCTCGCCCTGCCCCAGCATGCCTCAGGATGCGTTCCAAATGGCGACTTAATCCCCATAGGGCTCTGAAGGGCTCAAAAGTAGTGCACTTTAAAGGGAATAGAGTTCCATTTGGGACGCTCGACCAGCCTGATCTGGCCCAGTCGGACCCTCCAGTGAAGTGGCGCTCTCAACCGACTCCGGCCGCCCGGCCAGATCGATGGACCCACCTAGGGGGTGATGATAGAGACATGATGCAGCCACTCATAGTGATGGAACATCGATCCTGAGGAGAGAGAGAGATAGAGAGATTGAGAGGGGTGGCGATAGTGAGACAGAGAAATATATATATATATATACAGTTGAAGTCGGAAGTTTACATACACCTTAGCCAAAAACATTTAAACTCAGTTTTTCAGAATTCCTGACATTTAATCCTAGTAAATATTCCCTGTCTTAGGTCAGTTAGGATCACACCTTTATTTTAAGAATGTGAAATGTCAGAATAATAGTAGAGAGAATGATTTAATTCTGTCACGTCCTGACCAGTAAAGGGGTTATTTGTTATTGTAGTTTGGTCAGGACGTGGCAGGGGTGTGTTTGTTTAGAGTGTTTCAGGGTTTGTTGGGCTATGTTCTTATTTAAGAGGGGTGTTTGTTTAGAGTGGTTCGGGGTTTGTTGGGTTATGTTCTTGTTAGTTTATTTCTATGTTAGTTCTAGTATGTCTATTTGTATGTGGTGTTTGTTGGGTTGACCTTCAATTGGAAGCAGCTGCTCCTAGTTGTTTTTTCTATGGGATTTTGTGGGTAGTTGTTCCTTGTTTAGTGTTTGTTGCACCTGACAGGACTGTGTCGTTTTGTTCTTTTTACGTATTTAGTTGTTTCTCCTTCTTCAAAATAAAAAGAAGATGAGTATACATATTCCCGCTGCGTTTTGGTCCAATCCATACGACAACCGTGACAATTTCAGCTTTTTATTTCTTTCATCACATTCCCAGTGGATCAGAAGTTTACATACACTCAATTTGTATTTGGTAGCATTGCCTTTAAATTGTTTAACTTGGGTCAAACGTTTTGGGTAGCCTTCCACAAGCTTCCCACAATAAGTTGGGTGAATTTTGGCCCATTCCTCCTGACAGAGCTGGTGTAATTGAGTCAGGTTTGTAGGCCTCGCACATGCTTTTTCAGTTCTGCCCACAAGTTTTCTATTGGATTGAGGTCAGGGCTTTGTCATGGCCACTCCAATACCTTGACTTTGTTGTATTTAAGCCATTTTGCCACAACTTTGGAATTATGCTTGGGGTCATTGTCCATTTGGAAGACCCATTTGCGACCAAGCTTTAACTTCCTGACTGATGTCTTGAGATGTTGCTTCAAAATATCCACATAATTTTCCTCGCTCATGATGCCATCTATTTTGTGATGTGCACCAGGCCCTCCTGCAGCAAAGCACCCCCACAACATGATGCTGCCACCCACGTGCTTCATGGTTGGGATGGTGTTCTTCGGCTTGCAAGCATCCCCCTTTTTCCTCCAAACATTACGATGGTCATTATGGCCAAACAATTCTATATTTGTTTCATCAGACCAGAGGACATTTCTCCAAAAAGTACGATCTTTATCCCCATGTGCAGTTGCAAACAGTAGTCTGGCTTTTTTATGGCGGTTTTGGAGCAGTGGCTTCTTCCTTGCTGAGTGGCCTTTCAGGTTATGGCGATATAGGACTCGTTTTACTGTGGATATAGATACTTTTGTACCTGTTTCCTGCAGCATCTTCACAAGGTCCTTTGCTGTTGTTCTGGGATTGATTTGCACTTTTCACACCAAAGTACGTACATCTCTAGGAGACAGAATGCGTCTCCTTCCTGAGCGGTATGACGGCTGCGTGGTCCCATGGTGTTTATACTTGCGTACTATTGTTTGTACAGATGAATGTGGTACCTTCAGGCGTTTGGAAATTTCTCCCAAGGAAGAACCAGACTTGTGGAGGTCTACAATCTTTTTTCTGAGTTCTTGGCAGATTTCTTTAGATTTTCCCATGATGTCAAGCAAAGAGGCACTGAGTTTGAAGGTAGGCCTTGAAATACATCCACAGGTACACCTCCAATTGACTCAAATTATGTAAATTAGCCTATCAGAAGCTTCTAAAGCCATGATATCATTTTCTAGAATTTTCCAAGCTGTTTAATTAAAGGCACAGTCAATTTAGTGTATGTAAACTTCTGACCCACTGGAATTGTGATACAGTGAATTATAAGTGAAATGATCTGTCTGTAAACAATTGTTGGAAAAATTACTTTGTCATGCACAAAGTAGATGTCCTAACCGACTTGCCAAAACTATAGTTTGTTAACAAGAAATTTGTGGAGTGGTTGAAAAATGAGTTTTAATGACTCCAACCTAAGTGTATGTAAACTTCCAACTTCAAATATATATATATATATATATATATATATATATATATATATATATATATATATATATATATAGAGAGAGATAGATAGATAGATAGATAGATAGATAGATAGATAGATAGATAGATAGATAGATAGATAGATAGATAGATAGATAGATAGATAGATAGATAGATAGATAGATAGATAGATAGATAGATAGATAGATAGATAGATAGATAGATAGATAGATAGATAGATAGATAGATAGATAGATAGATAGATAGATAGATAGATAGATAGATAGATAGATAGATAGATAGATAGATAGATAGATAGATAGATAGATAGATAGAAATTCAGCATTTCACTGTAAGGTCTACTACACCTGTTGTATTCAGCATTTCACTGTAAGGTCTACTACACCTGTTGTATTCAGCATTTCACTGTAAGGTCTACTACACCTGTTGTATTCAGCATGTCACTGTAAGGTCTACTACACCTGTTGTATTCAGCATGTCACTGTAAGGTCTACTACACCTGTTGTATTCAGCATTTCACTGTAAGGTCTACTACACCTGTTGTATTCAGCATTTCACTGTAAGGTCTACTACACCTGTTGTATTCAGCATTTCACTGTAAGGTCTACTACACCTGTTGTATTCAGCATTTCACTGTAAGGTCTACTACACCTGTTGTATTCAGCATTTCACTGTAAGGTCTACACCTGTTGTATTCAGCATTTCACTGTAAGGTCTACACCTGTTGTATTCAGCATTTCACTGTAAGGTCTACACCTGTTGTATTCAGGTACATGTAAAAAAGAAACAGTTTGAGGTGAGTAATCACTGTTCTGGTGTCCAGAAGAGTTGGTTCAGAGCCTGTAAAACAGCAGCCATCCCTCCAGCGCCAATTAGAGAGAGAGAGAGAGAGAGAGAGAGAGAGAGATAGGGAGAGAGAGGGAGAGAGAGGGAGAGAGAGAGAGAGAGAGAGAGAGAGAGAGAGAGAGAGAGAGAGAGAGAGAGAGAGAGAGAGAGAGAGAGAGAGAGAGATATAAAAACGGGGTTCTGAAAAGTAAGATAAGGCGAGGGTGAATTAAGAGGGGAGGAGGGGGAGGAGGCGGAGACGGTCAAAGGCACTTCCTGAAGAGAATTCTGAATTGATTTAATGAAGCAGCAGACTGTATTTCATGAGGCAAGAGGGACAGACCAGACCAGACTAGAGGGACAGTCCAGACCGGACCAGACAAAATAGGTTCACAGTTAACTACATAGCAGTTTGGTCAAACGAGGTAGTTTAGTACAGGCTGAGTCTCCAACTGGATCTTGTCACAGAGCCACAATTACAAAGTCATTTGTGTCACAGCTTCAACAGTTAACTAAAGCTTGACTCCTCTTCTCTCTGCCACACTGCTGTTCCTGTTCAGCATCCACTAAAACCTCTCAGCTTAACTCACCACTGGGAACACATGTTTTTCTGTTATGCGATTCAGCTAGCTGCTTGAGGATTGTTCCTCCTGGTTAATCATACAGTAATCAGAGGATTGTTCCTCCTGGTTAGGGAATCATACAGTAATCAGAGGATTGTTCCTCCTGGTTACTCATACAGTAATCAGAGGATTGTTCCTCCTGGTTAATCATACAGTAATCAGAGGATTGCTCCTCCTGGTTAGGGAATCATACAGTAATCAGAGGATTGTTCCTCCTGGTTAATCATACAGTAATCAGAGGATTGTTCCTCCTGCTTAATCATACAGTAATCAGAGGATTGTTCCTCCTGGTTAATTACACAGTAATCAGAGGATTGTTCCTCCTGGTTAATCATACAGTAATCAGAGGATTGTTCCTCCTGGTTACTCATACAGTAATCAGAGGATTGTACCTCCTGGTTAATCACACAGTAATCAGAGGAATGTTCCTCCTGGTTAGGGAATCATACAGTAATCAGAGGATTGTTCCTCCTGGTTAATCATACAGTAATCAGAGGATTGTTCCTCCTGGTTAATCATACAGTAATCAGAGGATTGCTCCTCCTGGTTAATCATACAGTAATCAGAGGATTGTACTCCTGGTTAATCATACAGTAATCAGAGGATTGTTCCTCCTGGTTAATCATACAGTACTCAGAGGATTGTTCCTCCTGGTTAATCATACAGTAATCAGAGGATTGTTCCTCCTGGTTAGGGAATCATACAGTAATCAGAGGATTGTTCCTCCTGGTTACTCATACAGTAATCAGAGGATTGTTCCTCCTGGTTAATCATACAGTAATCAGAGGATTGCTCCTCCTGGTTAGGGAATCATACAGTAATCAGAGGATTGTTCCTCCTGGTTAATCATACAGTAATCAGAGGATTGTTCCTCCTGCTTAATCATACAGTAATCAGAGGATTGTTCCTCCTGGTTAATTACACAGTAATCAGAGTATTGTTCCTCCTGGTTAATCATACAGTAATCAGAGGATTGTTCCTCCTGGTTACTCATACAGTAATCAGAGGATTGTACCTCCTGGTTAATCATACAGTAATCAGAGGAATGTTCCTCCTGGTTAATCATACAGTAATCAGAGGATTGTTCCTCCTGGTTAATCATACAGTAATCAGAGGATTGTTCCTCCTGGTTAATCATACAGTAATCAGAGGATTGCTCCTCCTGGTTAATCATACAGTAATCAGAGGATTGTTCCTCCTGGTTAATCATACAGTAATCAGAGGATTGTTCCTCCTGGTTAATCATACAGTACTCAGAGGATTGTTCCTCCTGGTTAATCATACAGTAATCAGAGGATTGTTCCTCCTGGTTAGGGAATCATACAGTAATCAGAGGATTGTTCCTCCTGGTTACTCATACAGTAATCAGAGGATTGTTCCTCCTGGTTAATCATACAGTAATCAGAGGATTGTTCCTCCTGGTTAGGGAATCATACAGTAATCAGAGGATTGTTCCTCCTGGTTAGGGAATCATACAGTACTCAGAGGATTGTTCCTCCTGGTTACGCATACAGTAATCAGAGGATTGTTCCTCCTGGTTAATCATACAGTAATCAGAGGATTGTTCCTCCTGGTTAATCATACAGTAATCAGAGGATTGGTCCTCCTGGTTAATCATACAGTAATCAGAGGATTGTACCTCCTGCTTAATCATACAGTAATCAGAGGATTGTACCTCCTGGTTAATCATACAGTAATCAGAGGATTGTTCCTCCTGGTTAATCATACAGTAATCAGAGGATTGTACCTCCTGGTTAATCATACAGTAATCAGAGGATTGTTCCTCCTGGTTAATCATACAGTAATCAGAGGATTGTTCCTCCTGGTTAATCATACAGTAATCAGAGGATTGTACCTCCTGGTTAATCATACAGTAATCAGAGGGAATGAACAGGCCTGGAGCACAGTACTTAGTCCTTCCTCTAACGCAGCTGTGTAATGGAAATGTGTTACTTCAAGAGAAAAGCACGCTTTGCCCCAGATAAATGTGCAAGTGTTTGCCTTGCACAACACTTTCTCTCTATCCTCGCCATAAACACTGTTATGTAATTTTATTTACTGTTTCCCCCCAATTATTCACCCATATTTAATTTTTTTTCAATTTTTTTTTTTTCTTTTTTACAATATTTCTATGTCATCACCACCAGCTCTGTGACTGGATAATATGGTTGCCCTTCATTCTAATGATAACATCCTCACTATGGATGAAATGCAGGATTGTTGCTTCTCTACATGTTGGTATTAGGTCTAGGTTTGATAATAGATTAACTACATGTTGGTATTAGGTCTAGGTTTGATAATAGATTAACTACATGTTGGTATTAGGTCTAGGTTTGATAATAGATTAACAACATGTTGGTATTAGGTCTAGGTTTGATAATATATTAACTACTGCACATGTTGGTATTAGGTCTAGGTTTGATAATTGATTAACTACATGTTGGTATTAGGTCTAGGTTTGATAATAGATTAACTACATGTTGGTATTAGGTTTGATGATAGATTAACTACATGTTGGTATTAGGTCTAGGTTTGATGATAGATTAACTACATGTTGGTATTAGGTCTAGGTTTGATAATAGATTAACTAAATGTTGGTATTAGGTCTAGGTTTGATTATAGATTAACTACATGTTGGTATTAGGTCTAGGTTTGATGATAGATTAACTACATGTTGGTATTAGGTCTAGGTTTGATGATAGATTAACTACATGTTGGTATTAGGTCTAGGTTTGATATATATATTAACTACTGCACATGTTGGTATTAGGTCTAGGTTTGATAATAGATTAACTAAATGTTGGTATTAGGTCTAGGTTTGATTATAGATTAACTACATGTTGGTATTAGGTCTAGGTTTGATGATAGATTAACTACATGTTGGTATTAGGTCTAGGTTTGATGATAGATTAACTACATGTTGGTATTAGGTCTAGGTTTGATAATAGATTAACTACATGTTGGTATTAGGTCTAGGTTTGATAATGGATTAACTACATGTTGGTATTAGGTTTGATGATAGATTAACTACATGTTGGTATTAGGTCTAGGTTTGATGATAGATTAACTACATGTTGGTATTAGGTCTAGGTTTGATAATAGATTAACTACATGTTGGTATTAGGTCTAGGTTTGATTATAGATTAACTACATGTTGGAATTAGGTCTAGGTTTGATAAGAGATTAACTACATGTTGGTATTAGGTCTAGGTTTGATGATAGATTAACTACATGTTGGTATTAGGTCTAGGTTTGATAATAGATTAACTACATGTTGGTATTAGGTCTAGGTTTGATGATAGATTAACTACATGTTGGTATTAGGTCTAGGTTTGATGATAGATTAACTACATGTTGGTATTAGGTCTAGGTTTGATAATAGATTAACTACATGTTGGTATTAGGTCTAGGTTTGATTATAGATTAACTACATGTTGGTATTAGGTCTAGGTTTGATTATAGATTAACTACATGTTGGTATTAAGTCTAGGTTTGATAATAGATTAATTACATGTTGGTATAAGGTCTAGGTTTGATGATAGATTAACTACATGTTGGTATTAGGTCTAGGTTTGATGATAGATTAACTACATGTTGGTATTAGGTCTAGGTTTGATAATAGATTAACTACATGTTGGTATTAGGTCTAGGTTTGATAATAGATTAACTACATGTTGGTATTAGGTCTAGGTTTGATGATAGATTAACTACATGTTGGTATTAGGTCTAGGTTTGATAATAGATTAACTACATGTTGGTATTAGGTCTAGGTTTGATTATAGATTAACTACATGTTGGAATTGGGTCTAGGTTTGATGATAGATTAACTACATGTTGGTATTAGGTCTAGGTTTGATAATAGATTAACTACATGTTGGTATTAGGTCTAGGTTTGATTATAGATTAACTACATGTTGGAATTAGGTCTAGGTTTGATAAGAGATTAACTACATGTTGGTATTAGGTCTAGGTTTGATTATAGATTAACTACATGTTGGTATTAAGTCTAGGTTTGATAATAGATTAATTACATGTTGGTATTAGGTCTAGGTTTGATGATAGATTAACTACATGTTGGTATTAGGTCTAGGTTTGATGATAGATTAACTACATGTTGGTATTAGGTCTAGGTTTGATAATAGATTAACTACATGTTGGTATTAGGTTTGATGATAGATTAACTACATGTTGGTATTAGGTCTAGGTTTGATGATAGATTAACTACATGTTGGTATTAGGTCTAGGTTTGATGATAGATTAACTACATGTTGGTATTAGGTCTAGGTTTGATATAGATTAACTACATGTTGGTATTAGGTCTAGGTTTGATAATAGATTAACTACATGTTGGTATTAGGTCTAGGTTTGATAATAGATTAACTACATGTTGGTATTAGGTCTAGGTTTGATAATAGATAACTACATGTTGGTATTAGGTCTAGGTTTGGTCTAGGTTTGTAATAGATTAACTACATGTTGGTATTAGGTCTAGGTTTGATTAGTCTAGTTGTAATAGATTAACTACATGTTGGTATTAGGTTTGATAATAGATTAACTACATGTTGGTATTAGGTTATAATAGATTAACTACATGTTGGTATTAGGTCTAGGTTTGATAGATTAACTACTGTTGGTATTAGGTCTAGGTTTGATATAGATTAACTACATGTTGGTATTAGGTCTAGGGTATAGTCAAGTTGATAATAGATTAACTACATGTTGGTATTAGGTCTAGGTTTGATAATAGATTAACTACATGTTGGTATTAGGTCTAGGTTTGATAATAGATTAACTACATGTTGGTATTAGGTCTAGGTTTGATGATAGATTAACTAGATGTTGGTATTAGGTCTAGGTTTGATGATAGATTAACTACATGTTGGTATTAGGTCTAGGTTTGATAATAGATTAACTACATGTTGGTATTAGGTCTAGGTTTGATAATAGATTAACTACATGTTGGTATTAGGTCTAGGTTTGATAATAGATTAACTACATGTTGGTATTAGGTCTAGGTTTGATAATAGATTAACTACATGTTGGTATTAGGTCTAGGTTTGATAATAGATTAACTACATGTTGGTATTAGGTCTAGGTTTGATGATAGATTAACTACATGTTGGTATTAGGTCTAGGTTTGATGATAGATTAACTACATGTTGGTATTAGGTCTACAGTACTCATTCTGTGACGTGACAGACGGTCTCATTCACCAACCTGATCTCAGAGCATTTCGTATTATTCGGTACGTAAATCCAACATTCCATTTTGTGTGATATGTTACGTTTCGTATGGTATGTATTAATTTGAGGATGTACATCATCCATTTCGTATATGATATGTTACAAATTGCATTTCGTATGATATGTTACAAATTTGCTAAATGTACATTATGGTACCAATTTGCAAATGTATGTTATGTTACGAATGCCAATTTGTTGTGTTAACATTAGCTAGGTGGCAAAAGCTAAATGTGGCTAAGATTAGTTAAGGTTAAGGTTAGGAGCTAGGTTAAAGTGTTAAAGTTAGGGTTAGCGGAAATGTTAGCTAAATGGGTTAAGTAAGTCTTATGTAACCATACCAAACGTAACATATCATACTAATCTGAGTGGAGCATATTTACATTTACTATGTTACATCTCATCTATGAGACCAGGCTGCATTCAGAGATAATTCCGCTCTCTTGATCATGATCCCTGTGATATTCAGAATGCACTGACCCCACAGGCATCTGGTTTCATCAAACCGGATAATCAACGTAATTAAGTAATCAAATCAACTTAATTATGGTTGTTAGGAGCTGAACAATGCATACTTCAGACAGAGGCACACCAGGTTCCCCTCCCTCATTCTCTTAGATAACAAAAATAGTTAATTTGCTCAGTCCTCCCGCTCTGTCTGTCTGTCTGTCTGTCTGTGTGTGTGAGAAAGATTTAGGAGTTAATTGCTCAGTGGTTGGTCCCACTGCTCTGGTGCTCCGAATCACGTCCCCTCCACCCTGACATGGACGTCATGTTGATGGAGGTAATCAGAGATGGCAGCTAACAGAAGAGCCAGTCAGTACACCCAGGTGTGCAGCGGCCATTTTGATTTTGACAGACATTAATTTAGACCAGCAGGCGTCATGGAGGAGCAGGGCGGTGAAACAGCTGTCAGCCAGCATTGTGTGTGTGCGTGTGTGTTCGTGTGTGATGTGTGATAGTTTCATCTGTCTGGGGGGGGGGGGGGGGGGGGGGGGCGGGGGACGGCCGGGGGGGGCAGTGGTGTTCAGTCAGATCCTGAAATCCTAATGTAACCTACCATGGGCCTGAACCCCTAATGCACCCTACCATGGGTCTGAACCCCTAATGTTACCTACCATGGGCCTGAACCCCTAATGTAACCTGTCATGGGTCTGAACCCCTAATGTAACCTACCATGGGTCTGAACCCCTAATGTAACCTACCATGGGTCTGAACCCCTAATGTAACCTACCATGGGTCTGAACCCCTAATGTTACCTGTCATGGGTCTGAACCCCTAATGTAACCTACCATGGGTCTGAACCCCTAATGTAACCTGTCATGGGTCTGAACCCCTAATGCAACCTACCATGGGTCTGAACCCCTAATGTAACCTACTATGGGTCTGAACCCCTAATGTAACCTACCATGGGCCTGAACCCCTAATGTAACCTGTCATGGGTCTGAACCCCTAATGTAACCTACCATGGGCCTGAACCCCTAATGTAACCTACCATGGGTCTGAACCCCTAATGTTACCTACCATGGGCCTGAACCCCTAATGTAACCTACCATGGGCCTGAACCCCTAATGTAACCTACCATGGGCCTGAACCCCTAATGTAACCTACCATGGGCCTGAACCCCTAATGTAACCTACCATGGGTCTGAACCCCTAATGTTACCTACCATGGGCCTGAACCCCTAATGTAACCTGTCATGGGTCTGAACCCCTAATTTAACCTACCATGGGCCTGAACCCCTAATGTTACCTGTCATGGGTCTGAACCCCTAATGTAACCTACCATGGGTCTGAACCCCTAATGTAACCTGTCATGGGTCTGAACCCCTAATGTAACCTACCATGGGTCTGAACCCCTAATGTAACCTACCATGGGTCTGAACCCCTAATGTAACCTGTCATGGGTCTGAACCCCTAATGTTACCTGTCATGGGCCTGAACCCCTAATGTAACCTGTCATGGGTCTGTACCCCTAATGTAACCTACCATGGGTCTGAACCCCTAATGTAACCTGTCATGGGTCTGAACCCCTAATGTAACCTGCCATGGGTCTGAACCCCTAATGTAACCTGCCATGGGGGGGGGGGGGGGGTCAGTGGTGTTCAGTCAGATCCTGAAATCCTAATGTAACCTACCATGGGCCTGAACCCCTAATGTACCCTACCATGGGTCTGAACCCCTAATGTAACCTACCATGGGTCTGAACCCCTAATGTAACCTGTCATGGGTCTGAACCCCTAATGTAACCTACCATGGGTCTGAACCCCTAATGTAACCTACCATGGGTCTGAACCCCTAATATAACCTACCATGGGCCTGAACCCCTAATGACCCTACCATGGGTCTGAACCCCTAATGTAACCTACCATGGGTCTGAACCCCTAATGTAACCTACCATGGGTCTGAACCCCTAATGCAACCTACCATGGGTCTGAACCCCTAATGTAACCTGCCATGGGTCTGAACCCCTAATGTAACCTGTCATGGGTCTGAAGTTCATATAGTATATAGTATATAGTGTTGTAATTATGTGCAAATAGTTAAAGTACTAAAAGGAAATTAATAAACATAAATATTGGTTGTATTTACAATGGAGTTTGTTCTTCACTGGTTGCCCTTTTCTTGTGACAACCGATCACATATCTTGCTGCTGTGATGTCACACTGTGGTATTTTACTCTCTCTCTCTCTCTCTCTCTCTCTCCATTTCTCCTCCCCCTCACTCTCTCTCTCTCTCTCTCTCTCTCTCTCTCTCTCTCTCTCTCTCTCTCTCTTTCTCTCTCTCTATCCCCTCCCATCTATACCCCTCTAGTCTACAGTGGCAGATTCCTCTGACTTTAGCAGTGGGGAATTCAACTTACAAATCATCAGAAGTCATCCTCTGGATCTCCAATAAAACAGGTACCTTCTAACTGCCTCACTTCACATCTGCTCTCATCCAAACCACAACCATGGTAACCACTAGAGGTATCACCACAACCATAGTAACCACTAGAGGTATCACCACAACCATAGTAACCACTAGAGGTATCACCACAACCATAGTAACCACTAGAGGTATCACCACAACCATAGTAACCACTAGAGGTATCACCACAACCATAGTAACCACTAGAGGTATCACCACAACCATGGTAACCATTAGAGGTATCACCACAACCATAGTAACCACTAGAGGTATCACCACAACCATAGTAACCACAGAGGTATCACCACAACCATAGTAACCACTAGAGGTATCACCACAACCATGGTAACCACTAGAGGTATCACCACAACCATAGTAACCACAAGAGGTATCACCACAACCATAGTAACCACTAGAGGTATCACCACAACCATAGTAACCACTAGAGGTATCACCACAACCATGGTAACCACTAGAGGTATCACCACAACCATAGTAACCACTAGAGGTATCACCACAACCATGGCAACCACTAGAGGTATCACCACAACCATGGCAACCACTAGAGGTATCACCACAACCATAGTAACCACTAGAGGTATCACCACAACCATAGTAACCACTAGAGGTATCACCACAACCATGGCAACCACTAGAGGTATCACCACAACCATAGTAACCAGTGGAGGTATCACCACAACCATGGCAACCACTAGAGGTAGCACCACAACCATGGCAACCACTAGAGGTATCACCACAACCATGGCAACCACTAGAGGTATCAGCACAACCATGGTAACCACTAGAGGTATCACCCAACCATGGTAACCACTAGAGGTATCACCACAACCATGGCAACCACTAGAGGTATCAGCACAACCATGGTAACCACTAGAGGTATCACCACAACCATGGTAACCACTAGAGGTATCACCACAACCATGGTAACCACTAGAGGTATCACCACAACCATGGTAACCACTAGAGGTATCACCACAACCATAGTAACCACTAGAGGTATCCCCACAACCATGGTAACCACTAGAGGTATCACCACAACCATGGCAACCACTAGAGGTATCACCACAACCATAGTAACCACTAGAGGTATCACCACAACCATAGTAACCACTAGAGGTATCACCACAACCATAGTAACCACTAGAGGTATCACCACAACCATGGTTACCACTAGAGTTATCACCACAACCATAGTAACCACTAGAGGTATCACCACAACCATAGTAACCACTAGAGGTATCACCACAACCATGGTAACCACTAGAGGTATCACCACAACCATAGTAACCACTGAGGTATCACCACAACCATAGTAACCACTAGAGGTATCACCACAACCATAGTAACCACTAGAGGTATCACCACAACCATGGTAACCACTAGAGGTATCACCACAACCATAGTAACCACTAGAGGTATCACCACAACCATGGTTACCACTAGAGTTATCACCACAACCATAGTAACCACAAGAGGTATCACCACAACCATAGTAACCACTAGAGGTATCACCACAACCATGGCAACCACTAGAGGTATCACCACAACCATGGCAACCACTAGAGGTATCACCACAACCATAGTAACCACTAGAGGTATCACCACAACCATAGTAACCACTAGAGGTATCACCACAACCATAGTAACCACTAGAGGTATCACCACAACCATAGTAACCACTAGAGGTATCACCACAACCATGGTAACCACTAGAGGTATCACCACAACCATAGTAACCACTAGAGGTATCACCACAACCATAGTAACCACTAGAGGTATCACCACAACCATAGTAACCACTAGAGGTATCACCACAACCATAGTAACCACTAGAGGTATCCCCACAACCATGGTAACCACTAGAGGTATCACCACAACCATGGCAACCACTAGAGGTATCACCACAACCATAGTAACCACTAGAGGTATCACCACAACCATAGTAACCACTAGAGGTATCACCACAACCATAGTAACCACTAGAGGTATCACCACAACCATGGCAACCACTAGAGATATCACCACAACCATGGCAACCACTAGAGGTATCACCACAACCATAGTAACCACTAGAGGTATCACCACAACCACAGTAACCACTAGAGGTATCACCACAACCATGGTAACCACTAGAGGTATCACCACAACCATGGTAACCACTAGAGGTATCCCCACAACCATAGTAACCACTAGAGGTATCACCACAACCATAGTAACCACTAGAGGTATCACCACAACCATAGTAACCAGTGGAGGTATCACCACAACCATGGCAACCACTAGAGGTAGCACCACAACCATGGCAACCACTAGAGGTATCACCACAACCATGGCAACCACTAGAGGTATCAGCACAACCATAGTAACCACTAGAGGTATCACCACAACCATGGTAACCACTAGAGGTATCACCACAACCATAGTAACCACTAGAGGTATCCCCACAACCATAGTAACCACAAGAGGTATCACCACAACCATAGTAACCACTAGAGGTATCACCACAACCATAGTAACCACTAGAGGTATCACCACAACCATAGTAACCACTAGAGGTATCACCACAACCATGGTTACCACTAGAGTTATCACCACAACCATAGTAACCACTAGAGGTATCACCACAACCATAGTAACCACTAGAGGTATCACCACAACCATAGTAACCACTAGAGGTATCACCACAACCATAGTAACCACTAGAGGTATCCCCACAACCATGGTAACCACTAGAGGTATCACCACAACCATAGTAACCACTAGAGGTATCACCACAACCATGGTAACCACTAGAGGTATCCCCACAACCATGGTAACCACTAGAGGTATCACCACAACCATAGTAACCACTAGAGGTATCACCACAACCATGGTAACCACTAGAGGTATCACCACAACCATAGTAACCACTAGAGGTATCACCACAACCATGGTAACCACTAGAGGTATCACCACAACCATAGTAACCACTAGAGGTATCACCACAACCATGGTAACCACTAGAGGTATCACCACAACCATGGTAACCACTAGAGGTATCACCACAACCATAGTAACCACTAGAGGTATCACCACAACCATGGTAACCACTAGAGGTATCACCACAACCATAGTAACCACTAGAGGTATCACCACAACCATGGTAACCACTAGAGGTATCCCCACAACCATGGTAACCACTAGAGGTATCACCACAACCATAGTAACCACTGGAGGTATCACCACAACCATAGTAACCACTAGAGGTATCACCACAACCATAGTAACCACTAGAGGTATCACCACAACCATGGCAACCACTAGAGGTATCACCACAACCATAGTAACCACTAGAGGTATCCCCATCCACTGTCAGTGTCTTGAAGGGAAAGAGGACACAGGTCAAGTAATACTATCTTCTCCATCATCCTGCTGCATTATTAACATACACCAGCTGTTTTACAGTAGTGTTCCTGCTACATTTCCAATATACACCAGCTGTTTTACAGTAGTGTTCTTGCTACATTTCCAATATACACCAGCTATTTTACAGTAGTGTTCCTGCTACATTTCCAATAAACACCAGCTATTTTACAGTAGTGTTCCTGCTACATTTCCAATATACACCAGCTGTTTTACAGTAGTGTTCGTGCTACATTTCCAATATACACCAGCTATTTTACAGTAGTGTTCCTGCTACATTTCCAATATACACCAGCTATTTTACAGTAGTGTTCCTGCTACATTTCCAATAAACACCAGCTATTTTACAGTAGTGTTCCTGCTACATTTCCAATATACACCAGCTGTTTTACAGTAGTGTTCGTGCTACATTTCCAATATACACCAGCTATTTTACAGTAGTGTTCCTGCTACATTTCCAATATACACCAGCTATTTTACAGTAGTGTTCCTGCTACATTTCCAATATACACCAGCTATTTTACAGTAGTGTTCCTGCTACATTTCCAATATACACCAGCTGTTTTACAGTAGTGTTCCTGCTACATTTCCAATATACACCAGCTATTTTACAGTAGTGTTCCTGCTGCATATCCAATATACACCAGCTATATTACAGTAGTGTTCCTGCTGCATATCCAACATACACCAGCTATATTACAGTAGTGTTCCTGCTGCATATTCAACATACACCAGCTGTTTTACAGTAGTGTTCCTGCTGCATATCCAACATACACCAGCTATATTACAGTAGTGTTCCTGCTGCACATCCATTGCAAAGTAATCAGTCTTCCATGTCTCCTCTCTGAATTTGTCCTAATGTGTGTTTACGTCTCTGTCCTTGTGCATGCGTGCATCGTGAACCAAGGGCCCCGCATGATTAAACAGAGGAGCGCGTGACGGCATGTTCAGCCTGCAGATTTAGAGGCTACAGTCACTGGTTGAATTAGGTGCCAGTGAATTACTGTGTCACCGAGAGCCACAAGTCCCCTGTCATTGTCTTTAATTACAAGCCACTCTGGCTACGCTCCGTAGCACAGGTGTATCTACGGTCCCGTGTGGCTTAGTTGGTAGAGCATGGTGTTTGCAACGCCAGGGTTGTGGGTTCGATTCCAACGGGGGACCAGTACGGATTTTTTTTAAATGAAATGTATGCATTCACTACTGTAAGTCGCTCTGGATAAGAGCGTCTGCTAAATGACTAAAATGTAAATGTATCTATTTCGGTGGCTGGCTGTTCCTGTCTGTGACTGTGTCCCAAATCGCACCCTATTCCCTATATTGTGACTACTTTTGACCGAAGCCCTATTTAAATGTAATTCTTTATTTAACTAGGCAAGTCAGTTAATAAGAATAAATTATTATTTACAATGACGGCCTAGGAACAGTGGGTTAACTGCCTTGTTCAAGGACAGAACAACATATTTTTACCTTTGTCTGCTCAGGGATTCAACCCAGCAACCTTTGGGTTATTGGCCCAACGCTCAAATCCCTAGGCTACCTGTCGCCCCCTATAGGGTGCCTTTTGGGATACAGCCAGGGAGCGGAGCAGTGTTCCCACCACTGCCCAGCCCAGTCCTCTCGGGATTCAATTTAGGAGTGGAACTTCCAGTGACATTTGTTGATGAAGATCTTCCCCCTTGCGCGACACCATTTATCTTCCCCATTCTCCCCTAACCCCTCTTAGAATGGTTCCTGTTGCTATGAACCCTGCTGTGCTCATCGCAGCAGGCTATTCCAAGACTGAATCCGGAACAAAACACCACAAGTTAGCCACGTAGGCTGTGTGAGACCAATATATCGTTGCATTAATGTAGTCTGAACTATAGGGTTGACGATAGTGGTTTGCTGGTTTGCTACTCAATGTCTTGTTTCACGGCACGCCAGCAATGACTGGAAATTAGCCTCCACTCTCACCCAGCAGCCAGAAATCTGAAGCCAGGCTTATCAGCTCTCTCTCTCTCTCTCACACACACACACACACACACACACACACACACACACACACACACACACACACACACACACACACACACACACACACACACTATCCTAGAAGTCTGAATCCCTCAGTGGGTCCATTAGCTATCCCATTTTGTTATTGAGCCTCGCTTCACCGAGAGCTTGGCAGCTCTGGCACGTCTGCACACATGGGACCAGAGGGACAGACTGTGTTCAGTGGGAATCTTTAGGGGAATGGTGTAAGTGTGTGTGTGTGTGTGTGTGTGTGTGTGTGTGTGTGTGTGTGTGTGTGTGTGTGTGTGTGTGTGTTCACACCAGGGATAAATCGTCCATTAATATGCTCCATGCCCATCCACTCTACAGTCAGCCTACAGCCAGCTCCCTGCTCTCTGTTTATTTACAGGCGGGTTTCAGTATGGTCCACCCTAAAGTCAGCCTACAGCCAGCTCCATGCTCTCTGTTTATTTACAGGAGGGTTTCAGTATGGTCCACCCTACAGTCAGCCTACAGCCAGCTCCATGCTCTCTGTTTATTTACAACAGGGTTTCAGTATGGTCCACTCTACAGTCAGCCTACAGCCAGCTCCCTGCTCTCTGTTTATTTACAACAGGGTTTCAGTATGGTCCACCCTACAGTCAGCCTACAGCCAGCTCCCTGCTCTCTGTTTATTTACAACAGGGTTTCAGTATGGTCCACCCTACAGTCAGCCTACAGCCAGCTCCATGCTCTCTGTTTATTTACAACAGGGTTTCAGTATGGTCCACCCTACAGTCAGCCTACAGCCAGCTCGCTGCGCTCTGTTTATTTACAAGAGGGTTTCAGTATGGTCCACCCTACAGTCAGCCTACAGCCAGCTCCATGCTCTCTATTTATTTACAGGAGGGTTTCAGTATGGTCCACCCTACAGTCAGCCTACAGCCAGCTCCCTGCGCTCTGTTTATTTACAGGAGGGTTTCAGTATGGTCCACCCTACAGTCAGCCTACAGCCAGCTCCCTGCTCTCTGTTTATTTACAACAGGGTTTCAGTATGTTCCACCCTACAGTCAGCCTACAGCCAGCTCCATGCTCTCTGTTTATTTACAACAGGGTTTCAGTATGGTCCACCCTACAGTCAGCCTACAGCCAGCTCCATGCTCTCTGTTTATTTACAACAGGGTTTCAGTATGGTCCACCCTACAGTCAGCCTACAGCCAGCTCCCTGCGCTCTGTTTATTTACAAGAGGGTTTCAGTATGGTCCACCCTACAGTCAGCCTACAGCCAGCTCCATGCTCTCTGTTTATTTACAACAGGGTTTCAGTATGGTCCACCCTACAGTCAGCCTACAGCCAGCTCCCTGCGCTCTGTTTATTTACAAGAGGGTTTCAGTATGGTCCACCCTACAGTCAGCCTACAGCCAGCTCCCTGCGCTCTGTTTATTTACAGGAGGGTTTCAGTATGGTCCACCCTAGTTAGAAGTGTTTCCTCTTCATCTCACTTAACCCTCAGAAACCCATTAGGATGTTCAGCTGAGACCAACATTTATAATGTTGTCCTCATGTGTAACTGAGGGACTAGAACAAGAATAAGAAAATAACATATATATAAATAACATATATATAAATATATAAAAAACATATATATAAATATATAGATAACATATAAATATTTAAATAACATATATAAATAACATATATATAAATATTTAAATAACATATATAAATAACATATATATAAATATTTAAATAACATATATAAATAACATATATATAAATATTTAAATAACATATATAAATAACATATATATATATAAATATATAAATAACATATATATAAATATTTAAATAACACATATAAATAACATATATATAAATATTTAAATAACTTCGATAAGGTGTCTGATTTATCATTTTCACCTCGAATAGAAGTAGAGGGAGTTTTGTCAGAGGTTGCTTGTTGTGAGCGCTGAGGGAACTTTATGCACTTGGCCAGATGATTCTGCATCTTTGTTGCATTCTTCACATATTATTTGGCACCGTTTTTGCAAGTGTACACAGCTTTTCCTTCTACATTAGCTGCAGTGAAATGTCTCCACACATCAGATAGTGCCCGTTGCATTTTTCTGTAAAGATGAGAAAATAATGAGTAAAAAAACAACAAATACAATTCCATGTACAGATAAATAGTTCAGCAGTCAGATTAAACAACTCCTTTATAAGATACATGTTTTAAAATTAAACATGTATGGACACAGGTGAATTAACACTCCTCAGTTAGCAGGCTCAAGCAAACTAAAACCCACATGGTAGAAAATTGCAGAAATAGCAGAAATTGTTAACAAGTTAGAAATGATTTAAACACACTTTGCTGTAGGCCACCATTTACTAGTTAACATAAAATCATGTATGTCATATAAAATATATTCACCCCACCCAGTATTGTAATCAATACTTACCAGAAATCATGTAGTCCTTGGCACAGACAGTGTAGTAGTGTGGGCTCAATAGCATCTCATTAGTGTGCAAGATCTTGTGAATCAGCTGTACATGTGATGGAAGAATGCACTGTGCATGCAGAGGGTTGCAATTCCATTGAATTGGGGATAGTTTAACCAAAATATGCCACAAGACCTAGAATTGCCTTATGTGTAACCCACAAAAAAGGCTCCCTGTTATAAGCTAACGTTTTTTAATGAATTTAAGCAAAATTCCCCTAATTCCAGGGATTAACTTCCTATGGAAAATTTCTGGGAAAATTCTGGAAATTTACCGGAAAGTTTCCAACCCTTTGCAACCCTAAGTATACCTTTAAACATGTACAGTGAGGGGGGAAAAGTATTTGATCCCCTGCTGATTTTGTACATTTGCCAACTGACAAAGAAATGATCAGTCTATAATTTTAATGGTAGGTTTATTTGAACAGTGAGAGACAGAATAACAACAAAAAAATCCAGAAAAACGCATGTCAAAAATGTTATAAATTGATTTGCATTTTAATGAGGAAAATAAGTATTTGACCCCCTCTCAATCAGAAAGATTTCTGGCTCCCAGGTGTCTTTTATACAGGTAACGAGCTGAGATTAGGAGCACACTCTAAAAAGGAGTGCTCCTAATCTCTGTTTGTTACCTGTATAAAAGACACCTGTCCACAGAAGCAATCAATCAATCAGATTCCATACTCTCCACCATGGCCAAGACCAAAGAGCTCTCCAAGGATGTCAGGGACAAGATTGTAGAGCTACACAAGGCTGGAATGGGCTACAAAACCATCGCCAAGCAGCTTGGTGAGAAGGTGACAACAGTTGGTGCGATTATTCGCAAATGGAAAAAACACAAAAGAACTGTCAATCTCCCTCGGCCTGGGGCTCCATACAAGATCTCACCTCGTGGAGTTGCAATGATCATGAGAACTGTGAGGAATCAGCCCAGAACTACATGGGAGGATCTTGTCAATGATCTCAAGGCAGCTGGGACCATAGTCACCAAGAAAACAATTGGTAACACACTACGCCGTGAAGGACTGAAATCCTGCAGCGCTCGCAAGGTCCCCCTGCTCAAGAAAGCACATATACATGCCCGTCTGAAGTTTGCCAATGAACATCTGAATGATTCAGAGGACAACTGGGTGAAAGTGTTGTGGTCAGATGAGACCAAAATTGAACTATTTGGCATCAACTCAACTCGCCGTGTTTGGAGGAGGAGGAATGCTGCCTATGACCACAAGAACACCATCCCCACTGTCAATCTTGGAGGTGGAAATGCTTTGGGGGTGTTTTTCTGCTAAGGGGACAGGACAACTTCACCGCATCAAAGGGACGATGGACGGGGCCATGTAGCGTCAAATCTTAGGTGAGAACCTCCTTCCCTCAGCCAGGGCATTGAAAATGGGTCGTGGATGGGTAGTCCAGCATGACAATGACCCAAAACACATGGCCAAGGCAACAAAGGAGTGGCTCAAGAAGAAGCCCATTAAGGTCCTGGAGTGGCCTAGCCAGTCTCCAGACCTTAATCCCATAGAAAATCTGTGGAGGGAGCTGAAGGTTCGAGTTGCCAAACGTCAGCCTCGAAACCTTAATGACTTGGAGAAGATCTGCAAAGAGGAGTGGGACAAAATCCCTCCTGAGATGTGTGCAAACCTGGTGGCCAACTACATGAAATGTCTGACCTCTGTGATTGCCAACAAGGGTTTTGCCACCAAGTACTAAGTCATGTTTTGCAGAGGGGTCAAATACTTATTTCCCTCATTAAAATGCAAATCAATTTATAACATTTTTGACATGCGTTTTTCTGGATTTTTTTGTTGTTATTCTGTCTCTCACTGTTCAAATAAACCTACCATTAAAATTATAGACTGATCATTTCTTTGTCCGTGGGCAAACATACAAAATCAGCAGGGGATCAAATACTTTTTTCCCTCACTGTATGTTACTATATACAGTAAACCTTTAAACATGTCCACAACGTCCGTTAATATATAGATTAAACCTTTAAACATGTCCATCATCTCTGTATACATAGAGTAAACCTTTAAACATGTCCACAACGTCTGGTAATATATAGAGTAAACCTTTAAACATGTATGTTACTATATACAGTAAACCTTTAAACATGTCCACAACGTCTGGTAATATATAGAGTAAACCTTTAAACTTGTCCATCATCTCTGTATATATAGAGTAAACCTTTAAACATGTCCACAACGTCTGGTAATATATAGAGTAAACCTTTAAACTTGTATGTTAATATATAGAGTAAACCTTTAAACATGTCCACAACGTCTGGTAATATATAGAGTAAACCTTTAAACATGTCCATCATCTCTGTATATATAGAGTAAACCTTTAAACATGTCCACAACGTCTGGTAATATATAGAGTAAACCTTTAAACATGTATGTTAATATATAGAGTAAACCTTTAAACATGTCCACAACGTCTGGTAATATATAGAGTAAACCTTTAAACTTGTCCATCATCTCTGTATATATAGCACTGTATATATAGAGTAAACCTTTAAACATGTCCGCCATGTTTATTTGTTTACAGAGACACACAAAGTGGGCCGGATGGACGAGGACATGTGGTTGCTAGGCAACATCAACCAGACTGGGTACTTCCGGGTGAACTATGACCTCCACAACTGGAGGCTCCTCATTGGACAGCTGATGACCAACCCTGAGGTAGGATGCTCTTCCTCTTCGTCATATTTCCCTTCTTCCTCTTCCTCCTCTTCCTCTTCATCATCTGGACCATTAAAGGTTTGAATAAAAACGTAAAAGCAGAGAAATTTATAAAAAAACGTTCCACCTTTCCCCTTTTCTGTCCATAGATAATCTCTGTTGGCAACAGGGCGGGACTCATCGATGATGTCTTCAATCTGGCCAGGTGCGTTTAATGGCCGCCTCATCACAGGATTCTGTTTGGTTTCTGTTTCTGTTCTCTCCTTGTGGCTTCCTTCATCTGTGTTTTCTCAGTAGGAGCCTCTAACAAACGCTCCCTCTGTGTTTTCTCAGTAGGAGCCCTCTAGTACACCGACTACAGTCCTGTTGTGGCCTGTTGGCTCTGTCCACAGAGAGTCCCGACACAGTGTTACCCATCTAGTCTCACAGGTCATCATAGCATCCCCTCTAACCACTGTCTCGTCGCAGTGGGACACGCCCAGCCCATTACGCCTCGTCGCCAGTAAAGACTGGAGACACGTCATCACAGCTTCTTATTTTAAACTGTTCTCAGTTCAGCCATTGTTATATAGACTGGAGACACGTCATCACAGCTTCTCATTTTAAACTGTTCTCAGTTCAGCCATTGTTATATAGACTGGAGACACGTCATCACAGCTTCTCATTTTAAACTGTTCTCAGTTCAGCCATTGTTATATAGATTGGAGACACGTCATCACAGCTTCTCATTTTAAACTGCTCTCAGTACAGCCATTATTATAAAGCCTAGAGACACGTCATTACAGCAGCTTCTTCTCTCAGACTGTTCTCAGTGCAGCCATTGTTATAGAGATTAGAGACACGTCGTCACAGCTTGTTTTCCCAAACTGTTTTCATTACAGCCATTATTATAGAGATTGGACACATGTCATCACACATCACAGCTTCTCTTCTCAACCTGTTCTCAGTACAGCCATTATTATAGAGATTGGACACATGTCAGCACAGCTTCTCTTCTCAACCTGTTCTCAGTACAGCCATTATTATAGAGATTGGACACATGTCAGCACAGCTTCTCTTCTCAACCTGTTCTCAGTACAGCCATTATTATAGAGATTGGACACATGTCACCACAGCTTCTCTTCTCAACCTGTTCTCAGTACACCCATTATTATAGAGATTGGACACATGTCACCACAGCTTCTCTTCTCAACCTGTTCTCAGTACAGCCATTATTGTAGAGATTGGACACATGTCACCACAGCTTCTCTTCTCAACCTGTTCTCAGTACAGCCATTATTAGACAAAGGCCTAATAATGGAAATAAGAAATACCAATGTTGTGACCAGGAAATACCAATGATGTGACCAGGAAATACAATGTTGTGACCAGGAAATACCAATGTTGTGACCAGGAAATACCGATGTTGTGATCAGGAAATACCGATGTTGTGACCAGGAAATACCAATGTTGTGTCCAGGAAATACCAATGTTGTGACCAGGAAATACCAATGTTGTGACCAGGAAATATGTCCGGGTGGAATTGTGACGAGCCCAAAGTGGTGGACAAATGATTTGCCTGTCTCTGTCTTTTCTCAGAACAATAGTTCAGTGACTGATTCCCTGGTTGGCTACACAGCTCATAAGGCACAGCGGTTTTCATTTGTTGGACACGCCATGCTGGCAAGATGCTGGAAACACCTCACGCTAGCTACCGGAACAGAGAGCCTGCCGCTTGGTGACAGCTGGCCTGCGGCGTGTCTTTGAACATATTGTACACGGCATCCATCCTGACTGCCGCTGTCTCTCCCCGTGTCTCTCCTCGCTCCCCGGTGCACGGAGCTCAGATGCTCACTCCACACTGAGTGGCTGCGTGCGCCAGCCTCCGTTTCATCACACCGCCATGATAGACAGCCAGATCCACTGTTTGTGTATCAAATGGCTCCCTACTCCCTAAATAGTGCACTACTAGTGCGCCACAGGGCCCTGGTCAAAAGTAGTGCACTATTTAGTGAATAGGGTGCCATTTGAAACACAACCTCCTCTTTTAACAAAGGGAAGACATCCAGTTCCAGGTGTTTTAGTGTCTGGAAACAGTGGGATTGATGAGGATGCAGCCTCCGCGTCACGTGGCTGTGCTTCCACTGTCTGATAGATACTAGTTATTAGGTAAAGTCAGGGATCTCCTGATGACTGTACTATCAGAGCTAAGATCTAGTGGCTGTGTCTTCCACTGTCTGATAGATACTAGTTATTAGGTAAAGTCAGGGATCTCCTGATGACTGTACTCTCAGAGCTAAGTGGCTGTGCTTCCACTGTCTGATAGATACTAGTTATTAGGTAAGGTCAGGGATCTCCTGATGACTGTACTCTCAGAGCTAAGATCTAGTGGCTGTGTTTCCACTGTCTGATAGATACTAGTTATTAGGTAAAGTCAGGGATCTCCTGATGACTGTACTCTCAGAGCTAAGTGGCTGTGCTTCCACTGTCTGATAGATACTAGTTATTAGGTAAAGTCAGGGATCTCCTGATGACTGTACTCTCAGAGCTAAGATCTAGTGGCTGTGTTTCCACTGTCTGATAGATACTAGTTATTAGGTAAAGTCAGGGATCTCCTGATGACTGTACTCTCAGAGCTAAGATCTAGTGGCTGTTCTTCCACTGTCTGATAAAACAAGGCAAGTCCGTTAAGATCAAATTCTTATTTACAATGACAGCCTAGGAACAGTGGGTTAACTGCCTTGTTCAGGAGCAGAACGACAGATTTGTACTTTGTCAGCTCTGGGATTCGATCCAGCAACCTTTTGGTTACTGGCCTAAAACTCTAACCACTAGGCTACCTGCCTCCCCAAGTTATTAGGTGAAGTCAGGGATCTCGGCAGGTAGCCTAGTGGTTAGAGCGTTGGACTAAAGGCTACAAGATTGAAACCCCTAGATGCAGGGGCGAAAATCTGATATCCACTTTGGAGGGGACAATTACATTAAATTTTCTCAAGAGCAATTCCTGAGGGGGACACCAAAAGTAGTGCTGTAACACATAGCCTACATTGTAATATGGTAAATGTATATTGAGGAACCAAAGAAATAAGGTGTTTGCCGTACTCCTAACTACCGGTACCCAAAACTACAAAACTAATCACAACAGCAATACCATTGCCTTTAACAAATCTTAGTTCAGTCACCAGTTTAAGTTGAGAGTGGGGGTATCCATGGCATTTTCCAATTATGTTCCTATTTTACAAGTCAAAAAAATGTAGAACCTTTCATAATGTTGCCAAACAAAGACTCAACAAACTTACCTGAGACTCCCTGTCTCTGCCAGTCTGTCCCTGCATATCTGTCCCCAACTCTGCTGTCTGTGTGCCATCTGTTGCCTGCTCTGCCTAATGACATCATTGTGAAACATTTCCATTAGAATTTAATTTCTTTCTTATGAACATTTTATCAACTAGTCTTTGAGATATTAGGCTACTAGGGTTCTTACTATGCGTTTTGGTGTATTGAAAAATACTCTGATGTCCGTCTTTTATTTTTCTGCCATTTTTCTACCTGGCTGGCTGGCTGGCTACACACACAGTGTGTAGGTTATTTACAGTAGGAGATGGGCTTCTATCATCTTCAATCATTCTATATGGGCTTCGATCTAAAAGGTAGCTAGCAAATGTGAAACGGATTAAAATGACAAGAGTTGACAGCTGTATGAGTTCACCATTTACACAACATATGCTGCAACCTTTTGTAATTTTAATAGTTTGTTTCATATTGGCTGGCTTCCAACAATAGCTGAATTTGCAAAGCTAGCGAGCACCAATTCAGCTTCAGTGGTGTTTGCTATAATCTTTGCTACCCGGGTTAAATAAAGGTGAAATAAAATAAATAAATAAAAGTTCCCTTGCGACAATTTAGCTTTTGCAACGAGACCATTAAATATATTTAAGACAATGGTAGATGAGAGTGTAGTTCTGTTCAGTTTGGACTTCAGTTTATCGCTAACCTTATCACAGGGACTTTGAAGCACTAACTTACATCATCTGCATGCTGATTCCATCTTTGACGACGCCACATAAATGGAATAGGTACTAGCTAGCTTAATAGTTAATATTTGCGCGCTAGCTCTGCATATTCAGCTAGTGTGTGTGCGCGATTGACTGGATGAACCTCACGGCAGTTATGTAGCAAGCTAAGGAACTGGCAGTGGATCAAACCATTGTGAGGCAAAGGGCGGGGGGGTCGCAATCTTTTGAAACTTAAAAACGCGCTATTAAGTGTCTATAATCAGCACAATTGCTTTCATTGCGTATTATTTAAATTATTTAAATTACATAGTTATGTTTCAGTGATATATTGGGGGGGACAAATCATATTTTTCCCAGGATGGGGGGGTCGTGTCCCCCCCGGGATTTCCGCCCCTGCCTAGATGACAAGGTAAAAATCTGTTGTTCTGCCCCTAAACAAGGCACTGTTCCTAGGCCGTCATTGAAAAGAAGAATTTGTTCTTAACTGACATGCCTAATTAAATAAAGGTCAAATAAAAATTAAATAGAAAGATCTCCTGATGACAGTAGTCAGACAGCTAGAGAAGAACCAGGACCTAGTGTTGTTTCTGTCGTTGTGGTTAGAATCCAGACCTGGGATCAAATAGTATCTTTAGATTTATTTCAAACACTTTAGCTGCTTTTGACTTGACTGAGTTTGTCAGCCATTTTGTTGTAGTGGTTAGAATCCTCCTGTTCCACTTGTGTGAGTGTTTAGGATCAGTCACCTATGAGGACTGAAGGAGTAGGACAAGGAGCAGTAGTAGAAACACAACTTGAATCCTTGAATCTACCCACTGTTGGTGTTAGATAGTGTAGAGCCGTCCACGTAGATCAAAATACAACTTTTACAGGTCAAAATGTCTTGCTAATGTACACTTTTGGAACACAGACATGGGAGTATGCATACACACACACACACACACACACATACATACATACATACATACATACGCACGCACGCACACACACACACGCACACACACACACGCACATACACGCACACACACACGCACGCACGCACGCACACACACACACACGCACATACACGCACACACACACAGAGACACACACAGACATCTAGTGTAGTGTATGGAAGGAGGCAACAGCTGGGATGGTGTGTCTTGCTGAGAAGCCCTCAGGCATCAAGCCTAATGAAGTACCTATAAACCACAGAGGATGTCCAGCGAGTGCTACATTCTCTCTCACACACACACACACACACACACACACACACACACACACACACACACACACACACACACACACACACACACACACACACACACACACACACACACACACACACACACACACACACACACACATACACACACACACTGGACACACACACACACACACGCACACACACACGCACACACACGCGCGCGCACACACACACACACACACACACACACACACACACACACACACACACACACACAGACACACACACACACGGACACACAAATAATTGAAGAGGACTGCAGATGATATATTTTGTACTCTAATGTCAGCACTGTGTGTAGTGCCATCTCAGATCCTAAGGACGAGGGGTGTTGCTGTTCATATAGGGGGATTCATATACTGGGGAGGTATCTGACATGATTTAGTATAGAGCTTACTGTACACACACTTAGATACTCACAAGTATTTATTTACCCTTGAATACATGAACGTGGGACAACATGTAGTCACCTATCTGTCTCGTTCTATAAAGCCTGTGAACGTTCAGAACAGAGCAGGTTTCATATGAAAAGGTTCCTACTTGGTAATTCAGTGCAGCGGTAACTGCTTCATCAGAGGAGAATGTGAAACGTAATCCCTTTAGCTGGTTTTACATTTAAATGAGGAGGGATTCTACAACGAGAAGTTATACACTTCATATGATTACGGGTGTGTGGTGTGTGTGTGTGTGTGTGTGTGTGTGTGTGTGTGTGTGTGTGGGTGTGTGTGTGTGTGTGTGTGTGTGTGTGTGTGTGTGTGTGTGTGTGTGTGTGTGTGTTTCCATCCCCACAGACCAGAGCTAGTGAACACAAAAAACTATTTCCACCTGGTTTAACAGTATGATGTGGACTCCTTTCTGAAGCTGGTTTAACAGTATGATGTGTGGACTCCTTTCTGAAGCTGGTTTAACAGTATGAGGTGGACTCTTTTCTGAAGCTGGTTTAACAGTATGATGTGTGGACTCCTTTCTGAAGCTGGTTTAACAGTATGATGTGTGGACTCCTTTCTGAAGCTGGTTTAACAGTATGAGGTGGACTCTTTTCTGAAGCTGGTTTAACAGTATGATGTGTGGACTCCTTTCTGAAGCTGGTTTAACAGTATGATGTGTGGACTCCTTTCTGAAGCTGGTTTAACAGTATGATGTGTGGACTCCTTTCTGAAGCTGGTTTAACAGTATGAGGTGGACTCTTTTCTGAAGCTGGTTTAACAGTATGATGTGTGGACTCCTTTCTGAAGCTGGTTTAACAGTATGAGGTGAGGACTCCTTTCTGAAGCTGGTTTAACAGTATGAGGTGGACTCCTTTCTGAAGCTGGTTTAACAGTATGATGTGAGGACTCCTTTCTGAAGCTGGTTTAACAGTATGATGTGTGGACTCCTTTCTGAAGCTGGTTTAACAGTATGAGGTGAGGACTCCTTTCTGAAGCTGGTTTAACAGTATGAGGTGAGGACTCCTTTCTGAAGCTGGTTTAACAGTATGAGGTGGACTCCTTTCTGAAGCTGGTTTAACAGTATGAGGTGAGGACTCCTTTCTGAAGCTGGTTTAACAGTATGAGACAGACTCCTTTCTGAAGCTGGTTTAACAGTATGAGGTGGGACTCCTTTCTGAAGCTGGTTTAACAGTATGAGGTGAGGACTCCTTTCTGAAGCTGGTTTAACAGTATGAGGTGAGGACTCCTTTCTGAAGCTGGTTTAACAGTATGATGTGAGGACTCCTTTCTGAAGCTGGTTTAACAGTATGATGTGTGGACTCCTTTCTGAAGCTGGTTTAACAGTATGAGGTGAGGACTCCTTTCTGAAGCTGGTTTAACAGTATGAGGTGAGGACTCCTTTCTGAAGCTGGTTTAACAGTATGAGGTGGACTCCTTTCTGAAGCTGGTTTAACAGTATGAGGTGAGGACTCCTTTCTGAAGCTGGTTTAACAGTATGATGTGTGGACTCCTTTCTGAAGCTGGTTTAACAGTATGATGTGTGGACTCCTTTCTGCAACTGGTTTAACAGTATGAGACAGACTCCTTTCTGAAGCTGGTTTAACAGTATGAGGTGAGGACTCCTTTCTGAAGCTGGTTTAACAGTATGAGGTGGACTCCTTTCTGAAGCTGGTTTAACAGTATGAGGTGGACTCCTTTCTGAAGCTGGTTTAACAGTATGAGGTGAGGACTCCTTTCTGAAGCTGGTTTAACAGTATGATGTGTGGACTCCTTTCTGAAGCTGGTTTAACAGTATGAGGTGGACTCTTTTCTGAAGCTGGTTTAACAGTATGATGTGTGGACTCCTTTCTGAAGCTGGTTTAACAGTATGATGTGTGGACTCCTTTCTGAAGCTGGTTTAACAGTATGATGTGTGGACTCCTTTCTGAAGCTGGTTTAACAGTATGAGGTGAGGGCTCCTTTCTGAAGCTGGTTTAACAGTATGATGTGTGGACTCCTTTCTGAAGCTGGTTTAACAGTATGAGGTGAGGACTCCTTTCTGAAGCTGGTTTAACAGTATGAGGTGGACTCCTTTCTGAAGCTGGTTTAACAGTATGATGTGAGGACTCCTTTCTGAAGCTGGTTTAACAGTATGATGTGTGGACTCCTTTCTGAAGCTGGTTTAACAGTATGAGGTGAGGACTCCTTTCTGAAGCTGGTTTAACAGTATGAGGTGAGGACTCCTTTCTGAAGCTGGTTTAACAGTATGAGGTGGACTCCTTTCTGAAGCTGGTTTAACAGTATGAGGTGAGGACTCCTTTCTGAAGCTGGTTTAACAGTATGAGACAGACTCCTTTCTGAAGCTGGTTTAACAGTATGAGGTGGACTCCTTTCTGAAGCTGGTTTAACAGTATGAGGTGAGGACTCCTTTCTGAAGCTGGTTTAACAGTATGAGGTGGACTCCTTTCTGAAGCTGGTTTAACAGTATGATGTGAGGACTCCTTTCTGAAGCTGGTTTAACAGTATGATGTGTGGACTCCTTTCTGAAGCTGGTTTAACAGTATGAGGTGAGGACTCCTTTCTGAAGCTGGTTTAACAGTATGAGGTGAGGACTCCTTTCTGAAGCTGGTTTAACAGTATGAGGTGAGGACTCCTTTCTGAAGCTGGTTTAACAGTATGAGGTGAGGACTCCTTTCTGAAGCTGGTTTAACAGTATGATGTGTGGACTCCTTTCTGAAGCTGGTTTAACAGTATGATGTGTGGACTCCTTTCTGCAACTGGTTTAACAGTATGAGACAGACTCCTTTCTGAAGCTGGTTTAACAGTATGAGGTGGACTCCTTTCTGAAGCTGGTTTAACAGTATGAGGTGGACTCCTTTCTGAAGCTGGTTTAACAGTATGAGGTGGACTCCTTTCTGAAGCTGGTTTAACAGTATGATGTGTGGACTCCTTTCTGAAGCTGGTTTAACAGTATGAGGTGGACTCCTTTCTGAAGCTGGTTTAACAGTATGATGTGTGGACTCCTTTCTGAAGCTGGTTTAACAGTATGAGACAGACTCCTTTCTGAAGCTGGTTTAACAGTATGAGGTGGACTCCTTTCTGAAGCTGGTTTAACAGTATGAGGTGAGGACTCCTTTCTGAAGCTGGTTTAACAGTATGAGGTGAGGACTCCTTTCTGAAGCTGGTTTAACAGTATGAGGTGAGGACTCCTTTCTGAAGCTGGTTTAACAGTATGAGGTGGACTCCTTTCTGAAGCTGGTTTAACAGTATGAGGTGAGGACTCCTTTCTGAAGCTGGTTTAACAGTATGAGGTGGACTCCTTTCTGAAGCTGGTTTAACAGTATGAGGTGGACTCCTTTCTGAAGCTGGTTTAACAGTATGAGGTGGACTCCTTTCTGAAGCTGCTGCACAGGCCTCTCCAGATAATGAGGGACAAGGTTAAGAGAGTAAGATGTTATTATGTCTCAGTAGTTTAGTGATTAAGATGTTATTATGTCTCAGTAGTTTAGTTATTAAGATGTTATTATGTCTCAGTAGTTTAGTTATTAAGATGTTATTATGTCTCAGTAGTTTAGTTATTAAGATGTTATTATGTCTCAGTAGTTTAGTTATTAAGATGTTATTATGTCTCAGTAGTTTAGTTATTAAGATGTTATTATGTCTCAGTAGTTTAGTTATTAAGATGTTATTATGTCTCAGTAGTTTAGTTATTAAGATGTTATTATGTCTCAGTAGTTTAGTTATTAAGATGTTATTATGTCTCAGTAGTTTAGTTATTAAGATGTTAAGATGTTATTATGTCTCAGTAGTTTAGTGATTAAGATGTTATTATGTCTCAGTAGTTTAGTTATTAAGATGTTATTATGTCTCAGTAGTTTAGTTATTAAGATGTTATTATGTCTCAGTAGTTTAGTGATTAAGATGTTATTATGTCTCAGTAGTTTAGTTATTAAGATGTTATTATGTCTCAGTAGTTTAGTTATTAAGATGTTATTATGTCTCAGTAGTTTAGTTATTAAGATGTTATTATGTCTCAGTAGTTTAGTGATTAAGATGTTATTATGTCTCAGTAGTTTAGTTATTAAGATGTTATTATGTCTCAGTAGTTTAGTTATTAAGATGTTATTATGTCTCAGTAGTTTAGTTATTAAGATGTTATTATGTCTCAGTAGTTTAGTTATTAAGATGTTATTATGTCTCAGTAGTTTAGTTATTAAGATGTTATTATGTCTCAGTAGTTTAGTGATTAAGATGTTATTATGTCTCAGTAGTTTAGTTATTAAGATGTTATTATGTCTCAGTAGTTTAGTTATTAAGATGTTATTATGTCTCAGTAGTTTAGTGATTAAGATGTTATTATGTCTCAGTAGTTTAGTTATTAAGATGTTATTATGTCTCAGTAGTTTAGTTATTAAGATGTTATTATGTCTCAGTAGTTTAGTTATTAAGATGTTATTATGTCTCAGTAGTTTAGTGATTAAGATGTTATTATGTCTCAGTAGTTTAGTTATTAAGATGTTATTATGTCTCAGTAGTTTAGTTATTAAGATGTTATTATGTCTCAGTAGTTTAGTTATTAAGATGTTATTATGTCTCAGTAGTTTAGTTATTAAGATGTTATTATGTCTCAGTAGTTTAGTTATTAAGATGTTATTATGTCTCAGTAGTTTAGTTATTAAGATGTTATTATGTCTCAGTAGTTTAGTTATTAAGATGTTATTATGTCTCAGTAGTTTAGTTATTAAGATGTTATTATGTCTCAGTAGTTTAGTTATTAAGATGTTATTATGTCTCAGTAGTTTAGTTATTAAGATGTTATTATGTCTCAGTAGTTTAGTTATTAAGATGTTATTATGTCTCAGTAGTTTAGTTATTAAGATGTTATTATGTCTCAGTAGTTTAGTGATTAAGATGTTATTATGTCTCAGTAGTTTAGTTATTAAGATGTTATTATGTCTCAGTAGTTTAGTTATTAAGATGTTATTATGTCTCAGTAGTTTAGTTATTAAGATGTTATTATGTCTCAGTAGTTTAGTTATTAAGATGTTATTATGTCTCAGTAGTTTAGTTATTAAGATGTTATTATGTCTCAGTAGTTTAGTGATTAAGATGTTATTATGTCTCAGTAGTTTAGTTATTAAGATGTTATTATGTCTCAGTAGTTTAGTGATGTTATTATGTCTCAGTAGTTTAGTTATTAAGATGTTATTATGTCTCAGTAGTTTAGTGATTAAGATGTTATTATGTCTCAGTAGTTTAGTGATTAAGATGTTATTATGTCTCAGTAGTTTAGTTAATAAGATGTTATTATGTCTCAGTAGTTTAGTGATTAAGATGTTATTATGTCTCAGTAGTTTAGTTATTAAGATGTTATTATGTCTCAGTAGTTTAGTTATTAAGATGTTATTATGTCTCAGTAGTTTAGTTATTAAGATGTTATTATGTCTCAGTAGTTTAGTTATTAAGATGTTATTATGTCTCAGTAGTTTAGTTATTAAGATGTTATTATGTCTCAGTAGTTTAGTTATTAAGATGTTATTATGTCTCAGTAGTTTAGTTATTAAGATGTTATTATGTCTCAGTAGTTTAGTTATTAAGATGTTATTATGTCTCAGTAGTTTAGTTATTAAGATGTTATTATGTCTCAGTAGTTTAGTTATTAAGATGTTATTATGTCTCAGTAGTTTAGTTATTAAGATGTTATTATGTCTCAGTAGTTTAGTTATTAAGATGTTATTATGTCTCAGTAGTTTAGTTATTAAGATGTTATTATGTCTCAGTAGTTTAGTTATTAAGATGTTATTATGTCTCAGTAGTTTAGTTATTAAGATGTTATTATGTCTCAGTAGTTTAGTTATTAAGATGTTATTATGTCTCAGTAGTTTAGTTATTAAGATGTTATTATGTCTCAGTAGTTTAGTTATTAAGATGTTATTATGTCTCAGTAGTTTAGTGATTAAGATGTTATTATGTCTCAGTAGTTTAGTGATTAAGATGTTATTATGTCTCAGTAGTTTAGTTATTAAGATGTTATTATGTCTCAGTAGTTTAGTTATTAAGATGTTATTATGTCTCAGTAGTTTAGTTATTAAGATGTTATTATGTCTCAGTAGTTTAGTTATTAAGATGTTATTATGTCTCAGTAGTTTAGTTATTAAGATGTTATTATGTCTCAGTAGTTTAGTTATTAAGATGTTATTATGTCTCAGTAGTTTAGTTATTAAGATGTTATTATGTCTCAGTAGTTTAGTTATTAAGATGTTATTATGTCTCAGTAGTTTAGTTATTAAGATGTTATTATGTCTCAGTAGTTTCGTTATTAAGATGTTATTATGTCTCAGTAGTTTAGTTATTAAGATGTTATTATGTCTCAGTAGTTTAGTTATTAAGATGTTATTATGTCTCAGTAGTTTAGTTATTAAGATGTTATTATGTCTCAGTAGTTTAGTTATTAAGATGTTATTATGTCTCAGTAGTTTAGTTATTAAGATGTTATTATGTCTCAGTAGTTTAGTTATTAAGATGTTATTATGTCTCAGTAGTTTAGTTTTTAATATGTTATTATGTCTCAGTAGTTTAGTTATTAAGATGTTATTATGTCTCAGTAGTTTAGTTATTAAGATGTTATTATGTCTCAGTAGTTTAGTTATTAAGATGTTATTATGTCTCAGTAGTTTAGTTATTAAGATGTTATTATGTCTCAGTAGTTTAGTTATTAAGATGTTATTATGTCTCAGTAGTTTAGTTAATAAGATGTTATTATGTCTCAGTAGTTTAGTTATTAAGATGTTATTATGTCTCAGTAGTTTAGTGATTAAGATGTTATTATGTCTCAGTAGTTTAGTTATTAAGATGTTATTATGTCTCAGTAGTTTAGTTATTAAGATGTTATTATGTCTCAGTAGTTTAGTTAATAAGATGTTATTATGTCTCAGTAGTTTAGTTATTAAGATGTTATTATGTCTCAGTAGTTTAGTTATTAAGATGTTATTATGTCTCAGTAGTTTAGTGATTAAGATGTTATTATGTCTCAGTAGTTTAGTTAGTAAGATGTTATTATGTCTCAGTAGTTTAGTTATTAAGATGTTATTATGTCTCAGTAGTTTAGTTATTAAGATGTTATTATGTCTCAGTAGTTTAGTGATTAAGATGTTATTATGTCTCAGTAGTTTAGTTATTAAGATGTTATTATGTCTCAGTAGTTTAGTTATTAAGATGTTATTATGTCTCAGTAGTTTAGTTATTAAGATGTTATTATGTCTCAGTAGTTTAGTTATTAAGATGTTATTATGTCTCAGTAGTTTAGTTATTAAGATGTTATTATGTCTCAGTAGTTTAGTTATTAAGATGTTATTATGTCTCAGTAGTTTAGTGATTAAGATGTTATTATGTCTCAGTAGTTTAGTTATTAAGATGTTATTATGTCTCAGTAGTTTAGTTATTAAGATGTTATTATGTCTCAGTAGTTTAGTTAGTAAGATGTTATTATGTCTCAGTAGTTTAGTTATTAAGATGTTATTATGTCTCAGTAGTTTAGTTATTAAGATGTTATTATGTCTCAGTAGTTTAGTTATTAAGATGTTATTATGTCTCAGTATCGGGAGTTTCATTTTGGTTTCATTTTTTGTTGTTGACTGAATACAAAGTCATTATTTTTAAAAAGCCGGATCGGGTGTGTGTGTGTGTGTGTGTGTGTGTGTGTGTGTGTGTGTGTGTGTGTGTGTGTGTGTGTGTGTGTGTGTGTGTGTGTGTGTGTGTACTCATGCGTTCATGCGTGTGCAGGAGTCTGTGTAGTGGCTCCAGCTCACACAGAAATGATGAACTAATTCATTGCAGAGTAGCAGTAGAATGGAGAGAAACTTCAATGTACTGAAACATTGCTAAAGTCATGTCATATTATTTTACCTTAATGATCACCCTATGCCTGGTCTTTGCTCCTCAGTCATCTGAATAATCCACAGATGGAGAGACAGGGATGAGGTTATGTGGAGGCGGAGAAAGGATCCAGAGTAGCATCAACCATGCCATTGGCCCTCCCTCACAGAGGCAGCATGACTGGACCAGGAAGAAATGTTCATCTCTGCTGCATTACTCCTGCCTGAGTCAGTTACACTACAGCACCACACACACACACACACACACACACACACACACACACACACACACACACACACACACACACACACACACACACACACACACACACACACACCTGAGTTAGTTACACTACAGCACTACACACACACACACACACACACACACACACACACACACACACACACACACACACACACACACACACACCTGAGTTAGTTACACTACAGCACTACACACACACACACACACACACACACACACACACACACACACACACACACACACACACACACACACACACACACACACACCTGAGTTAGTTACACTACAGCACTACACACACACACACACACACACACACACACACACACACACACACACACACACACCTGAGTTAGTTACACTACAGCACTACACACACACACACACACACACACACACACACACACACACACACACACACACACACACACACACACACACACACACACACACACACACACACACACACACACACAAATCTGAGTTAGCTACAGCTGCGCTAAACCAATCATGCAAAACTGAATGGAATGGAATAGGGGTCTAGGTGGTCTTCCCATAAGACATGAGATTCAAATACTATTCGACAGCATTTCAAATGCTTTATCTGTGGTCGATTAAGCTTGTCTGGCGCAATGGAACCAATAGAATAGCCGCACATCTGCAAACCCGGCCCACATGGCATCCCAGGCAGGCTAGAGTAAATCCTCAAAGTGTTTTAAAGATGTCAAATAGTATTTGAACCCAGGTCTGCTTCTCAGAGGCTGTTACCTTCAGGGAGTCAGTCCTCTCTATTGGAGGCGTTTCATGGTGTGCAGGGTGTGAGGCCCCAGCTCTGTGCTCTGTCTGTCCGCCTGCTGGGAGCTCTTATACACTAATGGCTTCAGGAGAACAACTGCATCATTAAAGTGTATTCAAGTGGAGACGGTCCTTCTTTATCCTGGCTGTAATTAAGCTATAAGGCCCGAGGAGGTGTGGTATATGGCCAATATACCACGGCTAAGGGCTGTTCTTACGCCCGACGAAACGCGGAGTGCCTGGATACAGCCCTTAGTCGTGGTATATTGGCCATATACCACAAACCCCCGAGGTGCCTTATTGCTATTATAAACCAATGGAATTGGTACCAATGTAATTAGAGCAGTAAAAATAATTGCTTTGTCGTACACGTGGTATACGGTCTGATATACCATGGCTGTCAGCCAATCAGCATTCAGGGCTCGAACCACCCAGTTTATAATTCATATTAAGGTATTGCTGCTTTATTTTAGCATGCTTGCACAATAAACATTACATTAAGACAAAGCCTCTCTGTAACCTAGGACTGTAGAGCTGGTCCCTCCCTTACTGTCGTGCAGATGGTATCAGAGTATGAGGTCTGATACCAACAGGCTCAGAGACCAGTTTCTATCTACAAGCCATCAGACTGATGAACACTGGAGCTGGGACTGAACACCTGCTCTGATTCTCTGCACCTGTAACACACATCACAACTGCTGCTACCAGACTCTTAACCTATTTAATCCCATCGGTCACAAAAAAAAAACGTTTTCAGTTATAAGGCTCTAAAAATGTTACTGAATGATAAATCAATGGATTTCCAGCAAATATTGAAATAATAAAGGTTCTCAATGAAATATGTGCAGTGTCACATGTTTAGTGTAAATTGTCACATGACCAGAGCTGTTTACTTCCTGGTTCCACCATGAGAAGAGAATGGCTGCATCAAAGCTCCCAAACAAAAGGTTAGTAAAGTATGTTAACATAAAGATAGGACAAAGATAATTGCTACACATAATCTTTAAGGTGTCTAGTATTGATATATGCATTTGCAATTACTCAACTTTGTTCAGTGTCGTCATAGAATGAGTAAACATGTTGACGGAAACAATAGTGACCGGCGAGATAACACAGTGCATCCAGGTATACACATACATAGTTCTTGTTCTACCTAACTTTCTACTCTGTTCTTTCTTTTAGTTTGACTTTGGGTCAAGTTCTGGATATGTTGGATCTAGGTGACTGCCCAGACAAGGCATGCAACATTGCAGTTATCCCTCAAAATGAGAAAGATGCTGTCCTCAGTGATTGTGATGGGTCAGATATGGATGAAAGGCCATTTGCCAGCCAGGTTGTTGAATGTATATGCTGAACCTATGCAAACAGATCATGACAGGAACAACGTTATCAGTGATGACCTACCCCTCACTAACCCTAACCCTGTTGAAGATCAGGCAAGACAAAGCTTCTCACTGGCCAACCAACACAATGCACCGGTTCCAGAGATGTCGTCATTGTGACAAACGCACTACCTACGCATGTGAGAAATGCAAAGCGCCACTGCACATTGAGTGCTTCAAGATATACCACAGACAGTAGAAAAATGAGATAAGAGAGAATGAAAAAGGGCTGAAAAAGACAATATAAGAAAAATAGAAAAGTCGATAAAGGGTGAGGAGAAGCAGTACAAAGGACTCCAGGAAGAAAAGAAAAGGAGACGATCAAGACAATCAAAATGACTGAAATGTTTTTGGAAAAGAAGGTCAATTGATTCAAGACATATTGTATGACAGTAGATCTGACTGATCACAGTTCAAAGTAGTGACGCGCAAACTAATCTTGCACTTGGTTCTGAAGCCTACCTCTATGATATATATATATATATAAGCACTCAATGTGCAGTGGGTTTTTTATATCTATAAATGTATTTTGTTCAGTGTAGGTCTCTACTTGAATGCATGTCCTACAGGCTACCTCTATCCTAAATGTTACCTCTATGTTCAATGTGTATGAATCACACCACTGCTATTCAGTTGTTAGTGAATGTTGCACTAAAATGTCACAATGACAATGTTACAATGAATAAGTTCAAATGTTACAATAAAGTTACAATATTCATGTTTCAGTACATGTTGCACTAAAGTAACAATGTTACAATGTATGTTACAATAAAAGTAACAATGTTGAAATACGTTGATTGTTGTTGTTATTTTGACTTTGCTCTCAGTATTCATATCGGTGTTGTATAAAGGGTTTTTGATATGTAAAATAGTCCCACTAGAATGTGATGGGGCATTCTGTGGCAATGCTGGGGACTTCCAGTGACAGAGTTTTAAATGTGTTAATAACTGGGCTGGGATATATAAGAATTTTGATGACTGCATATGTTCATTCAGTATACGTAACATTATCCCACCGGTCACAATTGTGACCGACCATAAAATACATTTTTTTCACCCACTTTTCCATGAAATTTTCAAAAAATAATGACTGATTATTTCAAAGTTAATAATGACACTTGATTTGGATATTTTCATGTCTGGGAAAAAATTGGGATGAAATGGGTTAATGTATTGCTCAGGTTAAACGTTGTTCCCCATCCCTTCCTTCTCCAAAACACGTGGAAATATTGTTCTATAAATTGTGTCTTCCTGTATAATGTATTTATTCTATTCTACTTTATGTTTATATTGTTATGTTGTATTATTTCTTATTGTTGTTACATTGACCAGAAGAAACCTGCCAGTAAGCATTAGGTTGGACTCTGTATACCATGTGTACCCTGTACATACCACTAATACAACTACAGACTATTTCATCTTAATAATGGAACTCCTTGTTGGTTAGAAACAAGAGAGGACTGGAGATAATGGTAACGTCTGTAGACAGACAGAGAGAGAGAGAGGCAGGGAGGGAGAGAGAGAGAGAGAGAGAGAGAGAGAGAGAGAGGCAGGGAGGGAGAGAGAGAGAGAGAGGCAGGGAGAGAGAGGCAGGGAGAGCAAGAGAGGACTGGCATCAATGGCAAGTATTTTTTTGGAAGAGCGGAGAGGCTAATTTTAGCTCAGGCTGGAGAGTTGAAAGCCTCATCTCATAGAGAGAGAGAGAGAGAGAGACAGAGAGCAAGAGAGAGAGAATAGACAGAGAGAGACAGAGAGAGAGAGAGAATAGACAGAGCGAGAATAGACACAGAGAGAGAGAGAGAGAGAGAGAGCGACAGAGAGAGAGACAGAGAGACAGAGAGAGAGAGAGAAATATCCAAAATAGGCGTTTGGCAATATGTACATTGTTACGTCATGCCAATAAAGCACATTGAATTATTTTTTTTTTTTTTTATAGACAGAGAGCAAGAGAGAGAGAATAGACCGAGAGAGAGAGAGAGACAGAGAGAGAGACAGAGACAGACAGAGATACAGAGCGAGAGAGATACAGAGAGCAAGAGAGAGAGAAAGACAGAGAGATACAGAGAGCAAGAAAGAGAAAGACAGAGAGATACAGAGAGAGAATAGACATAGACAGATTGAGAGACACAGAGAGAGACACAGAGAGAGACAGAGCGAGAGAGACAGAGAGCAAGACAGAGAGACAGACAGAGGGTGAGAGAGATTCTCATTTAGGCAGAATGTAAAGAGGTGTTTAAATCCTAGCAGCTGTGTTTTAATGTGACAGAGACAGTAGAGGGTGTTTAAATCCTAGCAGCTGTGTTTTAATGTGACAGAGACAGTAGAGGGTGTTTAAATCCTAGCAGCTGTGTTTTAATGTGACAGAGACAGAGACAGTAGAGGGTGTTTAAATCCTAGCAGTTGTGTTTTAATGTGACAGAGACAGAGACAGTAGAGGGTGTTTAAATCCTAGCAGCTGTGTTTTAATGTGACAGAGACAGAGACAGTAGAGGGTGTTTAAATCCTAGCAGCTGTGTTTTAATGTGCCAGAGACAGTAGAGGTGTTTAAATCCTAGCAGCTGTGTTTTAATGTGACAGAGACAGAGACAGTAGAGGGTGTTTAAATCCTAGCAGCTGTGTTTTAATGTGCCAGAGACAGTAGAGGGTGTTTAAATCCTAGCAGCTGTGTTTTAATGTGCCAGAGACAGAGACAGTAGAGGGTGTTTAAATCCTAGCAGCTGTGTTTTAATGTGCCAGAGACAGAGACAGTAGAGGGTGTTTAAATCCTAGCAGCTGTGTTTTAATGTGACAGAGACAGAGACAGTAGAGGGTGTTTAAATCCTAGCAGCTGTGTTTTAATGTGACAGAGACAGTAGAGGGTGTTTAAATCCTAGCAGCTGTGTTTTAATGTGACAGAGACAGAGACAATAGAGGTGTTTAAATCCTAGCAGTTGTGTTTTAATGTGACAGAGACAGAGACAGTAGAGGGTGTTTAAATCCTAGCAGCTGTGTTTTAATGTGCCAGAGACAGAGACAGTAGAGGTGTTTAAATCCTAGCAGCTGTGTTTTAATGTGCCAGAGACAGAGACAGTAGAGGGTGTTTAAATCCTAGCAGCTGTGTTTTAATGTGACAGAGACAGTAGAGGGTGTTTAAATCCTAGCAGCTGTGTTTTAATGTGACAGAGACAGTAGAGGGTGTTTAAATCCTAGCAGCTGTGTTTTAATGTGACAGAGACAGAGACAGTAGAGGGTATTTAAATCCTAGCAGCTGTGTTTTAATGTGCCAGAGACAGAGACAGTAGAGGTATTTAAATCCTAGCAGCTGTGTTTTAATGTGCCAGAGACAGAGACAGTAGAGGTGTTTAAATCCTAGCAGCTGTGTTTTAATGTGACAGAGACAGTAGAGGGTGTTTAAATCCTAGCAGTTGTGTTTTAATGTGACAGAGACAGAGACAGTAGAGGTGTTTAAATCCTAGCAGCTGTGTTTTAATGTGACAGAGACAGAGACAGTAGAGGGTGTTTAAATCCTAGCAGCTGTGTTTTAATGTGCCAGAGACAGAGACAGTAGAGGGTGTTTAAATCCTAGCAGCTGTGTTTTAATGTGCCAGAGACAGAGACAGTAGAGGGTGTTTAAATCCTAGCAGCTGTGTTTTAATGTGATAGAGACAGAGACAGTAGAGGTGTTTAAATCCTAGCAGCTGTGTTTTAATGTGCCAGAGACAGAGACAGTAGAGGGTGTTTAAATCCCAGCAGCTGTGTTTTAATGTGACAGAGACAGAGACAGTAGAGGGTGTTTAAATCCTAGCAGCTGTGTTTTAATGTGCATGAGACAGAGACATTAGAGGGTGTTTAAATCCCAGCAGCTGTGTTTTAATGTGACAGAGACAGAGACAGTAGAGGTGTTTAAATCCTAGCAGCTGTGTTTTAATGTGACAGAGACAGTAGAGGGTGTTTAAATCCTAGCAGCTGTGTTTTAATGTGACAGAGACAGTAGAGGGTGTTTAAATCCTAGCAGCTGTGTTTTAATGTGCCAGAGACAGAGACAGTAGAGGGTGTTTAAATCCTAGCAGCTGTGTTTTAATGTGACAGAGACAGTAGAGGGTGTTTAAATCCTAGCAGCTGTGTTTTAATGTGACAGAGACAGTAGAGGGTGTTTAAATCCTAGCAGCTGTGTTTTAATGTGACAGAGACAGTAGAGGGTGTTTAAATCCTAGCAGCTGTGTTTTAATGTGACAGAGACAGAGACAGTAGAGGGTGTTTAAATCCTAGCAGCTTTTTTTTAATGTGACAGAGACAGTAGAGGGTGTTTAAATCCTAGCAGCTGTGTTTTAATATGACAGAGACAGCGACAGTAGAGGGTGTTTAAATCCTAGCAGCTGTGTTTTAATGTGACAGAGACAGTAGAGGGTGTTTAAATCCTAGCAGCTGTGTTTTAATGTGACAGAGACAGTAGAGGGTGTTTAAATCCTAGCAGCTGTGTTTTAATGTGACAGAGACAGAGACAGTAGAGGTGTTTCAATCCCAGCAGCTGTGTTTTAATATGACAGAGACAGAGACAGTAGAGGGTGTTTAAATCCTAGCAGCTGTGTTTTAATGTGACAGAGACAGTAGAGGGTGTTTAAATCCTAGCAGCTGTGTTTTAATGTGACAGAGACAGAGACAGTAGAGGTGTTTCAATCCCAGCAGCTGTGTTTTAATATGACAGAGACAGAGACAGTAGAGGGTGTTTAAATCCTAGCAGCTGTGTTTTAATGTGACAGAGACAGAGACAGTAGAGGTGTTTAAATCCTAGCAGCTGTGTTTTAATGTGCCAGAGACAGAGACAGTAGAGGGTGTTTAAATCCTAGCAGCTGTGTTTTAATGTGACAGAGACAGTAGAGGGTGTTTAAATCCTAGCAGCTGTGTTTTAATGTGCCAGAGACAGAGACAGTAGAGGTGTTTAAATCCTAGCAGCTGTGTTTTAATGTGACAGAGACAGTAGAGGGTGTTTAAATCCTAGCAGCTGTGTTTTAATGTGACAGAGACAGTAGAGGTGTTTAAATCCTAGCAGCTGTGTTTTAATGTGACAGAGACAGTAGAGGGTGTTTAAATCCTAGCAGCTGTGTTTTAATGTGACAGAGACAGTAGAGGGTGTTTAAATCCTAGCAGCTGTGTTTTAATGTGACAGAGACAGTAGAGGTGTTTAAATCCTAGCAGCTGTGTTTTAATGTGACAGAGACAGAGACAGTAGAGGGTGTTTAAATCCTAGCAGCTGTGTTTTAATGTGCCAGAGACAGAGACAGTAGAGGGTGTTTAAATCCCAGCAGCTGTGTTTTAATGTGACAGAGACAGTAGAGGTGTTTAAATCCTAGCAGCTGTGTTTTAATGTGACAGAGACAGTAGAGGGTGTTTAAATCCTAGCAGTTGTGTTTTAATGTGCCAGAGACAGAGACAGTAGAGGTGTTTAAATCCTAGCAGCTGTGTTTTAATGTGCCAGAGACAGAGACAGTAGAGGGTGTTTAAATCCTAGCAGCTGTGTTTTAATGTGACAGAGACAGAGACAGTAGAGGGTGTTTAAATCCTAGCAGCTGTGTTTTAATGTGACAGAGACAGTAGAGGTGTTTAAATCCTAGCAGCTGTGTTTTAATGTGCCAGAGACAGAGACAGTAGAGGGTGTTTAAATCCTAGCAGCTGTGTTTTAATGTGCCAGAGACAGAGACAGTAGAGGTGTTTAAATCCTAGCAGCTGTGTTTTAATGTGACAGAGACAGTAGAGGGTGTTTAAATCCTAGCAGTTGTGTTTTAATGTGCCAGAGACAGAGACAGTAGAGGTGTTTAAATCCCAGCAGCTGTGTTTTAATGTGACAGAGACAGTAGAGGTGTTTAAATCCTAGCAGCTGTGTTTTAATGTGACAGAGACAGTAGAGGGTGTTTAAATCCTAGCAGCTGTGTTTTAATGAGACAGAGACAGTAGAGGTGTTTAAATCCTAGCAGCTGTGTTTTAATGTGACAGAGACAGTAGAGGGTGTTTAAATCCTAGCAGCTGTGTTTTAATGTGACAGAGACAGTAGAGGGTGTTTAAATCCTAGCAGCTGTGTTTTAATGTGACAGAGACAGTAGAGGGTGTTTAAATCCTAGCAGCTGTGTTTTAATGTGCCAGAGACAGAGACAGTAGAGGGTGTTTAAATCCTAGCAGCTGTGTTTTAATGTGACAGAGACAGTAGAGGGTGTTTAAATCCTAGCAGCTGTGTTTTAATGTGACAGAGACAGAGACAGTAGAGGGTGTTTAAATCCTAGCAGCTGTGTTTTAATGTGACAGAGACAGTAGAGGGTGTTTAAATCCTAGCAGCTGTGTTTTAATGTGCCAGAGACAGAGACAGTAGAGGGTGTTTAAATCCTAGCAGCTGTGTTTTAATGTGACAGAGACAGTAGAGGGTGTTTAAATCCTAGCAGCTGTGTTTTAATGTGCCAGAGACAGAGACAGTAGAGGGTGTTTAAATCCTAGCAGCTGTGTTTTAATGTGACAGAGACAGTAGAGGTGTTTAAATCCTAGCAGCTGTGTTTTAATGTGACAGAGACAGAGACAGTAGAGGGTGTTTAAATCCCAGCAGCTGTGTTTTAATGTGACAGAGACAGTAGAGGTGTTTAAATCCTAGCAGCTGTGTTTTAATGTGACAGAGACAGTAGAGGGTGTTTAAATCCTAGCAGCTGTGTTTTAATGTGACAGAGACAGAGACAGTAGAGGGTGTTTAAATCCTAGCAGCTGTGTTTTAATGTGACAGAGACAGAGACAGTAGAGGGTGTTTAAATCCTAGCAGCTGTGTTTTAATGTGCCAGAGACAGTAGAGGGTGTTTAAATCCTAGCAGCTGTGTTTTAATGTGACAGAGACAGAGACAGTAGAGGGTGTTTAAATCCTAGCAGCTGTGTTTTAATGTGACAGAGACAGAGACAGTAGAGGGTGTTTAAATCCTAGCAGCTGTGTTTTAATGTGACAGAGACAGTAGAGGTGTTTAAATCCTAGCAGCTGTGTTTTAATGTGACAGAGACAGTAGAGGGTGTTTAAATCCTAGCAGCTGTGTTTTAATGTGCCAGAGACAGAGACAGTAGAGGGTGTTTAAATCCTAGCAGCTGTGTTTTAATGTGACAGAGACAGAGACAGTAGAGGGTGTTTAAATCCTAGCAGCTGTGTTTTAATGTGCCAGAGACAGTAGAGGGTGTTTAAATCCCAGCAGCTGTGTTTTAATGTGCCAGAGACAGAGACAGTAGAGGTGTTTAAATCCTAGCAGCTGTGTTTTAATGTGACAGAGACAGAGACAGTAGAGGGTGTTTAAATCCTAGCAGCTGTGTTTTAATGTGCCAGAGACAGAGACAGTAGAGGTGTTTAAATCCTAGCAGCTGTGTTTTAATGTGACAGAGACAGTAGAGGTGTTTAAATCCTAGCAGCTGTGTTTTAATGTGCCAGAGACAGAGACAGTAGAGGGTGTTTAAATCCTAGCAGCTGTGTTTTAATGTGACAGAGACAGTAGAGGGTGTTTAAATCCTAGCAGCTGTGTTTTAATGTGCCAGAGACAGAGACAGTAGAGGGTGTTTAAATCCTAGCAGCTGTGTTTTAATGTGCCAGAGACAGAGACAGTAGAGGTGTTTAAATCCTAGCAGCTGTGTTTTAATGTGACAGAGAGAGTAGAGGGTGTTTAAATCCTAGCAGCTGTGTTTTAATGTGACAGAGACAGAGACAGTAGAGGGTGTTTAAATCCTAGCAGCTGTGTTTTAATGTGACAGAGACAGTAGAGGGTGTTTAAATCCTAGCAGCTGTGTTTTAATGTGACAGAGACAGAGACAGTAGAGGTGTTTAAATCCTAGCAGCTGTGTTTTAATGTGCCAGAGACAGTAGAGGTGTTTAAATCCTAGCAGCTGTGTTTTAATGTGACAGAGACAGTAGAGGGTGTTTAAATCCTAGCAGCTGTGTTTTAATGTGACAGAGACAGTAGAGGTGTTTAAATCCTAGCAGCTGTGTTTTAATGTGGTGTTTAAATCCTAGCAGCTGTGTTTTAATGTGCCAGAGACAGTAGAGGTGTTTAAATCCTAGCAGCTGTGTTTTAATGTGACAGAGACAGTAGAGGGTGTTTAAATCCTAGCAGCTGTGTTTTAATGTGACAGAGACAGTAGAGGTGTTTAAATCCTAGCAGCTGTGTTTTAATGTGACAGAGACAGTAGAGGGTGTTTAAATCCTAGCAGCTGTGTTTTAATGTGACAGAGACAGAGACAGTAGAGGGTGTTTAAATCCTAGCAGCTGTGTTTTAATGTGCCAGAGACAGTAGAGGGTGTTTAAATCCTAGCAGCTGTGTTTTAATGTGCCAGAGACAGTAGAGGGTGTTTAAATCCTAGCAGCTGTGTTTTAATGTGACAGAGACAGAGACAGTAGAGGGTGTTTAAATCCTAGCAGCTGTGTTTTAATGTGCCAGAGACAGAGACAGTAGAGGTGTTTAAATCCTAGCAGCTGTGTTTTAATGTGACAGAGACAGTAGAGGGTGTTTAAATCCTAGCAGCTGTGTTTTAATGTGACAGAGACAGAGACAGTAGAGGGTGTTTAAATCCTAGCAGCTGTGTTTTAATGTGCCAGAGACAGAGACAGTAGAGGGTGTTTAAATCCTAGCAGCTGTGTTTTAATGTGACAGAGACAGAGACAGTAGAGGGTGTTTAAATCCTAGCAGCTGTGTTTTAATGTGACAGAGACAGAGACAGTAGAGGGTGTTTAAATCCTAGCAGCTGTGTTTTAATGTGACAGAGACAGAGACAGTAGAGGTGTTTAAATCCTAGCAGCTGTGTTTTAATGTGCCAGAGAAAGAGACAGTACAGTGTGTTTGATCCAGCCCTGTTGCTGAACGTTTACAGTTCCTCTGCCTTTATTTCAAATGCCTGTGATGCATAGAAAATTCAGGTGCGGTTGTAGAAAAATGTATATCTGGCTCGTTTTATGGACTCCTCAGCATTTGACACTAGCTGAGACAGAAAGCTTGTGTTGTACAAGGAATAAAATCAGCGAGACAACATCATGCATGACTAAAACACACTTGAAACACATTCGCCTTGTTTACTAAGATAATGTGATGATCTATATTAATGCAGCAGGCAGTGCTGTGGGAGTCAAGCTGTGAGAACACAGGATACATTCCAAATGGTACCCTAATCCCTATGTAGTGCACTACTTTTTTTACCAGGACCCAGGTCAAAAGAAGTGCACTATGTTGGTAATAAGAGTGCCATTTGGGATGCTAAGTAGCTGAGAATGGGATGTAGTTCTGTGTGTTGTCTTGACTCCTCCTCGGTGGTTTGGTATTAACTTAAATGTCTAGAATTAAGAAGGATAAACCTGCACACAGTATACAGGGCCGGCTCTAGCCTTTTGGGGGGCCCCAAGCGAGATTTGGTTAGAGGGGACCCCCCAAAGCACACGCCTTCTCAGTGGATTGGTGATAAATTACATCTAGAATTAAAGTGGCGATATGTAACGTTTTGGGTGAGCCGACCAAATTCACACAGAAATGTGAATTACAGATCTGTAATTTCCATTGCAAGTTAATCTAACACTTCAAACATACCGACAGTGTCGCAGCGCAAAATAGTACATAGCTTCATCTGGAAATGTATGAAACAAAGGTTCAACATTCACCTTCTGCTACCATTTCTGTCAAGCCGTCTACTCATACAGTTTGACACATATGTTCAATAAATCCAACGTCTGCACCACACCGAACTCACAGCAGCTGTCTCTGCAACGCAATGCTGGCAAGGCAAACGCTGCGTTTCATTGGAAATGAATGTAATTCTGGTGTACCAAAATGCAATGACGCTGTCGCTGTGATCGAAGTGTAAGACGCAGTAGATCTGTTCTATTATTTATATAGATCTGTTCTATTATTTCTATACTTCCTGTTCTTCAGTTTTGTTTTTTGCATCTTTTAATTTCAGTTTTGTTCACCAGCTTCAAACAGTCGAAACAACAATATGTTAGGTTATGGAAAATATATTTCACAGTAGTTTAGATGGTACAATGATTTTTTCCATCGGGCGTAGAGAAAATGTTGCAATTTTAAAGCAAGTTTTCTGCAATTCTACTAATTTTGCCATGTGGCAGAGAGAAAACGTTGCAATTGTATATACCATTTCATGCAATTCTACTCATTTCTACTCATAACGTTCTGCAGTTTTAAAGTTAATTCCAGCAATTCTACATATTTTGTAATAAATGATGCCATGTTAATAGGATATCTTAGTGAGAATGACTAACAGAATCAGTGGGGGCCTCCTGGAGTGCCCGGTTTGTTTACGGCCATGGTTACTACAGGTTAGGTAGCTGGCTAGACTAACTACCAATCTAAACATTGTTAGCTGACATGTTCATTGATTGACTGTCATAACAAGACAGAAACTGCTGATGCAACACATTTAAAAATAGCTTCTGGTGTATTTTATTATTCTTGGGGTTTTTTCGGGGGGGCGGGGGGGCTATCGGCCAGGGTTGTTTACAGTATGCCTGGATCCGCCCTGACGGTATAAAGTACTTCTCTCATGCTTTGGACCCACAGCACGTCTCTTCAAATCAGCTCGATGAGGAAGCCCTTCTCTGATGATGTACACCTCTCCCCTACCCTCCCCTCCCCTCCACAGAACCTTCCCTCTCTCTCCCCTCCCCTCCACAGAACCTTCCCTCTCTCTCCCCTCCCCTCCCCTCCACAGAACCTTCCCTCTCTCTCCCCTCCCCTCCCCTCCACAGAACCTTCCCTCCCCTCCCCTCCCCTCCAGAGAACCTTCCCTCTCTCTCCCCTCCCCTCCACAGAACCTTCCCTCTCCCCTCCCCTCCCCTCCCCTCCACAGAACCTTCCCTCTCCCCTCCCCTCCCCTCCACAGAACCTTCCCTCCCCTCCCCTCCACAGAACCTTCCCTCTCTCTCCCCTCCCCTCCACAGAACCTTCCCTCTCCCCTCCCCTCCCCTCCCCTCCACAGAACCTTCCCTCCCCTCCCCTCCACAGAACCTTCCCTCTCTCTCCCCTCCCCTCCACAGAACCTTCCCTCTCCCCTCCCCTCCCCTCCACAGAACCTTCCCTCCCCTCCCCTCCACAGAACCTTCCCTCTCTCTCCCCTCCCCTCCACAGAACCTTCCCTCTCTCTCCCCTCCCCTCCCCTCCACAGAACCTTCCCTCTCCTCCCCTCCCCTCCACAGAACCTTCCCTCCCCTCCCCTCCCCTCCCCTCCACAGAACCTTCCCTCTCTCTCCCCTCCCCTCCCCTCCACAGAACCTTCCGTCTCTCTCCCCTCCCCTCCCCTCCCCTCCACAGAACCTTCCCTCTCTCCCCCCTCCCCTCCAGAGAACCTTCCCTCTCTCTCCCCTCCCCTCCCCTCCACAGAATCTTCCCTCTCCTCCCCTCCCCTCCCCTCCAAAGAACCTTCCCTCTCCTCCCCTCCCCTCCCCTCCAGAGAACCTTCCCTCTCTCTCCCCTCCCCTCCCCTCCACAGAACCTTCCCTCTCTCTCCCCTCCCCTCCCCTCCACAGAACCTTCCCTCTCTCTCCCCTCCCCTCCACAGAACCTTCCCTCTCCCCTCCCCTCCCCTCCACAGAACCTTCCCTCTCTCTCCCCTCCCCTCCACCGAACCTTCCCTCTCCCCTCCCCTCCCCTCCACAGAACCTTCCCTCTCCTCCCCTCCCCTCCCCTCCAGAGAACCTTCCCTCTCTCTCCCCTCCCCTCCCCTCCACAGAACCTTCCCTCTCTCTCCCCTCCCCTCCACCGAACCTTCCCTCTCCCCTCCCCTCCCCTCCACAGAACCTTCCCTCTCTCTCCCCTCCCCTCCCCTCCCCTCCACAGAACCTTCCCTCTCCTCCCCTCCCCTCCCCTCCAGAGAATCTTCCCTCTCTCTCCCCTCCCCTCCCCTCCACAGAACCTTCCCTCTCCTCCCCTCCCCTCCCCTCCAGAGAACCTTCCCTCTCTCTCCCCTCCCCTCCCCTCCACAGAACCTTCCCTCTCTCTCCCCTCCCCTCCACAGAACCTTCCCTCTCTCTCCCCTCCCCTCCCCTCCCCTCCACAGAACCTTCCCTCTCTCTCCCCTCCCCTCCCCTCCACAGAACCTTCCCTCCCCTCCCCTCCCCTCCACAGAACCTTCCCTCTCTCTCCCCTCCCCTCCACAGAACCTTCCGTCTCTCTCCCCTCCCCTCCCCTCCCCTCCACAGAACCTTCCCTCTCTCTCCCCTCCCCTCCCCTCCACAGAATCTTCCCTCTCTCTCCCCTCCCCTCCCCTCCACAGAACCTTCCCTCTCCTCCCCTCCCCTCCCCTCCAGAGAACCTTCCCTCTCTCTCCCCTCCCCTCCCCTCCACAGAACCTTCCGTCTCTCTCCCCTCCCCTCCCCTCCCCTCCACAGAACCTTCCCTCTCTCCCCCCTCCCCTCCAGAGAACCTTCCCTCTCTCTCCCCTCCCCTCCCCTCCACAGAACCTTCCCTCTCCTCCCCTCCACAGAACCTTCCCTCTCTCTCCCCTCCCCTCCCCTCCCCTCCACAGAACCTTCCCTTTCCTCCCCTCCCCTCCCCTCCACAGAACCTTCCCTCTCCTCCCCTCCCCTCCCCTCCACAGAACCTTCCCTCTCTCTCCCCTCCCCTCCCCTCCACAGAACCTTCCCTCTCCTCCCCTCCCCTCCCCTCCACAGAACCTTCCCTCTCCCCTCCCCTCCCCTCCACAGAACCTTCCCTCTCCCCTCCCCTCCCCTCCCCTCCCCTCCCCTCCACAGAACCTTCCCTCTCCTCCCCTCCCCTCCACAGAACCTTCCCTCTCTCTCCCCTCCCCTCCCCTCCACAGAACCTTCCCTCTCTCTCCCCTCCCCTCCACAGAATCTTCCCTCTCTCTCCCCTCCCCTCCCCTCCCCTCCACAGAACCTTCCCTCCCCTCCCCTCCCCTCCCCTCCACAGAACCTTCCCTCTCTCTCCCCTCCCCTCCCCTCCCCTCCACAGAACCTTCCCTCTCTCTCCCCTCCCCTCCCCTCCACAGAACCTTCCCTCTCTCTCCCCTCCCCTCCACAGAATCTTCCCTCTCTCTCCCCTCCCCTCCCCTCCCCTCCACAGAACCTTCCCTCTCCTCCCCTCCCCTCCCCTCCACAGAACCTTCCCTCTCTCTCCCCTCCCCTCCCCTCCACAGAACCTTCCCTCTCTCTCCCCTCCCCTCCCCTCCACAGAACCTTCCCTCCCCTCCCCTCCACAGAACCTTCCCTCTCTCTCCCCTCCCCTCCACAGAACCTTCCGCCTCTCTCCCCTCCCCTCCCCTCCACAGAACCTTCCCTCTCTCTCCCCTCCCCTCCACAGAACCTTCCGTCTCTCTCCCCTCCCCTCCCCTCCACAGAACCTTCCCTCTCTCTCCCCTCCCCTCCCCTCCACAGAACCTTCCCTCTCTCTCCCCTCCCCTCCCCTCCACAGAACCTTCCCTCCCCTCCCCTCCACAGAACCTTCCCTCTCCTCCCCTCCCCTCCCCTCCAGAGAACCTTCCCTCTCTCTCCCCTCCCCTCCCCTCCACAGAACCTTCCGTCTCTCTCCCCTCCCCTCCCCTCCCCTCCACAGAACCTTCCCTCTCTCCCCCCTCCCCTCCAGAGAACCTTCCCTCTCTCTCCCCTCCCCTCCCCTCCACAGAACCTTCCCTCTCCTCCCCTCCACAGAACCTTCCCTCTCTCTCCCCTCCCCTCCCCTCCCCTCCACAGAACCTTCCCTTTCCTCCCCTCCCCTCCCCTCCACAGAACCTTCCCTCTCCTCCCCTCCCCTCCCCTCCACAGAACCTTCCCTCTCTCTCCCCTCCCCTCCCCTCCACAGAACCTTCCCTCTCCTCCCCTCCCCTCCCCTCCACAGAACCTTCCCTCTCCCCTCCCCTCCCCTCCACAGAACCTTCCCTCTCCCCTCCCCTCCCCTCCCCTCCCCTCCACAGAACCTTCCCTCTCCTCCCCTCCCCTCCACAGAACCTTCCCTCTCTCTCCCCTCCCCTCCCCTCCACAGAACCTTCCCTCTCTCTCCCCTCCCCTCCACAGAATCTTCCCTCTCTCTCCCCTCCCCTCCCCTCCCCTCCACAGAACCTTCCCTCCCCTCCCCTCCCCTCCCCTCCACAGAACCTTCCCTCTCTCTCCCCTCCCCTCCCCTCCCCTCCACAGAACCTTCCCTCTCTCTCCCCTCCCCTCCCCTCCACAGAACCTTCCCTCTCTCTCCCCTCCCCTCCACAGAATCTTCCCTCTCTCTCCCCCTCCCCTCCCCTCCCCTCCACAGAACCTTCCCTCTCCTCCCCTCCCCTCCCCTCCACAGAACCTTCCCTCTCTCTCCCCTTCCCCCTCCCCTCCCCTCCACAGAACCTTCCCTCTCTCTCCCCCTCCCCTCCCCTCCACAGAACCTTCCCTCCCCTCCCCTCCACAGAACCTTCCCTCTCTCTCCCCTCCCCTCCACAGAACCTTCCGTCTCTCTCCCCTCCCCTCCCCTCCACAGAACCTTCCCTCTCTCTCCCCTCCCCTCCCCTCCACAGAACCTTCCCTCTCTCTCCCCTCCCCTCCCCTCCACAGAACCTTCCCTCCCCTCCCCTCCACAGAACCTTCCCTCTCCTCCCCTCCCCTCCCCTCCAGAGAACCTTCCCTCTCTCTCCCCTCCCCTCCCCTCCACAGAACCTTCCGTCTCTCTCCCCTCCCCTCCCCTCCCCTCCACAGAACCTTCCCTCTCTCCCCCCTCCCCTCCAGAGAACCTTCCCTCTCTCTCCCCTCCCCTCCCCTCCACAGAACCTTCCCTCTCCTCCCCTCCACAGAACCTTCCCTCTCTCTCCCCTCCCCTCCCCTCCCCTCCACAGAACCTTCCCTTTCCTCCCCTCCCCTCCCCTCCACAGAACCTTCCCTCTCCTCCCCTCCCCTCCCCTCCACAGAACCTTCCCTCTCTCTCCCCTCCCCTCCCCTCCACAGAACCTTCCCTCTCCTCCCCTCCCCTCCCCTCCACATAACCTTCCCTCTCCCCTCCCCTCCCCTCCACAGAACCTTCCCTCTCCCCTCCCCTCCCCTCCCCTCCCCTCCACAGAACCTTCCCTCTCCTCCCCTCCCCTCCACAGAACCTTCCCTCTCTCTCCCCTCCCCTCCCCTCCACAGAACCTTCCCTCTCTCTCCCCTCCCCTCCACAGAATCTTCCCTCTCTCTCCCCTCCCCTCCCCTCCCCTCCACAGAACCTTCCCTCCCCTCCCCTCCCCTCCCCTCCACAGAACCTTCCCTCTCTCTCCCCTCCCCTCCCCTCCCCTCCACAGAACCTTCCCTCTCTCTCCCCTCCCCTCCCCTCCACAGAACCTTCCCTCTCTCTCCCCTCCCCTCCACAGAATCTTCCCTCTCTCTCCCCTCCCCTCCCCTCCCCTCCACAGAACCTTCCCTCTCCTCCCCTCCCCTCCCCTCCACAGAACCTTCCCTCTCTCTCCCCTCCCCTCCCCTCCACAGAACCTTCCCTCTCTCTCCCCTCCCCTCCCCTCCACAGAACCTTCCCTCCCCTCCCCTCCACAGAACCTTCCCTCTCTCTCCCCTCCCCTCCACAGAACCTTCCGTCTCTCTCCCCTCCCCTCCCCTCCACAGAACCTTCCCTCTCTCTCCCCTCCCCTCCACAGAACCTTCCGTCTCTCTCCCCTCCCCTCCCCTCCACAGAACCTTCCCTCTCTCTCCCCTCCCCTCCCCTCCACAGAACCTTCCCTCTCTCTCCCCTCCCCTCCCCTCCACAGAACCTTCCCTCCCCTCCCCTCCACAGAACCTTCCCTCTCTCCCCTCCCCTCCACAGAACCTTCCCTCCCCTCCCCTCCCCTCCCCTCCACAGAACCTTCCCTCTCTCTCCCCTCCCCTCCCCTCCACAGAATCTTCCCTCTCTCTCCCCTCCCCTCCCCTCCACAGAATCTTCCCTCACCTCCCCTCCCCTCCCCTCCAAAGAACCTTCCCTCTCCTCCCCTCCCCTCCCCTCCAGAGAACCTTCCCTCTCTCTCCCCTCCCCTCCCCTCCACAGAACCTTCCGTCTCTCTCCCCTCCCCTCCCCTCCCCTCCAGAGAACCTTCCCTCTCTCTCCCCTCCCCTCCCCTCCACAGAACCTTCCCTCTCCTCCCCTCCACAGAACCTTCCCTCTCTCTCCCCTCCCCTCCCCTCCCCTCCACAGAACCTTCCCTTTCCTCCCCTCCCCTCCCCTCCACAGAACCTTCCCTCTCCTCCCCTCCCCTCCCCTCCCCTCCACAGAACCTTCCCTCTCTCTCCCCTCCCCTCCCCTCCACAGAACCTTCCCTCTCCTCCCCTCCCCTCCCCTCCACAGAACCTTCCCTCTCCCCTCCCCTCCCCTCCACAGAACCTTCCCTCTCCCCTCCCCTCCCCTCCCCTCCCCTCCACAGAACCTTCCCTCTCCTCCCCTACCCTCCACAGAACCTTCCCTCTCTCTCCCCTCCCCTCCCCTCCACAGAACCTTCCCTCTCTCTCCCCTCCCCTCCACAGAATCTTCCCTCTCTCTCCCCTCCCCTCCCCTCCACAGAACCTTCCCTCCCCTCCCCTCCCCTCCCCTCCACAGAACCTTCCCTCTCTCTCCCCTCCCCTCCCCTCCCCTCCACAGAACCTTCCCTCTCTCTCCCCTCCCCTCCCCTCCACAGAACCTTCCCTCTCTCTCCCCTCCCCTCCACAGAATCTTCCCTCTCTCTCCCCTCCCCTCCCCTCCCCTCCACAGAACCTTCCCTCTCCTCCCCTCCCCTCCCCTCCACAGAACCTTCCCTCTCTCTCCCCTCCCCTCCCCTCCACAGAACCTTCCCTCTCTCTCCCCTCCCCTCCCCTCCACAGAACCTTCCCTCCCCTCCCCTCCACAGAACCTTCCCTCTCTCTCCCCTCCCCTCCACAGAACCTTCCGTCTCTCTCCCCTCCCCTCCCCTCCACAGAACCTTCCCTCTCTCTCCCCTCCCCTCCACAGAACCTTCCGTCTCTCTCCCCTCCCCTCCCCTCCACAGAACCTTCCCTCTCTCTCCCCTCCCCTCCCCTCCACAGAACCTTCCCTCTCTCTCCCCTCCCCTCCCCTCCACAGAACCTTCCCTCCCCTCCCCTCCACAGAACCTTCCCTCTCTCCCCTCCCCTCCACAGAACCTTCCCTCCCCTCCCCTCCCCTCCCCTCCACAGAACCTTCCCTCTCTCTCCCCTCCCCTCCCCTCCACAGAATCTTCCCTCTCTCTCCCCTCCCCTCCCCTCCACAGAATCTTCCCTCACCTCCCCTCCCCTCCCCTCCAAAGAACCTTCCCTCTCCTCCCCTCCCCTCCCCTCCAGAGAACCTTCCCTCTCTCTCCCCTCCCCTCCCCTCCACAGAACCTTCCGTCTCTCTCCCCTCCCCTCCCCTCCCCTCCACAGAACCTTCCCTCTCTCTCCCCTCCCCTCCACAGAACCTTCCCTCTCTCCCCCCTCCCCTCCAGAGAACCTTCCCTCTCTCTCCCCTCCCCTCCACAGAACCTTCCCTCTCTCTCCCCTCCCCTCCCCTCCCCTCCACAGAACCTTCCCTTTCCTCCCCTCCCCTCCCCTCCACAGAACCTTCCTCCCCTCCCCTCCCCTCCCCTCCCCTCCCCTCCCCTCCACAGAACCTTCCCTCCCCTCCCCTCCCCTCCCCTCCACAGAACCTTCCCTCTCTCTCCCCTCCCCTCCACAGAACCTTCCCTCTCTCTCCCCTCCCCTCCACAGAACCTTCCCTCCCCTCCCCTCCCCTCCACAGAACCTTCCCTCTCTCTCCCCTCCCCTCCCCTCCCCTCCACAGAACCTTCCCTCTCCCTCCCCTCCCCTCCACAGAACCTTCCCTTTCCTCCCCTCCCCTCCCCTCCACAGAACCTTCCCTCTCCCCTCCCCTCCCCTCCACAGAACCTTCCCTCTCTCTCCCCTCCCCTCCCCTCCCCTCCACAGAACCTTCCCTCTCCTCCCCTCCACAGAACCTTCCCTTTCCTCCCCTCCCCTCCCCTCCCCTCCACAGAACCTTCCCTCTCCCCTCCCCTCCCCTCCCCTCCCCTCCCCTCCCCTCCACAGAACCTTCCCTCTCCCCTCCCCTCCCCTCCACAGAACCTTCCCTCTCCTCCCCTCCACAGAACCTTCCCTCTCCCTCCCCTCCCCTCCCCTCCCCTCCACAGAACCTTCCCTCTCCTCCCCTCCACAGAACCTTCCCTCTCCCTCCCCTCCCCTCCCCTCCCCTCCCCTCCCCTCCACAGAACCTTCCCTCTCCTCCCCTCCACAGAACCTTCCCTCTCTCTCTCCTCCCCTCCCCTCCCCTCCACAGAACCTTCCCTCTCTCTCCCCTCCCCTCCCCTCCCCTCCACAGAACCTTCCCTCTCCCCTCCCCTCCCCTCCACAGAACCTTCCCTCTCCTCCCCTCCACAGAACCTTCCCTCTCCCTCCCCTCCCCTCCCCTCCACAGAACCTTCCCTCTCCTCCCCTCCCCTCCCCTCCACAGAACCTTCCCTCTCCCTCCCCTCCCCTCCCCTCCACAGAATCTTCCCTCTCTCTCTCCCCCCCTCCCCTCCACAGAACCTTCCCTCTCCTCCCCTCCCCTCCCCTCCACAGAACCTTCCCTCTCCCTCCCCTCCCCTCCCCTCCACAGAATCTTCCCTCTCTCTCTCCCCCCTCCCCTCCACAGAACCTTCCCTACGGTGTTAGAGGATGTTACCTATCTCTTTCTCCGCAGGTCGAGATACCTGCCCCAGAACTCTCTAGTCGTACATATTTTATATGGTATATGGTCCTCTTCCATTTATCTATCCGCAGGGTGGGCTACTTGCCCTATAAATCTCTTCTCTTCCCTGATGTTGTGTTGTGCATAAGAACAGCCCTTAGCCATGGTATATTGTCCATATACCACACCCCCTCGGGCCTTATTGCTTAGTTAACATACTCTCTCCCCTCTCCTGCCCAGGGCTGGCTACCTACCCCAGAACGTGCCCCTCCAGATCATCTGCTACCTACCCCAGGAGAGAGAGTTCCTGCCCCTGGCATGCTGCCAGCCGCTCCCTCTACCAGCTGGACAAGCTGCTGGACCGCACAGAGGACTACAGCCTCTTCAGTGTAGGTTATAACCTCTGACCTCTAACCCTGACTCTAATCAAGCTGCTGGACCGCACAGAGGACTACAGCCTCTTCAGTGTAGGTTATAACCTATGAACTCTAAACATGACCCTGACCCTAATCAAGCTGCTGGACCGCACAGAGGACCACAGCCTTTTCAGTGTAGGTTATAACCTCTGACCCTGACCTCTAACCCCTAACCTTGACCCTAACCAAGCTGCTGGACTTCACAGAGGACCACAGCTTCTTTAGTGTAGGTTATAACCTCTGACCTCTAACCCTGACCCCTGACCCTAACCAAGCTGCTAGACTGCACATAGGACTACAGCCTCTTCCGTGTAGTTTATAACCTCTGACCCTAATCCTAACCCTGACCATATCTCCAACTACAGCCTCTTCAGTGTAGTTTATAACCTCTGACCCTAATCCTAACCCTGACTATAACCCTCCAACTACAGCCTCTTCAGTGTAGTTTATAACCTCTGACCCTAATCCTAACCCTGACTATAACCCTCCAACTACAGCCTCTTCAGTGTAGTTTATAACCTCTGACCCTAATCCTAACCCTGACCATAACCCTCCAACTACAGCCTCTTCAGTGTAGTTTATAACCTCTGACCCTAATCCTAACCCTGACCATAACCTTCCAACTACAGCCTCTTCAGTGTAGTTTATAACCTCTGACCCTAATCCTAACCCTGACTATAACCCTCCAACTACAGCCTCTTCAGTGTAGTTTATAACCTCTGACCCTAATCCTAACCCTGACCATAACCCTCCAACTACAGCCTCTTCAGTGTAGTTTATAACCTCTGACCCTAATCCTAACCCTGACTATAACCCTCCAACTACAGCCTCTTCAGTGTAGTTTATAACCTCTGACCCTAATCCTAACCCTGACCATAACCCTCCAACTACAGCCTCTTCAGTGTAGTTTATAACCTCTGATCCTAATCTCCTGTTACATTCTAAGGTACAGTCAGTCTGGAGTCAATCCTTCCCTCGAGGCAGTTGTCCTTGATAACAAGAGTCAGCTTTTTTATGTTGAAATATCAAAACCTCTTGAGAATTACACTGCTTCGGCCACCAGGATCCGACCCCTCTTGCTGTTTATTTTCTGGGATTTTCAATTCCTCCTCCGCTAAAAATAGTTCTAAATATTTGTGTGTCATTTGCCAACTACTGACATGTTTATTTTCAGGTCTGACTAACAACATCTATCTACTGTTGGCTTGTTGCTTTCTACTTCCTCCCCAACAGGACTACGTGCTGAAGCAAGTGGCCTCAAAGTACCACAAGATGGGCTGGCCCTTGGCTCTCACAGAAGGCTCCATCATACAGGCCTCCTACCAGACTGAGTATGTGATGCATACAGTCACCTGTCACACAACAAGTGGCTGGGTTGGGATGTTGTCTTGACCCACAAGCAGATCATTTAACTGTAGTCTCTCCTTCTGTCCCTCCTTCCCTTCTCTCTCTCTCTCTCTCCTTCTGTCCCTCCTTCCCTTCTCTCTCTCTCTCCCTCCTTCTGTCCCTCCTTCCCTTCTCTCTCTCTCTCCCTCCTTCTGTCCCTCCTTCCCTTCTCTCTCTCTCTCCCTCCTCCTGTCCCTCCTTCCCTTCTCTCTCTCTCTCCCTCCTTCTGTCCCTCCTTCCCTTCTCTCTCTCTCTCCCTCCTTCTGTCCATCCTTCCCTTCTCTCTCTCTCTCCCTCCTGTCCCTCCTTCCCTTCTCTCTCTCTCCCTCCTTCTGTCCCTCGTTCCCTTCTCTCTCTCTCTCCTTCTGTCCCTCCTTCCCTTCTCTCTCTCTCTCCCTCCTTCTGTCCCTCCTTCCCTTCTCTCTCTCTCTCCCTCCTTCTGTCCATCCTTCCCTTCTCTCTCTCTCTCCCTCCTGTCCCTCCTTCCCTTCTCTCTCTCTCCCTCCTTCTGTCCCTCGTTCCCTTCTCTCTCTCTCTCTCCTTCTGTCCCTCCTTCCCTTCTCTCTCTCTCTCCCTCCTTCTGTCCCTCCTTCCCTTCTCTCTCTCTCTCCTTCTGTCCCTCCTTCCCTTCTCTCTCTCTCTCTCTCCTTCTGTCCCTCCTTCCCTTCTCTCGCTCTCTCCCTCCTCCTGTCCCTCGTTCCCTTCTCTCTCTCTCTCTCTCCTTCTGTCCCTCCTTCCCTTCTCTCTCTCTCTCCCTCCTGTCCCTCCTTCCTTTCTCTCTCGCTCCCTCCTTCTGTCCCTCCTTCCCTTCTCTCTCGCTCCCTCCTTCTGTCCCTCCTTCCCTTCTCTCTCTCTCTCCCTCCTGTCCCTCCTTCCCTTCTCTCTCTCTCTCCCTCCTTCTGTCCCTCCTTCCCTTCTCTCGCTCTCTCCCTCCTCCTGTCCCTCCTTCCCTTCTCTCTCTCCCTCCTTCTGTCCCTCCTTCCCTTCTCTCTCTCTCTCTCTCCTTCTGTCCCTCCTTCCCTTCTCTCTCTCTCTCCCTCCTTCTGTCCCTCCTTCCCTTCTCTCTCTCTCTCCCTCCTTCTGTCCCTCCTTCTCTCTCTCTCTCCTTCTGTCCCTCCTTCCCTTCTCTCTCTCTCTCCCTCCTTCTGTCCCTCGTTCCTTCTCTCTCTCCCTCCTTCTGTCCCTCCTTCTCTCTCTCTCTCTCTCTCCTTCTGTCCCTCCTTCCCTTCTCTCTCTCTCTCCCTCCTTCTGTCCCTCCTTCCCTTCTCTCTCTCTCTCCCTCCTTTTGTCCCTCCTTCCCTTCTCTCGCTCTCTCCCTCCTTCTGTCCCTCCTTCCCTTCTCTCGCTCTCTCCCTCCTTCTGTCCATCCTTCCCTTCTCTCTCTCTATCTGCTTCTGTCTCTCCTTCCCTCTTCTTTTTCCCTTCCTCTCTCTCTCCCCCTCCCTCTCTCCCTCTCTCATTCCCTCCCTCCCTCCCCCTTTTTTGTTTCTGTACCTCTCACCACCTGACCCTCTTCCACCTCTCTCCCTCTCTTCTCTCTCCCCCTCTCTCTCTCCTCTCTCTCTCCTCTCTTCTCCCTCCCTCCCTCCCTCCCTCCCTCCCTCCCTCCCTCCCTCCCTCCCTCCCACTGTCTCATGGACAGAGAGCTGCAGAGAGAGGTGATCATGCTGGCTTGTAGTTTTGGGAACAAGCACTGTCACCGCCAAGCCGTGTCACTCATCTCTGATTGGATCTCCAGCAACAAGAACAGGTACAGTAGACAGCATCCTAAATGGCACCCAGTGGTTCTGGCTTATCCCCGCCCCCCGTGGGACGGTTGAGCTAACGTAGGCTAATGTGATTAGCATGAGATTGTATGTAACAAAAAAAAGATCCCAGGACATAGACATATCTAATATGGGCAGAAAGCTTAAATTCTTGTTAATCTAACTGCACTGCCCAATTTACAGTAGCTATTACAGTGAAATAATACCATGCTATTGTTTGAGGAGAGTGCACAATTATGAACTTGAAAATGTATTAATTAACCAATTAGGCACATTTGGGCAGTCTTGATACAACATTTTGAACAGATATGCAATGGTTCATTGGATCAGTCTAAAACTTTGCACATACACAATCTAAACTACATTATGGCCTTTCTCTTGCATTTCAAAGATTATGGTACAATTAGTTTTTTAAAATCTTTTACCAGATCTAATGTGCTATATTCTCCTAGATGAATTCTACATTTCCACAAACTTCAAAGTGTTTCCTTTCAAATGGTATCAAGAATATGCATATCCTTGTTTCAGGTCCTGAGCTATAGACAGTTAGATTTGGGTATGTCATTTTAGGCGAAAATTGAAAACAAAAAGGTGAGATCCTTATTAAATCAGTGCACTACTGTATAGGGAGTAGGGTCCTCTTTCAGATTGGTCCATAGAGACAGAGAGCGGGTGTCGTGCTGGGCCCACAGTGGACCACATGTTGAATTTACATATACTGTACATAGTAGGAGGACAGATTCACTTGGAAGACACTGGTCTGAAAGCTCCTTATCATTTAGAGAGATTTCCACCCACTGTGTGGACCACAAGGGAACAGAATGTTTAGTCTAGTTTAAAGGTAATTTTCATTAAAAAGGGTGAGAGACAAGCCACTAAACGTCACTGGATGAGATAGTGGAAGCTTACATGTATCATTCTGCCTTATTTCCAACAAGACACCTCTCCTCTTTATATATCACCAAGCAGCTCTCCTCTCTCCTCTTTATATATCACCAAGCAGCTCTCCTCTCTCCTCTTTATATATCACCAAGCAGCTCTCCTCTTTATATATCACCAAGCAGCTCTCCTCTCTCCTCTTTATATATCACCAAGCAGTTCTCCTCTCTCTTCTTTATATATCACCAAGCAGCTCTCCTCTCTCCTCTTTATATATCACCAAGCAGCTCTCCTCTTTATATATCACCAAGCAGCTCTCCTCTCTCCTCTTTATATATCACCAAGCAGCTCTCCTCTCTCCTCTTTATATATCACCAAGCAGCTCTCCTCTCTCCTCTTTATATATCACCAAGCAGCTCTCCTCTCTCGTCATCACCAAGCAGCTCTCCTCTCTCCTCTTTATATATCACCAAGCAGCTCTCCTCTTTAGATATCACCAAGCAGCTCTCCTCTCTCCTCTTTATATATCACCAAGCAGCTCTCCTCTCTCCTCTTTATATATCACCAAGCAGCTCTCCTCTCTCCTCTTTATATATCACCAAGCAGTTCTCCTCTTAGATATCACCAAGCAGCTCTCCTCTCTCCTCTTTATATATCACCAAGCAGCTCTCCTCTCTCCTCTTTAGATATCACCAAGCAGCTCTCCTCTCTCCTCTTTATATATCACCAAGCAGCCTCCTCTCTCCTCTTAGATATCACCAAGCAGTTCTCCTCTCTCCTCTTTAGATATCACCAAGCAGCTCTCCTCTTTATATATCACCAAGCAGTTCTCCTCTTTATATATCACCAAGCAGCTCTCCTCTCTCCTCTTTATATATCACCAAGCAGCTCTCCTCTCTCCTCTTTATATATCACCAAGCAGCTCTCCTCTTCACCAAGCAGCTCTCCTCTCTCCTCTTTATATATCACCAAGCAGCTCTCCTCTCTCCTCTTTATATATCACCAAGCAGCTCTCCTCTCTCCTCTTTATATATCACCAAGCAGCTCTCCTCTTTAGATATCACCAAGCAGCTCTCCTCTCTCCTCTTTATATATCCCCAAGCAGCTCTCCTCTCTCCTCTTTAGATATCACCAAGCAGCTCTCCTCTCTCCTCTTTAGATATCACCAAGCAGCTCTCCTCTCTCCTCTTTATATATCACCAAGCAGCTCTCCTCTCTCCTCTTTATATATCCCCAAGCAGCTCTCCTCTCTCCTCTTTATATATCACCAAGCAGCTCTCCTCTCTCCTCTTTATATATCACCAAGCAGTTCTCCTCTCTCCTCTTATATATCACCAAGCAGTTCTCCTCTTTATATATCACCAAGCAGCTCTCCTCTCTCCTCTTTATATATCACCAAGCAGCTCTCCTCTCTCCTCTTTATATATCATCACCAAGCAGCTCTCCTCCTCTATATATCACAAGCAGTCTCCTCTTTATATATCACCAAGCAGCTCTCCTCTCTCCTCTTTATATATCACCAAGCAGCTCTCCTCTCTCCTCTTTATATATCACCAAGCAGCTCTCCTCTCTCCTCTTTAGATATCACCAAGCAGCTCTCCTCTCTCCTCTTTATATATCACCAAGCAGCTCTCCTCTCTCCTCTTTAGATATCACCAAGCAGCTCTCCTCTCTCCTCTTTAGATATCCCCAAGCAGCTCTCCTCTCTCCTCTTTAGATATCACCAAGCAGCTCTCCTCTCTCCTCTTTAGATATCACCAAGACACCTCTCCTCTTTATATATCACCAAGCAGCTCTCCTCTTTATATATCACCAAGCAGCTCTCCTCTCTCCTCTTCATATATCACCAAGCAGCTCTCCTCTCTCCTCTTTATATATCACCAAGCAGCTCTCCTCTTTATATATCACCAAGCAGCTCTCCTCTTTATATATCACCAAGCAGCTCTCCTCTTTAGATATCACCAAGCAGCTCTCCTCTTTAGATATCACCAAGCAGCTCTCCTCTCTCCTCTTTAGATATCACCAAGCAGCTCTCCTCTCTCCTCTTTATATATCACCAAGCAGCTCTCCTCTCTCCTCTTTATATATCACCAAGCAGCTCTCCTCTCTCCTCTTTATATATCACCAAGCAGCTCTCCTCTCTCCTCTTTATATATCACCAAGCAGCTCTCCTCTCTCCTCTTTATATATCACCAAGCAGCTCTCCTCTCTCCTCTTTATATATCACCAAGCAGCTCTCCTCTTTATATATCACCAAGCAGCTCTCCTCTTTAGATATCACCAAGCAGCTCTCCTCTTTATATATCACCAAGCAGTCTCCTCTTTATATATCACCAAGCAGCTCTCCTCTTTATATATCACCAAGCAGCTCTCCTCTCTCCTCTTTAGATATCACCAAGCAGCTCTCCTCTCTCCTCATATATCACCAAGAGCTCTCCTCTCTCCTCTTTATATATCACCAAGCAGCTCTCCTCTCTCCTCTTTATATATCACCAAGCAGCTCTCCTCTCTCCTCTTTATATATCACCAAGCAGCTCTCCTCTCTCCTCTTTATATATCACCAAGCAGCTCTCCTCTCTCCTCTTTATATATCACCAAGCAGCTCTCCTCTCTCCTCTTTATAGATCACCAAGCAGCTCTCCTCTCTCCTCTTTATATATCACCAAGCAGCTCTCCTTTATATATCACCAAGCAGCTCTCCTCTCTCCTCTTTATATATCACCAAGCAGCTCTCCTCTCTCCTCTTTATATATCACCAAGCAGCTCTCCTCTCTCCTCTTTAGATATCACCAAGCAGCTCTCCTCTCTCCTCTTTATATATCACCAAGCAGCTCTCCTCTCTCCTCTTATATATCACCAAGCAGCTCTCCTCTTTATATATCACCAAGCAGCTCTCCTCTCTCTTCTTTATATATCACCAAGCAGTCTCCTCTTTATATATCACCAAGCAGCTCTCCTCTCTCCTCTTTAGATATCACCAAGCAGCTCTCCTCTCTCCTCTTTATATATCACCAAGCAGCTCTCCTCTCTCCTCTTTAGATATCACCAAGCAGCTCTCCTCTCTCCTCTTTATATATCACCAAGCAGCTCTCCTCTCTCCTCTTTAGATATCACCAAGCAGCTCTCCTCTCTCCTCTTTATATATCACCAAGCAGCTCTCCTCTCTCCTCTTTATATATCACCAAGCAGCTCTCCTCTTTAATATCCAAGCAGCTCTCCTCTCTCTTCTTTATATATCACCAAGCAGCTCTCCTCTCTCCTCTTTAGATATCACCAAGCAGCTCTCCTCTCTCTCTTTATATATCACCAAGCAGCTCTCCTCTCTCCTCTTTAGATATCACCAAGCAGCTCTCCTCTCTCCTCTTTATATATCACCAAGCAGCTCTCCTCTCTCCTCTTATATATCACCAAGCAGCTCTCCTCTCTCCTCTTATATAATCACCAAGCAGCTCTCCTCTTTATATATCACCAAGCAGCTCTCCTCTCTCCTCTTTATATATCACCAAGCAGCTCTCCTCTCTCCTCTTTATATATCACCAAGACAGCTCTCCTCTCTCCTCTTATATATCACCAAGCAGCTCTCCTCTCTCCTCTTTATATATCACCAAGCAGCTCTCCTCTCTCCTCTTTATATATCACCAAGCAGCTCTCCTCTCTCCTCTTTAGATATCACCAAGCAGCTCTCCTCTCTCCTCTTTATATATCACCAAGCAGCTCTCCTCTCTCCTCTTTAGATATCACCAAGCAGCTCTCCTCTCTCCTCTTTATATATCACCAAGCAGCTCTCCTCTCTCCTCTTTATATATCACCAAGCAGCTCTCCTCTTTATATATCACCAAGCAGCTCTCCTCTCCTCTTTATATATCACCAAGCAGCTCTCCTCTTTATATATCACCAAGCAGCTCTCCTCTCCTCTTTATATATCACCAAGCAGCTCTCCTCTTTTATATCACCAAGCAGCTCTCCTCTCCTCTTTATATATCACCAAGCAGCTCTCCTCTCTCCTCTTTTATATCACCAAGCAGCTCTCCTCTTTATATATCACCAAGCAGCTCTCCTCTCTCTCTTTATATATCACCAAGCAGCTCTCCTCTCTCCTCTTTATATATCACCAAGCAGCTCTCCTCTCTCCTCTTTATATATCACCAAGCAGCTCTCCTCTCTCTCTTTATATATCACCAAGCAGCTCTCCTCTCTCCTCTTTATATATCACCAAGCAGCTCTCCTCTCTCCTCTTTATATATCACCAAGCAGCTCTCCTCTCTCCTCTTTATATATCACCAAGCAGCTCTCCTCTCTCCTCTTTATATATCACCAAGCAGCTCTCCTCTCTCCTCTTTAGATATCACCAAGCAGCTCTCCTCTCTCCTCTTTATATATCACCAAGCAGCTCTCCTCTCTCCTCTTTAGATATCACCAAGCAGCTCTCCTCTCTCCTCTTTATATATCACCAAGCAGCTCTCCTCTCTCCTCTTTATATATCACCAAGCAGCTCTCCTCTCTCCTCTTTATATATCACCAAGCAGCTCTCCTCTCTCCTCTTTATATATCACCAAGCAGCTCTCCTCTCTTCATCTGAAAGAATCTAAAAGTCACACTCCGTTTTATAGCTCCTTTTTACAGAGCAGAATGTCCCATTGTTGAATCCCAGTGGGCCTGACATAGATTTGAGTTCTGATCAATACTGCACGTTGGACAACCTTGCCAATATCGATGTTTCAAACGCCAAGTGTCCATGGAAACAGAATCTATCCCTTGTCTAAACCCTCCACCTGTTGCTCTCGGCAACACAAATAACAAAATCCACAACAATGGCCCCCCACCTCTACACAGACGTGTTGATAACAACACTCTCTTCATCTCCGCTATGATACAAAGATCCCTCATTCTGCCCTGCAAGCCCACTCTCCTTTCAGCAAGACTCTAATGATCCAGGGTCTGATTGGTTCTCTGTGTCTTCCTTCAGGAACACTGTCTAATGATCCAGGGTCTGATTGGTTCTCTGTGTCTTCCTTCAGGAACACTGTCTGATGATCCAGGGTCTGATTGGTTCTCTGTGTCTTCCGTCAGAATAATACAGAATAAACTAAGATAGGACATAATGAAGATACAGTATCTAGTGCTTAAGAGCGTTGGGCCAGTAACCGAAATGTCGCTGGTTTGAATCCCTGAGCTGACTAGGTTGAACATCTGCCGATGTGAGAATTGGCCTGTGTTGACTTCTAACATTTTTTATTTAACCTTTATTTAACTAGACAAGTCAGTTAAGAACAAATTCTTATTTTACAATGACGGCCTACCCCGGTCAAACCCTAACCCGATCACGGCCGGTTGTGATACAGCCTGGAATCGAACCAGGGTCTGTAATGACGCCTCTAGCACTGAGATGCAGTGCCTTAGACTGCTGCGCCCCTCGGGAGCCCCAAAACATGGTGGTGAAAGGTTGGAACCAGACTGGCTTTATCTCTCTATAGGCCCCGTAGCCTCTGTTACTGTATATAAAAAACTCCATGCTCCCAAAGGGCACCCTATTCCCTTTATAGTGCACTACTTTTGACCAGGGCTCATATTATAGTGCACTACTTTTGACCAGGACTCATAGGGGAATAGGGTGCCATTTGGTATGCAGGCCAAGTCAAAACTCCCCATCTTAAAGCATAAGCACTTCATAAAACCCCACTGCCCTCGTCACATGGCTTTATGATCAAGGTAGTAATGTGTGACGGCTGAGCTCAGCAGCGTTAATGTGGAACCCTCATACCTGCTGTGGCCCACATCTTCCTGTACCATCCTTACACTATCTCCATCTATAAAGAGGAGACAGACAGACAGACAGACAGACAGACAGACAGACAGACAGACAGACAGACAGACAGACAGACAGACAGACAGACAGACAGACAGACAGACAGACAGACAGACAGACAGACAGACAGACAGACAGACAGACAGACAGACAGACAGACAGACACAGAGAGACAGATACAGAGAGAGAGATACAGAGAGAGAGATACAGAGAGAGAGATACAGAGAGAGAGATACAGAGAGAGAGATACAGACAGACAGACAGACAGACAGACAGACAGACAGACAGACAGACAGACAGACAGACAGACAGACAGACAGACAGACAGACAGACAGACAGACAGACAGACAGACAGACAGACAGACAGATAGATAGATAGATAGATAGATAGATAGATAGATAGATAGATAGATAGATAGATAGATAGATAGATAGATAGATAGATAGATAGATAGATAGATAGATAGATAGATAGATAGATAGATAGATAGATAGATAGATAGATAGATAGATAGATAGAGTCACCTTGAGAAGAACTTTAACTGTAAAAACACTGACACTTGGTTTCCTAAAGTGTAACCTGCAGTGATTTAACCTGCAGTGATTTAACCTGCAGTGATTTAACCTGCAGTGATTTATCCTGCAGTGATTTAACCTGTAGTGATTTAACCTGCAGTGATTTAACCTGCAGTGATTTAACCTGCAATGATTTAACCTGCAGTGATTTAACCTGAGTGATTTAACCTACAGTGATTTAACCTACAGTGATTTAACCTGAGTGATTTAACCTGCAGTGATTTAACCTGAGTGATTTAACCTGCAGTGATTTAACCTGAGTGATTTAACCTGCAGTGATTTAACCTGCAGTGATTTAACCTGCAGTGATTTAACCTGCAGTGATTTAACCTTCAGTGATTTAACCTGCAGTGATTTAACCTACAGTGATTTAACCTGCAGTGATTTAACCTGCAGTGATTTAACCTGCAGTGATTTAACCTGAGTGATTTAACCTACAGTGATTTAACCTACAGTGATTTAACCTGCAGTGATTTAACCTGCAGTGATAGAACCTGCAGTGATTTAACCTGCAGTGATTTAACCTGCAGTGATTTAACCTGAGTGATTTAACCTACAGTGATTTAACCTACAGTGATTTAACCTGCAGTGATTTAACCTGCAGTGATAGAACCTGCAGTGATTTAACCTACAGTGATTTAACCTGAGTGATTTAACCTGCAGTGATTTAACCTGCAGTGATAGAACCTGCAGTGATTTAACCTGCAGTGATTTAACCTGCAGTGATTTAACCTGCAGTGATTTAACCTGCAGTGATTTAACTTGAGTGATTTAACTTGAGTGATTTAACCTGCAGTGATTTAACCTGCAGTGATTTAACCTGCAGTGATTTAACCTGCAGTGATTTAACCTGAGTGATTTAACCTGCAGTGATTTAACCTGAGTGATTTAACCTGCAGTGATTTAACCTGCAGTGATTTAACCTTCAGTGATTTAACCTGCAGTGATTTAACCTGCAGTGATTTAACCTGCAGTGATTTAACCTGCAGTGATTTAACCTGCAGTGATTTAACCTACAGTGATTTAACCTACAGTGATTTAACCTGCAGTGATTTAACCTGCAGTGATTTAACCTGCAGTGATAGAACCTGCAGTGATTTAACCTACAGTGATTTAACCTGCAGTGATTTAACCTGAGTGATTTATCCTGAGTGATTTTACCTGAGTGATTTAACCTACAGTGATTTGACCTGCAGTGATTTAACCTACAGTGATTTAACCTGAGTGATTTAACCAACAGTGATTTAACCTGAGTGATTTAACCTACAGTGATTTAACCTGAGTGATTTAACCTGCAGTGATTTAACCTGCAGTGATTTAACCTGAGTGATTTAACCTACAGTGATTTAACCTACAGTGATTTAACCTGCAGTGATTTAACCTGCAGTGATAGAACCTGCAGTGATTTAACCTACAGTGATTTAACCTGCAGTGATTTAACCTGAGTGATTTAACCTGAGTGATTTAACCTGAGTGATTTAACCTACAGTGATTTGACCTGCAGTGATTTAACCTACAGTGATTTAACCTGAGTGATTTAACCAACAGTGATTTAACCTGAGTGATTTAACCTACAGTGATTTAACCTGAGCGATTTAACCTGCAGTGATTTAACCTGAGTGATTTAACCTGCAGTGATTTAACCTGCAGTGATTTAACCTACAGTGATTTAACCTACAGTGATTTAACCTGAGTGATTTAACCTGCAGTGATTTAACCTACAGTGATTTAACCTGCAGTGATATAACCTGCAGTGATTTAACCTACAGTGATTTAACCTACAGTGATTTAACCTACAGTAGCAATTGTGCCAGGGAGAGCTGTCAGTTGAGCTTATGATCTGGTGGTCTGCTCTCTCTGTCTCTGTTATACCATCACTACATCATCCTTGATTTGTAGAGTCTGAATGAAAGACTGAATGTTAATATTAGGAAACATCGTGGCCTAGAAAGTTCATTATTTCCGTCATCGTTGTGAGAGACTGCATGCAGAGAGAGCAGTATTCTGTGTCTTCAGTCATTATGTCTCTATCACACTTTGACCACACACTAGGTATATTCAGGATTTTTTGGGGTCTTTTTCCACAAGCTGCATTTTTCCACAAGATTGCGTTGGGGAAACTATGCTAGAGTTTAGACTCCTGAGGCTCTCCCAAACCCCCTGTGTGCCATGGACCCAGTCAGCAGAAGTGTTTTGCTCAGTAAGGTCTTGCTATAGTAAACTTTCTCCAAAGCCTTGATTCCTCTCGAGAGCCCAAAATGTCATGCTCTCAATCTATTGTAGAAATATAGTGCATGAAAAGCCCAACCTCATCCCATGACACATCATTATGGATTTTCTGTTTTTTACTACAGCCTGAGCAACAGCTAGAAGTTTCCCGTTCAATCCCCAGTCCAGCCATTATAATAGGAACCACATTTTAGGCTTGGAATTCAGGATGGACAAGATACTTAAGGACCGTTAAGTTAACGGTGGTGCATGACATGTCTGCTCTGTATGACTTTGGGTTTACACTATCGCTGTACAACATCATAGGGAGAGGACCTGTGAATGTAACGTTTCAACAAACAACCTTTTAACATATTGACAAAACAAGCAGTCATCCATGATGTTTAACATGTTATAGAAGGAGACAATCCTTAACAATCAGGTTCAGGATTCAGACGACCTGATTGGTTAAAGCGTGCGGCTGATCTTACAACGTCACACAAACACAGTCATATTATTTCTGGGTACTTTGAGCTGAGACAAACGCATTGGTCTGACACACCGATGCCGTTTTCAGAAATGGAGCATCTAAAACGATTTATCGGTTGAAAACAAAGGTAATTGTGCCTGGCTCAACTCACAACACCCCCCAGGACATTTTAACATGAACATCGTCATTGACGCAACACAGTGAATTTCTAAACCCTTTCATTTTGTTGTTTTTTACAATGTGAGTAAACTATAGACACACTATATGGAGATGGGGCATGTTATCCCATTGTTAAAAAGCAGGCCATGTCTCTGGTGTAGTCGAGAACATTATTGTGCCTCACTGAGATGTGAACGGGAGAAACAGCTGATGTGTCAAAATGGAAGCAAAACAACTCCACAAACAAGGGCTCTGTTCCAAGCAAATATACGCTCTGTTTCGTCTGTTTACACAACGCTGATAGCCAATCTCTTTATCTTCTCTGAGGATTCTGGTCCGCTTGGTATTGATTTGTTAACCTTTGTTTAATCAGGGTAAAATCCTTTGAGGTTAAAAATGATTACGTGAGGAAGACCTGAAAAGAAGCCAACTGACACAAACAGCAGGAAATACTGAATACTAATATTATTGTAGTAGTTTAAATGAGAGTGAAATTGGTAATGTAATTGGTTTGTGTGTGTGTGTGTGTGTGTGTGTGTGTGTGTGTGTGTGTGTGTCTGTGTGTGTCTGTGTGTGTGTGTGTGTGTGTGTGTGTGTGTGTGTGTGTGTGTGTGTGTGTGTGTGTGTGTGTGTGGTGTATGTGTGTGTGTGGTGTGTGTGTGGTGTATGTGTGGTGTGTGTGTGTGCGTGTGCGTGTGCGTGTGTGTGTGTGTGGGTGTTGTGTGTGTGTGTGTGTGTGTGTGTGTGGTGTGTGTGTGTGTGTGTGTGGTGTGTGTGTGTGTGTGGTGATGTGGTGTGTGTGTGTGTGTGTGTGTGTGTGTGTGTGTGTGTGTGTGTGTGTGTGTGTGTGTGTGTGTGTGTGTGTGTGTGTGTGTGTATTCTTCCCTGCAGGATCCCTCCCAACGTGCGTGACATAGTGTACTGTACAGGCGTGTCTCTGATGGATGAGGACGTGTGGGAGTTTATCTGGATGAAGTTCCACTCCACAACAGCCATCTCAGAGAAGAAGGTTCTCCTGGAGGCTCTCACCTGCAGCGACAATGGCTTCCTTCTCAACCGGTGAGTCATTTGTAACAGAACTTTATTGTTCCCTCACAGGGAAACATAACTGTATTGTTCCTTCACAAGGAAAGAGCTTTCTGCTCAACCGGTGAGTCAATATTAAATAACTTTATTGATCCATCACATGAAATTTCACAACAGCTTTGTGCTCATCTGGTGAGTCAACCACATTTAGCATCTCCTGGCTTCCACACATCGCCTACAAGCCACTGATGCAGACCTTTGGAACATCTACAATTCAAAAAGTCTAATAAATCCATGTAATATAGCCTTCACCACCACAATAAATCCATGATTTATTTTAAACAGGTCTAAAGGAGCATGATATGAAGAAAATGTAGTCTACTTCAGAAGAACAGAATAGCATACTCTTGTTGTCCTTATGTTAGGTCCTGATCCATTTATTTTTATCCTAAAAAGTCCCTAATCCTTGCCGATGACAAGCATACCCATAATATGATGCAGCCACCACCATTTGTATTCAGGACATAAAGTACATTTCTCTGCCAAATATTTTGCAGTATTACGTTAGTGCCTTCTTGCAAACAGGATGCATGAGAACACGTTTATAGTACTATGTACCGTAGGCTTTGACCTTTAATACAGGTTAATACTGGGAACTAGAATACTGTACTGTAGGATATGACCTGTAATACAGGTTAATACTGGGAACTAGAATACTGTACTGTAGGATATGACCTGTAATACAGGTTAATACTGGGAACTAGAATACTGTACTGTAGGATATGACCTGTAATACAGGTTAATACTGGGAACTAGAATACTGTACTGTAGGATATGACCTGTAATACAGGTTAATACTGGGAACTACAATACTGTAATGTAGACATTGACTTTCCAATGTATCCAGATTGAAGACCTCACCAGGAAGACTCACCAAGCTAGTTACAGGTATGAGATGTGGAAGGACAGGCCATTTCTGATTTGAAGCGAGTCAATCTGAAACATACATAACCCTTGCTTTGTTTATCTAGTCCTCTGTCTACACTAGCATAGAACTTCAGAATCAATGTATTGAGCATTCAAAGGGGTATGCTAGTATGGACACATCATATTGGTACCCAGGTTTGTCTGAGCACACTGAACAAGGCCCTCTCACACACAGTAAAAACCTCTAGTGTCCCCTATAGGGGCCGGGGTCCAGCTGTATAGACACGGGATTGCAGTAAGCATGACAGGGTCCAGCTGTATAGACACCAGAGAGGGGATTGCAGTAAGCATGACAGGGTCCAGCTGTATGGACACCAGAGAGGGGATTGCAGTAAGCATGACAGGGGCCAGCTGTATAGACACGGGATTGCAGTAAGCATGACAGGGTCCAGCTGTATAGACACCAGAGAGAGGATTGCAGTAAGCATGACAGGGGCCAGCTGTATGGACACCAGAGAGGGGATTGCAGTAAGCATGACAGGGTCCAGCTGTATAGACACCAGAGAGGGGATTGCAGTAAGCATGACAGGGGCCAGCTTTATAGACACCAGAGAGGGGATTGCAGTAAGCATGACAGGGTCCAGCTGTATAGACACCAGAGAGAGGATTGCAGTAAGCATGACAGGGGCCAGCTGTATAGACACCAGAGAGGGGATTGTAGTAAGCATGACTGGGTCCAGCTGTATAGACACCAGAGAGGGGATTGCAGTAAGCATGACAGGGTCCAGCTGTATAGACACCAGAGAGGGGATTGCAGTAAGCATGACAGGGTCCAGCTGTATAGACACGGGATTGCAGTAAGCATGACAGGGTCCAGCTGTATAGACACCAGAGAGAGGATTGCAGTAAGCATGACAGGGGCCAGCTGTATGGACACCAGAGAGGGGATTGCAGTAAGCATGACAGGGTCCAGCTGTATAGACACGGGATTGCAGTAAGCATGACAGGGTCCAGCTGTATAGACACCAGAGAGAGGATTGCAGTAAGCATGACAGGGGCCAGCTGTATGGACACCAGAGAGGGGATTGCAGTAAGCATGACAGGGTCCAGCTGTATAGACACCAGAGAGGGGATTGCAGTAAGCATGACAGGGGCCAGCTTTATAGACACCAGAGAGGGGATTGCAGTAAGCATGACAGGGTCCAGCTGTATAGACACCAGAGAGAGGATTGCAGTAAGCATGACAGGGGCCAGCTGTATAGACACCAGAGAGGGGATTGTAGTAAGCATGACTGGGTCCAGCTGTATAGACACCAGAGAGGGGATTGCAGTAAGCATGACAGGGTCCAGCTGTATAGACACCAGAGAGGGGATTGCAGTAAGCATGACAGGGTCCAGCTGTATAGACACGGAATTGCAGTAAGCATGACAGGGTCCAGCTGTATAGACACCAGAGAGGGGATTGCAGTAAGCATGACAGGGTCCAGCTGTATAGACACGGGATTGCAGTAAGCATGACAGGGTCCAGCTGTATAGACACCAGAGAGGGGATTGCAGTAAGCATGACAGGGTCCAGCTGTATAGACACCAGAGAGAGGATTGCAGTAAGCATGACAGGGGCCAGCTGTATAGACACCAGAGAGGGGATTGTAGTAAGCATGACAGGGTCCAGCTGTATAGACACCAGAGAGGGGATTGCAGTAAGCATGACAGGGTCCAGCTGTATAGACACCAGAGAGGGGATTGCAGTAAGCATGACAGGGTCCAGCTGTATAGACACCAGAGAGGGGATTGCAGTAAGCATGACAGGGTCCAGCTGTATAGACACGGGATTGCAGTAAGCATGACAGGGTCCAGCTGTATAGACACCAGAGAGGGGATTGCAGTAAGCATGACAGGGTCCAGCTGTATAGACACCAGAGAGTGGATTGCAGTAAGCATGATAGGGGCCAGCTGTATAGACACCAGAGAGTGGATTGCAGTAAGCATGACAGGGTCCAGCTGTATAGACACCAGAGAGAGGATTGCAGTAAGCATGACAGGGTCCAGCTGTATAGACACCAGAGAGTGGATTGCAGTAAGCATGACAGGGTTCTGCTGTATAGACACCAGAGAGGGGATTGCGGTAAGAGTGACAGGGTCCAGCTGTATAGACACCAGAGAGAGGATTGCAGTAAGCATGACAGGGGCCAGCTGTATGGACACCAGAGAGGGGATTGCAGTAAGCATGACAGGGGCCGGCTGTATAGACACCAGAGAGGGGATTGCAGTAAGCATGACAGGGTCCAGCTGTATAGACACCAGAGAGAGGATTGCAGTAAGCATGACAGGGTCCAGCTGTATAGACACCAGAGAGGGGATTGCAGTAAGCATGACAGGGTCCAGCTGTATAGACACCAGAGAGGGGATTGTAGTAAGCATGACTGGGTCCAGCTGTATAGACACCAGAGAGGGGATTGCAGTAAGCATGACAGGGTCCAGCTGTATAGACACCAGAGAGGGGATTGCAGTAAGCATGACAGGGTCCAGCTGTATAGACACCAGAGAGTGGATTGCAGTAAGCATGATAGGGGCCAGCTGTATAGACACCAGAGAGGGGATTGCAGTAAGCATGACAGGGTCCAGCTTTATAGACACCAGAGAGAGGATTGCAGTAAGCATGACAGGGTCCAGCTGTATAGACACCAGAGAGTGGATTGCAGTAAGCATGACAGGGTTCTGCTGTATAGACACCAGAGAGGGGATTGCGGTAAGAGTGACAGGGTCCAGCTGTATAGACACCAGAGAGAGGATTGCAGTAAGCATGACAGGGGCCAGCTGTATGGACACCAGAGAGGGGATTGCAGTAAGCATGACAGGGGCCGGCTGTATAGACACCAGAGAGGGGATTGCAGTAAGCATGACAGGGTCCAGCTGTATAGACACCAGAGAGAGGATTGCAGTAAGCATGACAGGGTCCAGCTGTATGGACACCAGAGAGGAGATTGCAGTAAGCATGACAGGGTCCAGCTGTATAGACACCACAGAGGGGATTGCAGTAAGCATGACAGGGGCCAGCTGTATAGACACCAGAGAGGGGATTGCAGTAAGCATGACAGGGGCCAGCTGTATAGACACCAGAGAGGGGATTGCAGTAAGCATGACAGGGTCCAGCTGTATAGACACCAGAGAGGGGATTGCAGTCAGGATGACAGGGGCCAGCTGTATAGACACCAGAGAGAGGATTGCAGTAAGCATGACAGGGGCCAGCTGTATAGACACCAGAGAGAGGATTGCAGTAAGCATGACAGGGTCCAGCTGTATAGACACCAGAGAGAGGATTGCAGTAAGCATGACAGGGGCCAGCTGTATGGACACCAGAGAGGGGATTGCAGTAAGCATGACAGGGTCCAGCTGTATAGACACCAGAGAGGGGATTGCAGTAAGCATGACAGGGGCCAGCTTTATAGACACCAGAGAGGGGATTGCAGTAAGCATGACAGGGTCCAGCTGTATAGACACCAGAGAGAGGATTGCAGTAAGCATGACAGGGGCCAGCTGTATAGACACCAGAGATGGGATTGTAGTAAGCATGACTGGGTCCAGCTGTATAGACACCAGAGAGGGGATTGCAGTAAGCATGACAGGGTCCAGCTGTATAGACACCAGAGAGGGGATTGCAGTAAGCATGACAGGGTCCAGCTGTATAGACACGGAATTGCAGTAAGCATGACAGGGTCCAGCTGTATAGACACCAGAGAGGGGATTGCAGTAAGCATGACAGGGTCCAGCTGTATAGACACGGGATTGCAGTAAGCTTGACAGGGTCCAGCTGTATAGACACCAGAGAGGGGATTGCAGTAAGCATGACAGGGTCCAGCTGTATAGACACCAGAGAGAGGATTGCAGTAAGCATGACAGGGGCCAGCTGTATAGACACCAGAGAGGGGATTGTAGTAAGCATGACAGGGTCCAGCTGTATAGACACCAGAGAGGGGATTGCAGTAAGCATGACAGGGTCCAGCTGTATAGACACCAGAGAGGGGATTGCAGTAAGCATGACAGGGTCCAGCTGTATAGACACGGGATTGCAGTAAGCATGACAGGGTCCAGCTGTATAGACACCAGAGAGGGGATTGCAGTAAGCATGACAGGGTCCAGCTGTATAGACACGGGATTGCAGTAAGCATGACAGGGTCCAGCTGTATAGACACCAGAGAGGGGATTGCAGTAAGCATGACAGGGTCCAGCTGTATAGACACCAGAGAGTGGATTGCAGTAAGCATGATAGGGGCCAGCTGTATAGACACCAGAGAGTGGATTGCAGTAAGCATGACAGGGTCCAGCTGTATAGACACCAGAGAGAGGATTGCAGTAAGCATGACAGGGTCCAGCTGTATAGACACCAGAGAGTGGATTGCAGTAAGCATGACAGGGTTCTGCTGTATAGACACCAGAGAGGGGATTGCGGTAAGAGTGACAGGGTCCAGCTGTATAGACACCAGAGAGAGGATTGCAGTAAGCATGACAGGGGCCAGCTGTATGGACACCAGAGAGGGGATTGCAGTAAGCATGACAGGGGCCGGCTGTATAGACACCAGAGAGGGGATTGCAGTAAGCATGACAGGGTCCAGCTGTATAGACACCAGAGAGAGGATTGCAGTAAGCATGACAGGGTCCAGCTGTATAGACACCAGAGAGGGGATTGCAGTAAGCATGACAGGGTCCAGCTGTATAGACACCAGAGAGGGGATTGCAGTAAGCATGACAGGGTCCAGCTGTATAGACACGGGATTGCAGTAAGCATGACAGGGTCCAGCTGTATAGACACCAGAGAGGGGATTGCAGTAAGCATGACAGGGTCCAGCTGTATAGACACGGGATTGCAGTAAGCATGACAGGGTCCAGCTGTATAGACACCAGAGAGGGGATTGCAGTAAGCATGACAGGGTCCAGCTGTATAGACACCAGAGAGTGGATTGCAGTAAGCATGATAGGGGCCAGCTGTATAGACACCAGAGAGGGGATTGCAGTAAGCATGACAGGGTCCAGCTTTATAGACACCAGAGAGAGGATTGCAGTAAGCATGACAGGGTCCAGCTGTATAGACACCAGAGAGTGGATTGCAGTAAGCATGACAGGGTTCTGCTGTATAGACACCAGAGAGGGGATTGCGGTAAGAGTGACAGGGTCCAGCTGTATAGACACCAGAGAGAGGATTGCAGTAAGCATGACAGGGGCCAGCTGTATGGACACCAGAGAGGGGATTGCAGTAAGCATGACAGGGGCCGGCTGTATAGACACCAGAGAGGGGATTGCAGTAAGCATGACAGGGTCCAGCTGTATAGACACCAGAGAGAGGATTGCAGTAAGCATGACAGGGTCCAGCTGTATGGACACCAGAGAGGAGATTGCAGTAAGCATGACAGGGTCCAGCTGTATAGACACCAGAGAGGGGATTGCAGTAAGCATGACAGGGGCCAGCTGTATAGACACCAGAGAGGGGATTGCAGTAAGCATGACAGGGGCCAGCTGTATAGACACCAGAGAGGGGATTGCAGTAAGCATGACAGGGTCCAGCTGTATAGACACCAGAGAGGGGATTGCAGTCAGGATGACAGGGGCCAGCTGTATAGACACCAGAGAGAGGATTGCAGTAAGCATGACAGGGGCCAGCTGTATAGACACCAGAGAGAGGATTGCAGTAAGCATGACAGGGTCCAGCTGTATAGACACCAGAGAGAGGATTGCAGTAAGCATGACAGGGGCCAGCTGTATGGACACCAGAGAGGGGATTGCAGTAAGCATGACAGGGTCCAGCTGTATAGACACCAGAGAGGGGATTGCAGTAAGCATGACAGGGGCCAGCTTTATAGACACCAGAGAGGGGATTGCAGTAAGCATGACAGGGTCCAGCTGTATAGACACCAGAGAGAGGATTGCAGTAAGCATGACAGGGGCCAGCTGTATAGACACCAGAGAGGGGATTGTAGTAAGCATGACTGGGTCCAGCTGTATAGACACCAGAGAGGGGATTGCAGTAAGCATGACAGGGTCCAGCTGTATAGACACCAGAGAGGGGATTGCAGTAAGCATGACAGGGTCCAGCTGTATAGACACGGGATTGCAGTAAGCATGACAGGGTCCAGCTGTATAGACACCAGAGAGGGGATTGCAGTAAGCATGACAGGGTCCAGCTGTATAGACACGGGATTGCAGTAAGCATGACAGGGTCCAGCTGTATAGACACCAGAGAGGGGATTGCAGTAAGCATGACAGGGTCCAGCTGTATAGACACCAGAGAGAGGATTGCAGTAAGCATGACAGGGGCCAGCTGTATAGACACCAGAGAGGGGATTGTAGTAAGCATGACAGGGTCCAGCTGTATAGACACCAGAGAGGGGATTGCAGTAAGCATGACAGGGTCCAGCTGTATAGACACCAGAGAGGGGATTGCAGTAAGCATGACAGGGTCCAGCTGTATAGACACGGGATTGCAGTAAGCATGACAGGGTCCAGCTGTATAGACACCAGAGAGGGGATTGCAGTAAGCATGACAGGGTCCAGCTGTATAGACACCAGAGAGTGGATTGCAGTAAGCATGATAGGGGCCAGCTGTATAGACACCAGAGAGTGGATTGCAGTAAGCATGACAGGGTCCAGCTGTATAGACACCAGAGAGAGGATTGCAGTAAGCATGACAGGGTCCAGCTGTATAGACACCAGAGAGTGGATTGCAGTAAGCATGACAGGGTTCTGCTGTATAGACACCAGAGAGGGGATTGCGGTAAGAGTGACAGGGTCCAGCTGTATAGACACCAGAGAGAGGATTGCAGTAAGCATGACAGGGGCCAGCTGTATGGACACCAGAGAGGGGATTGCAGTAAGCATGACAGGGGCCGGCTGTATAGACACCAGAGAGGGGATTGCAGTAAGCATGACAGGGTCCAGCTGTATAGACACCAGAGAGAGGATTGCAGTAAGCATGACAGGGTCCAGCTGTATAGACACCAGAGAGGGGATTGCAGTAAGCATGACAGGGTCCAGCTGTATAGACACCAGAGAGGGGATTGCAGTAAGCATGACAGGGTCCAGCTGTATAGACACGGGATTGCAGTAAGCATGACAGGGTCCAGCTGTATAGACACCAGAGAGGGGATTGCAGTAAGCATGACAGGGTCCAGCTGTATAGACACGGGATTGCAGTAAGCATGACAGGGTCCAGCTGTATAGACACCAGAGAGGGGATTGCAGTAAGCATGACAGGGTCCAGCTGTATAGACACCAGAGAGTGGATTGCAGTAAGCATGATAGGGGCCAGCTGTATAGACACCAGAGAGGGGATTGCAGTAAGCATGACAGGGTCCTGCTTTATAGACACCAGAGAGAGGATTGCAGTAAGCATGACAGGGTCCAGCTGTATAGACACCAGAGAGTGGATTGCAGTAAGCATGACAGGGTTCTGCTGTATAGACACCAGAGAGGGGATTGCGGTAAGAGTGACAGGGTCCAGCTGTATAGACACCAGAGAGAGGATTGCCGTAAGCATGACAGGGGCCAGCTGTATGGACACCAGAGAGGGGATTGCAGTAAGCATGACAGGGGCCGGCTGTATAGACACCAGAGAGGGGATTGCAGTAAGCATGACAGGGTCCAGCTGTATAGACACCAGAGAGAGGATTGCAGTAAGCATGACAGGGTCCAGCTGTATGGACACCAGAGAGGAGATTGCAGTAAGCATGACAGGGTCCAGCTGTATAGACACCAGAGAGGGGATTGCAGTAAGCATGACAGGGGCCAGCTGTATAGACACCAGAGAGGGGATTGCAGTAAGCATGACAGGGGCCAGCTGTATAGACACCAGAGAGGGGATTGCAGTAAGCATGACAGGGTCCAGCTGTATAGACACCAGAGAGGGGATTGCAGTCAGGATGACAGGGGCCAGCTGTATAGACACCAGAGAGAGGATTGCAGTAAGCATGACAGGGGCCAGCTGTATAGACACCAGAGAGAGGATTGCAGTAAGCATGACAGGGGCCAGCTGTATAGACACCAGAGAGAGGATTGCAGTAAGCATGACAGGGGCCAGCTGTATAGACACCAGAGAGGGGATTGCAGTAAGAGTGACAAATGGTTTTTCAGGAAGCAGGGTAGTTAGTATATAAAGTGGTTGTCAGGGCGATGAGAGTATAATTGATGGTTTATGATCCCTGCAGGTCTCAGTGATCAATCACTAATCTATCAGAAATAAACCAGATGATCGCCTGCCACTTGACAACAATCCTAAATCTGATCATAGGAATTATCTGGCTGTCAAATAACAGCTATTATCCGTGGTTTAAAAACACATTTACTAAATGTGTCTCTCTCAGTATCTTCTCCTGGCAACTTGTGTCATCTGGGGCTAATGAAGATGCCTGGAGAGAAAACAGCAATACAACAGTGATAATACCCAGAATCCTTATTACCATAACTGTGTGTTTCAGAGAGGAGAACAAGGGGCATTAGTTCGCAGGCTGTGGAACAGAGAGTAGAGAATGTGGACACATGGTGCCAGACAGGCCAGGGAGACAGAAGGCAGGAGACACACCAACAAGCTCTACAGTTAATTAGTATGAGCCGCTATCCTGCGGAAGGGTATTGGCACGGCTGAGGGGAGTTAGGCTGAGGGGGGTTAGGCTGAGAGGGGTTAGGCTGAGGGGAGTTAGGCTGAGGGGAGTTAGGCTGAGGGGAGTTAGGCTGAGGGGGGTTAGGCTGAGGGGAGTTAGGCTGAGGGGGGTTAGGCTGAGGGGAGTTAGGCTGAGGGGAGTTAGGCTAAGGGGAGTTAGGCTGAGGGGAGTTAGGCTGAGTGGAGTTAGGCTGAGGGGGGTTAGGCTGAGGGTGGTTAGGCTGAGGGGAGTTAGGCTGAGGGGGGTTAGGCTGAGGGTGGTTAGGCTGAGGGGAGTTAGGCTGAGGGGAGTTAGGCTGAGGGGAGTTAGGCTGAGGGGGGTTAGGCTGAGGGGAGTTAGGCTGAGGGGAGTTAGGCTGAGGGGGGTTAGGCTGAGGGGGATTAGGCTGAGGGGGGTTAGGCTGAGGGGAGTTAGGCTGAGGGGAGTTAGGCTGAGGGGGGTTAGGCTGAGGGGAGTTAGGCTGAGGGGAGTTAGGCTAAGGGGAGTTAGGCTGAGGGGAGTTAGGCTGAGTGGAGTTAGGCTGAGGGGGGTTAGGCTGAGGGTGGTTAGGCTGAGGGGAGTTAGGCTGAGGGGGGTTAGGCTGAGGGTGGTTAGGCTGAGGGGAGTTAGGCTGAGGGGAGTTAGGCTGAGGGGAGTTAGGCTGAGGGGGGTTAGGCTGAGGGGAGTTAGGCTGAGGGGAGTTAGGCTGAGGGGGGTTAGGCTGAGGGGGATTAGGCTGAGGGGGGTTAGGCTGAGGGGAGTTAGGCTGAGGGGAGTTAGGCTGAGGGGGGTTAGGCTGAGGGGAGTTAGGCTGAGGGGAGTTAGGGGAGTGTGTGGGGGGGTGGAGGAGCTTGTGCTACGTGCCAAGGTACACCCCTCACCCCTCACCCCACACCCCACACTCCTCACCCCACCCCCACACCCCACACCCCTCACCCCTCACCCCACACCCCTCCCCCCACCCCTCACCCCACACCCCTCCCCACCCCACACCCCTCACCCCACACCTAATGTGTGTCAAGGCTGAATAAAATGCTAAAATGCCACACGCCTATAAACAGCCAAGGCACCCACCTCACCCCGTCACCAGTGTGTGTGTACGTACGTATGTGTGTGTATGTACGTATGTGTGTGTATGTACGTGTGTGTGTATGTGTGTGTGTGCGTGTGTGCATGCGTGTGTATATGTGTGCGTGTGTGCGTGCGTGTGTGTGCATGTGTATAGGTGTGTGTGTGTGTGTGTGTATGTACATATGTGTGTGTGTATGTACGTGTGTGTGTGTGTGTGTGTGTGTGTGTGTGTGTGTGTGTGTGTGTGTGTGTGTGTGTGTGTGTGTGTGTGTGTGTGTGTGTGTGTGTGTGTGTGTGTGCATTCGTGCGTTCGTGCGTGTGTGTGTGTGTGTGCATGCGTTCGTGCATGTGTGTGTGTGTGAGTGTATGTACATATGTGTGTGTTTATGTACGTGTGTGTGTGTGTGTGTGTGTGTGTGTGCATTCGTGCGTTCGTGCGTGTGTGTGTGTGTGTGCATGCGTTCGTGCGTGTGTGTGTGTGTGAGTGTGTTTGACACTTGCCAATGCGCCCTCTCACCCCTCTACCATTGTAATCCAGACAGGGCAGAATAAAAAGCAGAGCATGTGTAGCAGCTGTGATCCTGTCCCTGTGAGACCTGGGGAAAAGAATGTCTCTGTTACGCACCACAGGACCAGAAAGAAGCTACCTAGCAGAGGATAAAGCTGCTGGAGCTTTGGGGCTTAATTGAATGGAGTGAATCATTTACTTTACAATGTACCGAGGCTGTGTCACAAATGGCACCCTATTCCCTGTTTAGTAGAAGCAGGAATGTAGTCTCTCTCAGAATCAATGATTTAAGGCTTTAAGGCACACTTGAATTTCACACCGCATGCACTACTGAAGGTTGACAATAAAACCCATGTCCGTGATTAGATCAGTGTGTGTGTGTCCGTGCCTGTTTACGTGTTTGCAGGGTGTTATCTTAGGCACGTAAGTGATACTCCATCTACAGACAAGAAAACTGGACAGGATATGCCTTCCAGCACCCCGCTCAGCTCTGAGGCTCTGAGGCTCTGGGGCTGGAATAGATGGGCCCTGCATTTAGTATTGATTTCTGTCTCCTCTGCACCCTTGGACTAAATTGTATCCTTCTCCTCAATGTTTTTATTAATGCATGATGTGATCTCAGCGCTGGATAAACCTTCCCTGATAGACCATGTTCAGCCTGCTCTAAAATGAGGTAATCTCAACACAGCTCCGGCAGTGACCTTTTTGCACTCCCAGAAGACTCATGGATGAAATCATTTCCTGTGTGAGGGGCCATTTTATTTTCTGTAGTTCTGCTGTAGCGGTGTGTGAGCTGCTGGGATTTGTGGATGGTGTTGCAACATGTGCTCAAAAATCAGTGTTGAGAAAATAACAGGAACATAATGTTCCATCTACACAGGGTGTGTTCTGTGTTATTTACACATAATAGCTGTGAGGTCAGGAAACAGAGTAGAATGATAATTGGATACAGGAGACCCGTCTCCCAAACGGCTGACCAGGCGGGTACAGGAGACCCATCTCCCAAACGGCTGACCAGACGGGTACAGGAAACCCATCTCCCAAACGGCTGACCAGGCGGGTACAGGAAACCCATCTCCCAAACGGCTGACCAGGCGGGTACAGGAGTCCCATCTCCCAAACGGCTGACCAGGCGGGTACAGGAGACCCCTCTCCCAAATGGCTGACCAGGCGGGTACAGGAGTCCCGTCTCCAAAACGGCTGACCTGGCGGGTACAGGAGTCCCCTCTCCCAAACGGCTGACCAGACGGGTACAGGAGTCCCGTCTCCCAAACGGCTGACCTGGCGGGTACAGGAGTCCCCTCTCCCAAACGGCTGACCAGACGGATACAGGAGACCCATCTCCCAAACGGCTGACCAGACGGGAACAGGAGTCCCATCTCCCAAACGGCTGACCAGGCAGGTACAGGAGACCCATCTCCCAAACGGCTGACCTGGCGGGTACAGGAGACCCATCTCCCAAACGGCTGACCAGGCAGGTACAGGAGACCCATCTCCCAAACGGCTGACCTGGCGGGTACAGGAGTCCCATCTCCCAAACGGCTGACCAGGCAGGTACAGGAGACCCATCTCCCAAACGGCTGACCTGGCGGGTACAGGAGTCCCCTCTCCCAAACGGCTGACCAGACGGGAACAGGAGTCCCATCTCCCAAACGGCTGACCAGGCGGGTACAGGAGACCCATCTCCCAAACGGCTGACCTGGTGGGTACAGGAGACCCATCTCCCAAACGGCTGACCTGGTGGGTACAGGAGTCCCCTCTCCCAAATGGCTGACCAGACGGATACAGGAGACCCGTCTCCCTATTTGCTGTGTGGTTTCACACATCGAAGTGTATCTGTTCCCTAAGCATTAGATTGATTACAACTGAAGACTGGAGCTCTCACATAGAGTATGTTGAGTGATTGAATACGGAGGCAATTGCTCTTCCTCTAAACAAATGTCTTGGTGTTTAGAAGTCTGTTGCACAAGCCCGTTGGTTGAGGTATAAAGCTTCATCATTCTATCACTTCAAGAACCCAGAGTAAAATGGTGAAGAGAAGCAGGAGATATATCAGAACAAAAGAATTGTGAGTTCCTGGAGAAGCTACGTGCTGCGGTTACCCTCCCTGCATGGAAATGCAAATTGGAAACGTATATACCGTGGCGGTGTCTTTTTCTGTAATATCATTTTTGTTGCCTGCTTGACATTTTCGTCCCATTTGCATAACCGGCTACATCTACATTTGATACGGTCTCATCAGCTTCATACTTTCTGAGGCTGCTGATACATAGTATTAAAACTGGCTTTTTTGTCATTGAATTTAAACATTCTCCTCTAGACTGAGTCTGTCTTAATGTGTTTCTATTTCAACGTTCTCCTCCAGACTGAGTCTGTCTTAATGTGTTTCTATTTCAACGTTCTCCTCCAGACTGAGTCTGTCTTAATGTGTTTCTATTTCAACGTTCTCCTCCAGACTGAGTCTGTCTTAATGTGTTTCTATTTCAACGTTCTCCTCCAGACTGAGTCTGTCTTAATGTGTTTCTATTTCAACGTTCTCCTCCAGACTGAGTCTGTCTTAATGTGTTTCTATTTCAACGTTCTCCTCCAGACTGAGTCTGTCTTAATGTGTTTCTATTTCAACGTTCTCCTCCAGACTGAGTCTGTCTTAATGTGTTTCTATTTCAACGTTCTCCTCCAGACTGAGTCTGTCTTAATGTGTTTCTATTTCAACGTTCTCCTCCAGACTGAGTCTGTCTTAATGTGTTTCTATTTCAACGTTCTCCTCTAGACTGAGTCTGTCTTAATGTGTTTCTATTTCAACGTTCTCCTCCAGACTGAGCGTCGTGTCTATCAACGCCCCTGCTGGTCTGTCTAGTGTTCACAACGTTCTCCTCCAGACTGAGTCTGTCTTAATGTGCTCACGCTCCTCCGCTGAGTCTGTCCAAGCGTTCTCCGCTCCTCAGACTGAGTCTGTCTTAATGTGTTTCTATTTCAACGTTCTCCTCCAGACTGAGTCTGTCTTAATGTGTTTCTATTTCAACGTTCTCCTCCAGACTGAGTCTGTCTTAATGTGTTTCTATTTCAACGTTCTCCTCTAGACTGAGTCTGTCTTAGGCTGTATCAAAGAGATTACTGCTGGACTACATTACCCAAAGACTGTATCAATCAGATTACTGCTGGACTACATTACCCAAAGACTGTATCAGTCAGATTACTGCTGGACTACATTACCCAAAGGCTGTATCAATCAGATTACTGCTGGACTACATTACCCAAAGACTGTATCAGTCAGATACTGCTGGACTACATTACCCAAAGACTGTATCAGTCAGATTACTGCTGGACTCATTACCCGAAGACTGCTCGAACGCTGGCACATCCCAGACTTACGTCGCGTGGACTACATTACCCAAAGACTTTATCAGTCAGATTACTGCTGGACTACATTACCCAAAGACTGTATCAGTCAGATTACTGCTGGACTACAGCATCCAAAGACTGCATCAATCAGATTACTGCTGGATTACAGCACCCAAAGACTGTTTCAGTCAGATTACTGCTGGACTACAGCATCCAAAGGGTACTTTAAACTTCTGAATTTAGTAAGAGGTGACCATGTCTTATTGCATTTTTTGTACTCACATCAGATGTGTGAGGACAATAATATACACTCTTTTATTCACAGTTCTTCTTCTTCTTCTTATCCTCCAGGCTGCTGAATCTTTCTCTGAGCTCAGATTTGGTCCCAGATCAAGATGTCATCGATGTCATCATCCACGTGGGACGGAACCCGCATGGAAGACACTTAGCCTGGAGGTACTTCAGGGAGAAATGGGACATCTTGAATTCACGGTAAGAGATTCAAGGCCTCAGAGACTGTAATATGTGCGACTTGTGTACTAACGTTCCTGTGTTGCCATAGTGATGTATTATAGTGTTCCTGTGTTTTCCGTAGTGTGATTTGTGTACTAATGTTCCTGTGTTTCCGTAGTGATGTATTATAGTGTTTCTGTGTTTCCATAGTGATGTATTATAGTGTTCCTGTGTTTCCATAGTGATGTATTATAGTGCTCCTGTGTTTCCATAGTGATGTATTATAGTGTTCCTGCGTTTCCATAGTGATGTATTATAGTGTTCTTGTGTTTCCATAGTGATGTGTTATAGTGTTCCTGTGTTTCCATAGTAATGTATTATAGTGTCCCTGCATTTCCATAGTAATGTATTATAGTGTCCCTGCATTTCCATAGTGATGTATTATAGTGTTCCTGTGTTTCCATGGTGATGTGTTATAGTGTTCCTGTGTTTCCATAGTGATGTATTATAGTGTTCCTGTGCTGCCATAGTATGTATGTCATATATATTTTACAGTAAATTATTTCTACTTATATGTCATATATGTTTGAATAATTCAGTGCTTATTTTGCCTTCTGGTTAATCTATTTAACCATTTGTTACCAAATTCATATACAGTACTGTGCTTGTGGATTTTGTAGAGTATCAGTACATTTATTGTGTTGTGGTTTCAGACGATACATGCTTGATGCAAACTAGATTCCAGATACTGTAGAAGTGAATGAAAATTATGTTTTTGATTGTTGATCTTCCCCAGAGCTCTTTGGAACGGTGTTCAGCAAAGCCTGAATAGAACAACCGTGTTTGTAAAAGCCTTTCTTCACAACACTCTGCTCTCCATGTTTAGGTACGGGGAGGCCTTATTCATGAATTCTAAGCTAATCAGTGGGGTGACTGAATTCCTGAACACAGAGACAGAGCTGAATGAGGTAAGTTTATTTAAGGTTCACTCAGGTATCCCAGTCTTCAGTAACAAACTGCAGATGGCTTATTGTATGATATGTTACATTTAAGTACATTGTAAATGACACTATTAAAAATGTGAAAGAAATCTAAATATATGCCAACTTGGGGATTTTGTCATTTTAAAAAGCAGTATGATTATTACAGGTATTTAACATTTGCTAATCCGTCCTGCTCTGTTAAATTGTCTTAACATTGATTTGATGGAGACAGTCTGGTACAGAGTCTACATTAAATTCCAACGTTTTCTAAAAGCATACCTTTATTTCTCACCCCAAAGTAATAGTCTTTTTTGAAGTAATAGTGTTTTTCTCACTGATCAGGGGGCATCAGTACCAGTCCAGTAATCCCACTGACAGAACCATAGAGAAGAGACCTAAACCTTAAAGGGATGCTTATACTGTACGAGTTTCTTGTTATTTGTTCTCTGCAGTCGCTAATTGGCTAAAAAGCTTTTCTGAAGTTCTGAACTTCAAAGAATCTTCCTGTTTGTTTTTGTGTCTGGGAGTAATTCAAAACACCGTCTGCATATTACAGCTTATGGATACAGTAGGCCTATATATGAGCCCAAAACTGAAAAAAAACATGAATTAAAATAATGATTGTGCTGTTATACAATACATAGCCTACTGCATATTACACACGGCAGAATTTTTTTTTGTTTTTAAGTTATCTTTGGTACATAATTGATCTCGCCTATATTAAGCACATTTAGAGTTTGCCTATAATTATAGTGGATTTGTATTTGATTTTGAATAGCCTAGTAATAGGTAATTTTTTATATTTTCATAAGTAATGGGCTGACACATTACCTTTTAGCTACAGAATATCTCACCAATGTGCGTTTCCATCTCCTCCTCTCTCTTCTTCATTCCTTTCTCCAGCACGCAAAGAGACGGGCTGTCAACAGTTTAATGAAATATGTTTTGTTGTGAAGACATATTACTGTCGATGTTCCCGAACAGATTTCACTTGGTTTCTCAAATTAAGCTCTGAGTAGCTGCAGGAACAGGGTTGGAGAGACCATGGCATACAGAGTACTGGGTAGATGCAGGAACAGGGTAGGACAGTCCACGGCATACAGAGTACTGGGTAGATGCTGGAGAGACCATGGCATACAGAGTACTGGGTAGCTGCAGGAACAGGGCTGGAGAGACCATGGCATACAGAGTACTGAGTAGATGCAGGAACAGGGTAGGGGAGACCATGGCATACAGAGTACTGAGTAGATGCAGGAACAGGGTAGAAGAGACCATGGCATACAGAGTACTGAGTAGATGCAGGAACAGGGTTGGAGAGACCATGGCATACAGAGTACTGGGTAGATGCAGGAACAGGGTTGGAGAGACCATGGTATACAGAGGACTGGGTAGCTGCAGGAACAGGGTTGGAGAGACCATGGCATACAGAGTACTGGGTAGGTGCAGGAACAGGGTAGGAGAGTCCACGGCATATAGAGCACTGGGTAGCTGCAGGAACAGGGTAGGATAAACCACGGTATACAGAGTACTGGGTAGCTGCAGGAACAGGGCTGGAGAGACCATGGCATACAGAGTACTGAGTAGATGCAGGAACAGGGTAGGAGAGACCATGGCATACAGAGGACTGGGTAGATGCAGGAACAGGGTAGGAGAGTCCACGGCATACAGAGGACTGGGTAGACGCAGGAACAGGGTAGGAGAGACCACGGCATACAGAGGACTGGGTAGACGCAGGAACAGGGTTGGAGAGACCATGGCATACAGAGGACTGGGTAGATGCAGGAACAGGGTAGGAGGGTCCACGGCATACAGAGTACTGGGTAGATGCAGGAACAGGGCTGGAGAGACCATGGCATACAGAGGACTGGGTAGATGCAGGAACAGGGTAGTAGCGTCCACGGCATACAGAGCACTGGGTAGCTGCAGGAACAGGGCTGGAGAGACCATGGCATACAGAGTACTGGGTAGATGGAGGAACAGGGTAGGAGGGTCCACAGCATACAGAGTACTGGGTAGCTGCAGGAACAGGGTAGGAGAGTCCACGGCATACAGAGTACTGGGTAGATGCAGGAACAGAGTTTGAGAGCCCATTTTTTCTCTTTCCCCTGTTCCTGTTCCATTTGATAATGGGCCATTCTAAGTCTAAACTAATTTTACATATTAGTAAAGACAAGATTAAATTGAGAATAGTCTGATGGTTGAAAATACAGTGCATTTGGGAAAGTATTCAGACCCCTTGAATTTTTCCACATTGTTGTGTTACAGACTTATTTTTAAATGTATTTAATGTTTTTTTCCCGTCAAGCTACACACAATGCCCCATAATGACAAAGCAAAAACAGGTTTGTAGAATTATTTACAAAAAATAAGTATTCAGACCCTTTACTCAGTACTTTGATGAAGCACCTTTGGCAGCAATTACAGCCTCGAGTCTTCTTGGGTATGACGCTACAAGCTTGGCACACCTGTATTTGGGGAGTTTCTCCCATTCTTCTCTGCAGATCCTACAAAGCTCTGTCAGGTTGGATGGGTAGCGTCACTGCACAGCTATTTTCAGGTCTCTCCAGAGATGTTTGATTGGGTTCAAGTCCGGGATCTGGCTGGGCCACTAAAGGACATTCAGAAACTTGGCCTGAAGCCACTCCTGCATTGTCTTGACTATGTGCTTAGGGTCGTTGTCCTGTTGGAAGGTCAACCTTCGCCCCAGTCTGAGGTCATGAGCGCTCTGGAGCAGGTTTTCATCAAGGATCTCTTTGTACTTTGCTCCGTTCATCTTTCCCTAGATCCTGACTAGTCTCCTAGTCCCTACCGCTGAAAAACATCCCCACAGCATGATGCTGCCACCACATGCACTGTCAGAACATGATGCTGCCACCACCATGCTTCACCGTAGGGATGGTGCCAGGTTTCCTCCAGACGTGACACTTGGCATTCAGGCCAAAGAGTTCAATCTCGGTTTCATCAGACCAGAAAATCTTGTTTCTCATGGTCTGAGAGTCTTTAGGTGCCTTTTGGCAAACTCCAAGCAGGCTGTCATGTACCTTTTACTGAGGAGTGGCTTCCATTTGGCCACTACCATAAAGGCCTGATTGGTGGTTCTGCATTTAAGAATGAAGGAGAAATGTTCTGGTACACTTCCCCAGATCTTTCCTACAACACAATCCTGTCTCGGAGCTCTACGGACAATTCCTTCGACCTCATGTCTTGATTTTTGCTCTGACATGCACTGTCAACTGTGGGACCTTATAAAGACAGGTGTGTGCTTTTCCAAATCATGTCCAATAAATTTAGTTGACCACAGATGGTGTAGAAATATCTGAAGGTTGACCAATTTCTAGTCTCATAAAAAAGGGTATGAATACTTATGTAAATAAGTAAAATTTCAATAAACCTGTTTTCGCTTTTTCATTATGGGGTATTGTGTGTAGATTGATGAGAGAAAATAAATGATTGTATCAATTTTAGAATAAGGCTGTAACGTAACAAAATGTGGAAAAAGTCATGGTGTCTGAACACTTATTTTTTTTTATTTAACCTTTATTTAACTAGGCAAGTCAGTTAAGAACAAATTCTTATTTACAATGACGGCCTAGGAACAGTGGGTTAACTGCCGTGTTCTGCCTGAATGCACTGTATGATCACTTGATGAGAATGACGAGAGGCAAGGAAAAGAGCGCAAGGTTCTTTGGCGACTTTTTCAAATCATCGATAGCCAATAGTAACATCATGCAGCCCATAAATGTGTTAATTTCTAACACATTCTAAGGTTTGTATTGTTCACAACTAAAGTTATAAAATAACTCTAAATCTAGCATATAGGACCTGTTTCAAATGAACACTTCTACGCTCAACATCATGTGCACAATCTCGCTCCAGAATGTGAAAAATATATTTTCTATTTTATTCAGCTAAGTTCAATTATATTCTTCTTACTATAAAATCATATAATAATGTCTCCTGAATGAACAAGCCTACAGTCTATATCATGGTGAATAGCCAGATAATATACAGTATCTAGTCAGCTGAATGAACAAGTGTACAGTCTATATCATAGCCAGATAACATACAGTATCTAGTCAGCTGAATGAACAAGTCTACAGTCTATATCATAACCAGATAACAAACAGTATCTAGTCAGCTGAATGAACAAGTCTACAGTCTATATCATAACCAGATAACATACAGTATCTAGTCAGCTGAATGAACAAGTCTACAGTCTATATCATAACCAGATAACAAACAGTATCTAGTCAGCTGAATGAACAAGTCTACAGTCTATATCATGGTGCATAGCCAGATAACATACAGTAGGTCAACTCATATTCTGTTCTTCTGAAATACAGTTTCTTCATACCAAAATGTTTCTTTAAGACCTGTTTAAAATAATGGATTTATTGTGATGTATATTCAGTTGATTTATTAGACTTTTTTAAATGTAGATGTTCCTAAGGTCTGCATCAACTGCTTGTGTGCTGCTTGTATAGGAGATAGAGATGCTGAACGGTTGATGTTAATGAGCCGTCCGTTTCCGTGAGACAGTAACCGGCTGACAACATTTCATGACCGCCACCGCCCTCTCTGGACCAGAGATATTCTGTCTTCTTCCTTAAACATTATTTTATTCTCTAATGACCACAAGAGTCTCTGTTATCTTCCAATGTAATAATTCACAGCAAATGACATGTTTGTCTATTCAGCTTGGCTCAGATTCACACGTAGGAAATCTATTCCTTTATTTACATTTTATTTACCTTTCTTTTCTCCAACTGGTAGTTAGAGTCTTGTCCCATCGCTCCAATTCCTGTACGGACTAGGGAGAAGCGAAGGTCGAGAGCCACGCGTCCTCCAAAACACAGCCCTGATAAGCCGCTTGTTGACACACTGCGCTGCTAAACCCAGAAGCCAGCCGCACCAATGTGTGGGAGGAAACATCATACACCTGGCGACCATGTCAGCATGCATGCAACCCAGCCCGCCACAGAACGCGATGGGACAAGGACATCCCGACCACCCAAACCCTCCCCTTACCCGGACAACGCTGGGCCAATTCTCTGCCGCCTCATTGGTCTCCCAGTCGCGGCTGGCTGCGACACAGCCTGGGATCGAACCCGTGTCTATAGTGACGCCTCTAGCACACTGCAATGTGATGCTTTAGACCTCTGCGCCACTCGGGAGGTGAAGATCTATTCCTTTTTTCCATGTTTTTGATTGAAGCACTTCTCAGTAGTTGGTATTCAGACTTACCATATGCAGGTGCTTAACTGACTTTGCAGGTGTGGCTCCCTTGCGGGCACTGAATACATTTAATTCAACAGCTGAAAATCCTCTCATATGCTGGCCAAAATATTTTCTCATGAAGTTGTCATTCAGTAGGGATTTCAGTACATTTATCTGGTGCTATCTCTTTAAATACTGTGCTCTTTTAATTAGAATGTTCTTGACAGAATATATATATATATGAAGAGAACAGGTTCAGAATAGGGATGGAAGAATACCATCTACTGTGAATACACACATGTTCCTCTCCTTTCCAGCACCAATTGGTAAATGTATAAATAATCAGATGTTGTAGATTATTTAGGGTTAGGAAAGTATAAATGAATCAAACATAAACAGGGTTGGAGAGCCTTTACGCATAAAATACATTGGTCAATCTAAAAACTACAGGAAAGTGAACAATAGGAGTTGAACAGTAGTCTATAAATCTACCCTCAGTAATCATGGAACTGGTATGCCAGGCTCCAGGTTTAACCTGCTGTTGTTCACTTCCATAATGATTCAAATAGGCTACATGTCCCAAATTATTGGACAACTTGTAATCCGTTTAATGTGATCCACTATTGCTAGTGACCCTCAGGAACAACCACACTGACGTGACAGAATAAAGAGAGGTCAATTAACGATGATGTCATGATGGAATGATATAACGTGTAGGCTACAGAATACAGAATAAAGAGAGGTCAATTAACAATGATTTCATGATGGAATGATATAACATGTGGGCTACAGAATACAGAATAAAGAGAGGTCAATTAACAATGATGTCATGATGGAATGATATAACATGTGGGCTACAGAATAAAGTGGCTGGGTTTTTTTCTCACTTGGAACCGACAGGTTGTTCGACCTTATTCATCGTTTTCCTTGCGTTTAAAGATGGTGGAATTATGAGGGAATTAAGTCAAGGTCAGAATACGGCGTATCTGAAGACACACCTCCAGCACATCTTAGTTTCTTTCCTCTCCAGCCCAAACGTGTACCTTTCCCCCAATGCATAAATTCAAGGTCAGAATACACGCAGAGAGAAAAGGAAATAAAGTTAAATTTACGTGCCCGTAACTCTGGTGTGAATTCTTCCCCCCTACAGCTTTGTTTTATATGAAGATGGGTCTAACGTTTGAGTTATTGCCCTGTGCCAGAAGGCACTTTAAACCTGTCTAGAGTACCTAGACACTAGATACACACAGTATCCTTTCCAACAGGTATGCTTGATGATTGTTGCCTGGATTACCCTCATGTACCTGACTCTGTGTCTGTCTGTTACCTTCTTCAGCTGAAGGAGTTTATCCAGATCAGTGGAGGTGGAGCGGGGCCAGCGTTGGCCCGGGCCGTGGAGATCGTGGAGGCCAACGTGAGATGGCACAGTCTCTACGAACGCCAGATCTTCCAGTGGCTAAGGAAGTCTCCCAACGGTTAACACACAGCCAACAGGGTTCAGCCCAAGCATGGTATCTCTCTGAAACTATTACAGACCCAACAACATCGGGCGGAGAAAAACAATATGAGAAAAAAACTGTTTCAACATGAATATGTTAATATGAATTGCAAAATAAGACATTTACCCACCTCCCCCCAAAAACTTGATGAGAGAGTCACTGGCAAACCGGAGAGAGAGGGAACAGTGAAGACGGACGATGTGATTGGCTCAGATGACCTCATTCTGACCGACCATCGAAGGTGGATGTGATTAGGTATAAATATTGCATGGTGGCATTCATCTCCAGTGACAGTTTTCTTTTTCAACGCATGGTTTTCACCCCTCCTCTGATTGGTTTTCCACTAAGCTGACCCATGTGACCTTTTCAATGACCTTTGAACCTCCAGTCAACTCTTAGTAGCCTATGAGGAGAAAGACAAACGAGCTACAAGAGGCACAGGAAGAGGACCGGGCGGCAATATGATACAACTGTGACAAGCACAAGTATTATAATTTTTTTCAATGATGACAATCATTATTTTGATTGGGACAAAAGCAAATAAGAATTATAACGTAATAAAATAATATGTGTACCTAAATGGTTTGGACCTTAACCTTCTCTTTTGAGCCATACTGAGGTGGACTTTGTGACGTCTGGAACATTTAGACGGGGGACCTGGCGGCTAAAGTGATGTTCATTGTTGTGCTTGATGTGTTCCATAATAACTTATCCTCCTTCCTCATCCAACAGGGTTTCCCTAAATGACATTAAGCCAGGGGGACTCTGCAGAACCCAGGAGGCAGGTTGGGAGCAGGAACAAGGTGACTCCCCATAACCCGAAGGAGTCACTATTGATTATTGATCGATTATCGTTAAGAACATCATTTATATTTGCTAATTGCACTGGAGTGTCCTTGGATTATACCGTCTTGGTGTTTGAGTGAAGATAAAACTGTTGTGAGTCGCGGTTGATATTTAGTGTGTAAATGGTCCACGTTGCTGATGGACTGAGAGCCAGTGGACACAGCCTGTGTGAGCCATGGTGTAGTAATGATGACATGTAGAAACTTACGTTGTTATGGTCAAACGCCATGCTTTGGTTTTCATGTGCCGCTAATTACTTCATAAAAAGTTTCACTCAGAAACCGTGTTTAAGCAAACGCAGAGGAAATATGCACCAATATTCCTGACAGATATTACTAGTTTTGTTGCTACCCTGCAAAGCCCAGTAAACTTAACAGGCCGATGCTAACAGCTAGCTGGATATACTCTGTGGACTCGTTTCATGAAGAATAGAACATAATAATGAGTTTTTACTGTTGACACTTGGCTGGTAGAGCAAATCCCCATTGGGTTTACTGGGGAGTGCATTGCTCTTATTTTCTGTGTAAAAGTCAGTGCTATTTATATCCTCTTTGGCTAATCCTTGATACTATAGACCTCAAGAAGAAAACAGTTGCAGCCCTTCACCATCTTTTCCTTTCTTGTTGTGTTTTGATGTATTAAAAAAAGCTTTTTTTTCTAATTGAGGGACAATATTGTTCTGTGTTTTGAGCAGAGCAGCAATGGGATTTTAACGCTGACAAATAAATTATTTTGTACAGTAATGCAACGCTGCCTGACTGTGTCTGTCATTATTTGTGAGAGACAGAGAGATCGAGAGACAGAGAGAAAGATACAGAGCGAGAGAGAGACAGAGACAGATAGTTTGTTTTTGCTATGCAGCTGACTCCACTACATTTCCATTTTCTCTTGATGGACCAATTCTCAAGGAACAAAAAGGAAAGTGTGAGGAAAAGTGTTGGTCATTTTACTTGCTGAAGTAAGCCATACAGTATATTTTATAGATCATCAACTAGATTCATAAAGGTATTGATTGTCATACATGATCTACAATCTGCAATGGACAACAGAGCTTCGAGTGGCCTTAAACAGTGGTAAATTAAAGATGAAGATAATATATTTAGATGTATTTTTCATGATTCGTGCAGGTTTATTTGTCATTCAGTACTTGCCTTACTCTGTCACCTTGTAGAATGTATTAGTATAATGCTTTCTCTATGTAATCCAGTATTATTAAGGCATATTTGTTTTCCCAAAATGAAGTCTGTATAATTAATTTAGAAATACAGTGCATTCGGGAAAGTATTCAGACCCCTTTACTTTTTCCACATTTTCTTACGTTACAGCCTTATTCTGAAAATGATTCAAGTAAGGGCTTTTCTCATCAATCTATACACAATACCCCATAAATACACAGCAAAAACTGTTCATTATACATTTTTGCAAATGTATTAAAAATAAAAATGGAAATATAACATTTACATAAGTATTCAGACCCTTTACTCAGTACTTTGTTGAAGCACATTTGGCAGTGATTACAGCCTGGATTCTTCTTGGGTATGACTCTAAAAGCCTGTCACACCTGTATTTGGGGAGTTTCTCCCATTCTTCTCTGCAGATCCTCTCAAGCTCTGTCAGGTTGGATGGGGAGCGTCGCTGCACAGCTATTTTCACTCAAGGACATTCAGAGGCTTGTCCCGAAGCCACTCCTGCATTGTCTTGGCTGTGTGCTTAGGGTCGTTGTCCTGTTGGAAGGTCAACCTTCGCCCCAGTCTGAAGTCTTGAGCGCTTAGGAGCAGGTTTTCATCAAGGATCTCTTTGTACTTTTCTCAGTTCATCTTTCACTCGATCACGACTAGTCTCCAAGTCCCTGCTGCTGAAAATAATCCCCACAGCATGATGCTGCCACCACCATGATTCACCGTAGGGATGGTGCCAGGTTTCCTCAAGACGTGATGCTTGGAATTCAGGTCAAAGAGTTAATCTTGATGTCATTAGACCTGAGAAAATTGTTTCTCATGGTCTGAGAGTCCTTTAGGGGCCTTTTGGCAAACTCTAAGTGGGCTGTCATGTGCCTTTTACTGAGGAGTTGCTTCCGTCTGGCCACTCTACCTTAAATGCCGGATTGGTGGAGTTCTGCAGAGATGGTTGTCCTTCTGGAAGGTTCTCCCATCTCCACAGAGAAACTCTGGAACTCCATCAGAGTGACCATCATGTTCTTGGTCACCTCCCTGACTAAGGCCCTTCTCCCCCGATTGCTCAGTTTGGCCGGACGGCCAGCTCTAGGAAGAGTCTTGGTGGTTCCAAACTTCTTCCATCTAAGAATGGTGGAGGCCGCTGTGTTTTTGGGGACCTTCAATGTTGCAGAAATGTTTTGGTACCCTTCCCCAGATCTGTGCCTCAACACATTCCTGTCTTGGAACTCTACGGACAATTCCTTCGACCTTATGGCTTGGTTTTTGCTCTGGGATGCACTGTCAACTGTGTAACTTATATAGACAGGTGTGTGCCCTTTCCAAATCATGTCCAATCAATAGAATTTACCACAGGTGGACTCCAATCAAGTTGTAGAAACATATCAAGGATGATCAATGGAAACAGGATGTACCTGAGCTCAATTTTGAGTATCATAGCAATTGGTCTGAAGACTTATGTAAAAAGGGTTTTATAAATGCATTTGATTGATTGAAATAATCTCTGGATTAACTATCTAATGTTAGCTAAATGTAGGAATTCATAAATTGGCTACATTTCTTTAAATGGACAATTTTGTGAACTGTCTTGTGTAAGTTTTAAATGGACAAAATACCTGTTAGTAAAGGTGTCTGCTAGAGATGACATGCAGGAGCTTGCAGGGATTTGTAATTTTGCAAGATGTCTACTTTGATGCTAATTAGCATTTTTGAATCTGAGAGATTTACATGTTTATTAAAACACCACACAAAGGTAAGCCTACACAAAACACAGCCCTTATTTGAAGTGTTTCTAAAATCCCCTATGAAGAGAAATTAAGGGTGTAAAAACTATTGGAACCATTTCCCTGTTTGACCACCAGGTTTTGTGGGTATTATGACACCTCCACTGTGGGGCTCTATACCAACTACAGTACTAAGAAGAGCATAGGAAAGGCATGTGTAGGAAAGGCATAAATTCCCTAAGCCGGAATAAGAAGTAAGACTAGAATAGATGCAAACTGGTGTATGTCTGTATAGGTCAAATACCGTGAAATTCATTTTGTTACGTTACAGCCGTATTCTAAAATGGATTAAATAAATAAAAAATCCTCATCAGTCTACACACAGTACCCCATAATGTCAAAGCATAAACACTTTTCTATAATTTTTGGGAAAATGTATGAATTTACAATAAAAGAGAATACCTTATTTACATCAGCAGATGTCACAAAGTGCTATACAGAAAACCAGCCTAAAACCCCAAACAGCAAGCAATGCAGATGTAGAAGCACGGTGGATAGGAAAAACTCCATGGAAACAGGAATTTAGGAAGAAACCTGGGGGTGGCCAGTCCTCTTCTGGCTGTGCTGGGTGGAGATTATAAATCCAACCGTTCATAGATGACCAGCAGGATCAAATAAGAATCACAGTGGTTGTAGAGGGTGCAACAGGTCAGTACCTCAGGAGTAAATGTCAGTTGGCTTTGCCTCAATTCGGCAGTCTGGTCCAGATCATCATGGTATTTGTAGTCCTTTATGATAGCCACATTAGCAGCTAATTAGCATGTCATTTGTCGGGGGTAAATACAGCCTCACAAAATCTAATAATGAATAAAAAAATAGAGTTCAATATTCAAGTTCAATCCATGAAATATTGGAAAGTGTAAAAAAGTGTGCAAAATGGGTTGAACAATAGTCCTATAAATCTACCCTGATTCTCACTAATCATGGCGCCGCATGACAACGGTCCAGTCGTGGTGAACTGTGAGCCAGGCTCCAGGTTTAACCTGCTATGTGTGGTCTGAGTTTCATAGTGATTTAAATAGGCTACATGTCCTAAATTATTGCCCATCGTTAGCCTAATATGATCCAGTAATGCTAGCGACTCTCAGGAACAACAACACTGACGGAGGAAATAAAGGTGAATGAAACGATGCAACATGGAAGCTACAAATGAAGGAAAACGAACACTAAAGTGACGGTTATAAACGTCCGGTATGTGGGTACGACTGACTGTGGCTGCTGATAGTGGCTAATATTTAACATGATACAAATTGTGAAATAAAAACGTAGAAAAAAGCTGTGGGCATATAATGAAACCATTCTAAAGCTCATACATCATCTGGGCAGGTTCAGCCCTACAGGAGCCTACAGCTTCAGTCTCAATTTCATCCACGCAGATGATGAGGCTCACAATTACAATTCTGAATAACGGCACAGCTATTAATAGCCTACTTCACTGTGGAAAAGGGGCCGCAATACATGTCCTGTTGACATGATTTTCAGTTTGCTTCCATATGGCTGGTTTCACATTTGTCTCCAGGGATTATAAGGAAAATGTATCTAAAACAGTTAGTATCTGTATTTACAATCCCCTTCTCTAAACTGATTACTCATTTATACGGATCTTATCAATAGCTCTCATCCTTTTGTAAATTACAGTGGATGGAGAATGTTTTGTTTTTTTACCCCCCTTTTTCGATCTTGTGTCATCGCTGCAACTCCACAACGGGCTCTGGAGACGAAGGTCGAGTCATGAGTCCTCCTAAACATGACCCGCCAAACCGCACTTCTCAACATCCACCTGCTTAACCCGGAAGATAGCCGCACCAATGTGTCAGAGGAAACACCGTTCAACTGATGATGCCATCAGCCTGCAGGTCCCTGGCCAGCCACAAGGAGTCGCTAGAGCGCGATGAGCCAACTAAACCCCCCCCCCCGGCAAAATCCTTCCCTAACCCGGACGATGCTGGGCCAATTGTGCGCCGCCTTATGGGACTCCCGATCACGGCCGGTTGTGACACAGCCTAGGATCGAACCCAGGTCTGTTGTGACTCCTCTAGCACTGTGATGCAGTGCTTTAGACCGCTGTGCCGCTTGGGAGGCCCCAGAATGCTGTTATTTCTATCAGACAAAAAGAAAGTAGATTATTTTTCCACTTGGAACTGGCAGGTTCGCTTAACCTTATTCATGGGTACCTGGTGCGTAAAGGTGGTGGAATTATGAGGGAATTAAGTGAAAGTCAGAATACAGCGTGTCTGTAGATACAACTCCATAAAATCTTCAATTCTTTGATCTCCACCCCAAATGAATAGCGGGTTAATAGCATGCAATTCTCATGCTTAAATTCATGGTCAGAATATACATAGAGAGAAAAGTGCATAAAAAGGGAATTACGTTCCATTTACCCACACTTAACTCAGGTTGGAATCGGTTAGCCCCGTATAAAGAGCCATTCATCATACAGAGAGTTTATCTCCCTCCTACCACTACCCACTATCTCTTATTAACATCACACAAAGTTTATCTCCCTCCTACCACTACCCAGTATCTCCTAACATATTACAGAGAGTTTATCTCCCTCCTACCAATACCCAGTATCTCCTAACATCACATAGAGAGTTTATCTCCCTGCTACCACTACCCAGTATCTCCTAACATCACACAGAGAGTTTATCTCCCTCCTACCACTACCCAGAATCTCCTAACATCACACAGAGAGTTTATCTCCCTGCTACCACTACCCAGTATCTCCTAACATCACACAGAGATGCTGTAGCGGTAGAGGAAGAAAATGAAACTGAGTACTTACAGAAATGTTTAGACAACCCATATCTGTCCTGATAATAATACATAATAACAACTACTAAAGACAGCATGCTTTAACAGCTGTCCTGTGGTATATAGAGGGATTTAACAACTGTCCTGTGTTAGAATGGTATATAGAGGGATTTAACAGCTGTCCTGTGGTATATAGAGGGATTTAACAGCTGTCCTGTGTTAGAATGGTATATAGAGGAATTTAACAACTGTCCTGTGGTATATAGAGGGATTTAACAACTGTCCTGTGTAAGAATGGTATATAGAGGGATTTAACAGCTGTCCTGTGGAATATAGAGGGATTTAACAGCTGTCCTGTGTTAGAATGGTATATAGAGGGATTTAACAACTGTCCTGTGTAAGAATGGTATATAGAGGGATTTAACAGCTGTCCTGTGTTAGAATGGTATATAGAGGGATTTAACAGCTGTCCTGTGTTAGAATGGTATATAGAGGGATTTAACAGCTGTCCTGTGTTAGAATGGTATATAGAGGGATTTTGACAGCTGTCCTGTGTTAGAATGGTATATAGAGGGATTTAACAACTGTCCTGTGTTAGCATGGGACTGTATATAGAGGAATTTAACAGCTGTCCTGTGTTATATAGAGGGATTTAACACCTGTCCTGTGGTATATAGAGGGATTGAACAGCTGTCCTGTGTTAAAATGGTATATAGAAAGATTTAACAGCTGTCCTGTGTTAGCATGGAATATAGAGGGATTTAACAGCTGTCCTGTGTTAGAATGGTATATAGAGGGATTTAACAGCTGTCCTGTGGTATATAGAAAGATTTAACAGCTGTCCTGTGTTAGAATGGTATATAGAGAGATTTAACAGCTGTCCTGTGTTAGAATGGTATATAGAGGGATTTAACAGCTGTCCTGTGTTGGCATGGTATATAAAGAGATTTAACAGCTGTCCTGTGTTAGCATGGTATATAGAAGGATTTAACAGCTGTCCTGTTAGCATGGTATATAGCATGATTTTACAGCTGTCCTGTGTTAGCATGGTATATAGAGGGATTTAACAGCTGTCCTGTGTTAGAATGGTATATAGAGGGATTTAACAACTGTCCTGTGTTAGCATTGTATATAGAGGGATTTAACAGCTGTCCTGTGGTATATAGAGGGATTTAACAGCTGTCCTGTGTTAGCATGGTATATATAGGGATTTAACAACTGTCCTGTGTTAGCATTGTATATAGAGGGATTTAACAGCTGTCCTGTGGTATATAGAGGGATTTAACAGCTGTCCTGTGTTAGAATGGTATATAGAAGGATTTAACAGCTATCCTGTGCTAGCATGGTATATAGAGGGATTTAACAGCTGTCCTGTGTTAGAATGGTATATAGAGGGATTTAACAACTGCCCTGTGTTAGAATGGTATATAGAGGGATTTAACAGCTGTCCTGTGTTAGCATGGTATATAGAGGGATTTAACAGCTGTCCTGTGTTAGCATGGTATATAGAGGGATTTAACAGCTGTCCTGTTATCACGTCAGAGGTTTTGGGGAGCTTTCTAACAGATAACTAGTTATTCCTTCTATGATTCCTAATTTGAGCACATAGTATCAGATCTCTACAATACCAGGAAACACATCAGCTTGGTGTATAGAGTGTGTCATGACATTGGCCTGTGGGTAAGATTTATGACCCCCCCATAAATACCTTTCGCCCTTCCCTCTCTCTCTGACTCTACTGAAAGACTCTTGAATAGCCTTTGTTAAACATCAAACAAGTGGGGGGAGAGGAACCATATTTCGGTAATAGAAACAGTTGGAAATATACCAGGTACTTAATGAGTATGGATGTCAGTTCAGTTGTCATCTGAGACATTATTACTGATGACAGGACGACATAAACTGTATCTGGGAAAGTCTACACATTCTAGTTATCAGATTCACATGGAATTATTGTGCAATTTAAATGTTTGAGTATGAAGCTTTTTGTGAAAAGATTAAATGTAATTTTAGCTTCCTAATGAGAGAATTGGGTTTTCATAAGGTTAGAGCCCTGCTCAATCAGTGGCCCGCCCCTGTGAAGAAACATGGGTTATAAACTATGAAACACACCCTTCTCTCCCTCCACTATATAAGCCCTTGACAAAAATGTAACCTTCTGTTCCGAGGACGATAGGACGACGGTCCATATGTTAAAAAGGACTAACATGTCAACTACAGAACTAAGCCAACCTCAGCGTAAGCTTTGGTTGTGAATGGTATGAACTTTGAAATCTTATTCACTAAAGAAGTGAGACATCCTAGCCGTTGAGTTAGCAACAGCAGCTTTAAACTTGGGCTAGGAAAGGACGGACGACGTATCCAGTCCAACACACAACGAAGATACTACAACGTATCCAATTTACACCAGAGACATTCTTCCGAGGACAGCAAGATCTCAGTTGGGCAACACGACCAGCATCTACGACCAACCAACCGAAGTGCAGCTCAGAGTAAATATTTATTGCATTTCCCTTTTCCAAATGGGCAGTAATTTAGAATGCATAAGATACTGTATTTACGATAGCACAGCTTCTCCCTTTGTTCATCAGTCTTCCCGCTCTTTCATTCAAGCCCAACCCCCTCTCTTTGTGTAACAAGCCGTCATACAGGTTCCGTCCACCAGGGATGTTTTCTATATGACATAATTTGCATTCTGTGTATATGTAATTCCGTGTGATTAGTTAAGTATTTAGTAAATAAATAATTAAACCCAATTTTGTATTACTGATTCAACTTGTTAGCCAGGGTTCGTGAAGATAACCAAGAATTTGTAACTTTCAGATGAAACTGAAATAAGGTGACGATAAATATTGACTGCTATTGATGTAAAATATTACTAGGTCTTTAAGAGTTTATTCGGAAGATAACAGCTCTATAAACACTCTTTCGTGGTGCCCCGACTTTCTAGTTAATCATATTTACATGATTAGCTCAATCAGGTAATATTAATTACAGAGAAAGGATTTTATAGAATAGCATGTCATATCACTTAATCCGGCATATCCAAAGACACTACAAGTGCTTTAAAAGTGGTTTCTTTAAAATAGGTTTCTAAATGTTCCCCGTTGTACTACCAGGTTCCATTTCTTACTTCTCAAGGCTCACATTGGTGTAGTTATAATCATAGCTGAGGGAAGTACCCCCCCCCCCCCCCCATAGCTCTCCCACCCCCAAACTACTTCCTGCGGCTATGGTTATAATGAGCATGTCATCTGTGCAGGCAGAATGAGGTGAGGTTCTGGGCCTGCTGCACCTCATCCACACTGGTCAGATGAATTTGTCCTGGAACCCATCAGGGACATGACCCCGGTAACCCTCCCGGGTGAAAAGGGCCAATGCCTGGCCAGAGGATGAGGAAGACACAGGCTAAACCGTGGAGACGTCCAAGGAAAAGAGCAGTATCATGTTACACTGTATTCACCATCCCTAATGTGTAGTATGGATATCATTCAGTCATGTTAAATAATCACCATATCTCTTTCCAGTGTGTAATCAAGCTGGCTCGTATCTGCACCTGTAAATGTGTAGTGATATCCTCTGATTTATCTTTCACACCACATAAACAAGTTCAGATGTCCCCAGTGTGAGGCTCCTGCTCTTCATGTGTATTCTGAGTGGCAGCTGCTCGCAAAGTAAAACGAGAGGTTGAACGTGGGCCAATCAGCTGCAGTCTTTCCCCTGCCTGTAGAGATATGCAGCGTGAGCATCAAACATGGTGTCAACGTGTGATCTTCAAAAGCTCCCAACCGCCGTATTAGCATAAACATGTATTATACAAGTAAGACGTCTCAACTTTCCCGAAGCCGAGCTGAGAACAAAGATACCCACAGAGAAATGCATCCCAAAGCCAAGCTAAGAACAAAGATACCCACAGAGAAATGCATCCCAATGCCAAACCGAGAAGAAAACTAACCACAGAGAAATTCATCCCAATGCCAAACCGAGAAGAAAACTACCCACAGAGAAATTCATCCCAATGCCAAACCGAGAAGAAAACTACCCACAGAGAAATTCATCCCAAAGCCAAACCGAGAAGAAAACTACCCACAGAGAAATTCATCCCAATGCCAAACCGAGAAGAAAACCACCCACAGAGAAATTCATCCCAAAGCCAAACCGAGAAGAAAACTACCCACAGAGAAATTCATCCCAAAGCCAAACCGAGAAGAAAACTACCCACAGAAAAAATTCATCACCAATGCCAAACCGAGAAGAAAACTACCCACAGAGAAATTCATCCCAAAGCCAAACCGAGAAGAAAACTACCCACAGAGAAATTCATCCCAATGCCAAACCGAGAAGAAAACCACCCACAGAGAAATTCATCCCAAAGCCAAACCGAGAAGAAAACTACCCACAGAGAAATTCATCTGATTTGAACCAACTAAATGCATATGAAGTATTGTGTCATCAGCAGCTGTGAGCATAAGGAACTACCTGAAGCAACACAATCAGCACACATTCATATTCACATCACAAATCAATAAAATAGATTTAAAATGGAGCCCCCTTATCTGCGTCATCCTCAGCCTCTGCCTCAGCCCGGATGGATCAAAGCAGGTGCACAGAAAGTTTATAGGGCACATGAAAACAGCCATGAGAATAATGGTAACAGAGTGTGAGAAGAGGCTTTCACTCTGAAAGTTAGGGAGAGTCAAGCTTCCCTCTGAGAGTTAGGGAGAGTCACGCTCCTTCCATCCCTCTGAGAGTTAGGGAGAGTCACGCTCCTTCCTTCCCTCTGAGAGTTAGGGAGAGTCACGCTCCTTCCTTCCCTCTGAGAGTTAGGGAGAGTCAAGCTTCCCTCTGAGAGTTAGGGAGAGTCACGCTCCTTCCTTCCCTCTGAGAGTTAGGGAGAGTCAAGCTCCTTCCTTCCCTCTGAGAGTTAGGGAGAGTCAAGCTCCTTCCTTCCCTCTGAGAGTTAGGGAGAGTCACGCTCCTTCCTTCCCTCTGAGAGTTAGGGAGAGTAAAGCTCCTTCCTTTCCTCTGAGCGTTAGGGAGAGTCAAGCTCCTTCCTTCCCTCTGAGAGTTAGGGAGAGTCACGCTCCTTCCTTCCCTCTGAGAGTTAGGGAGAGTCACGCTCCTTCCTTCCCTCTGAGAGTTAAGGAGAGTCAAGCTCCTTCCTTTCCTCTGAGAGTTAGGGAGAGTCAAGCTCCTTCCTTCCCTCTGAGAGTTAGGGAGAGTCAAGCTTCCCTCTGAGAGTTAGGGAGAGTCAAGCTCCTTCCTTCCCTCTGAGAGTTAGGGAGAGTCACGCTCCTTCCTTCCCTCTGAGAGTTAAGGAGAGTCAAGCTCCTTCCTTTCCTCTGAGAGTTAGGGAGAGTCAAGCTCCTTCCTTCCCTCTGAGAGTTAGGGAGAGTCAAGCTTCCCTCTGAGAGTTAGGGAGAGTCAAGCTCCTTCCTTCCCTCTGAGAGTTAGGGGGAGTCAAGCTCCTTCCTTCCCTCTGAGAGTTAGGGAGAGTCAAGCTCCTTCCTTCCCTCTGAGAGTTAGGGAGAGTCACGCTCCTTCCTTCCCTCTGAGAGTTCGGGAGAGTCAAGCTCCTTCCTTTCCTCTGAGAGTTAGGGAGAGTCAAGCTCCTTCCTTCCCTCTGAGAGTTAGGGAGAGTCAAGCTCCTTCCTTCCCTCTGAGAGTTAGGGAGAGTCAAGCTCCTTCCTTCCCTCTGAGAGTTAGGGAGAGTCAAGCTCCTTCCTTCCCTCTGAGAGTTAGGGAGAGTCACGCTCCTTCCTTCCCTCTGAGAGTTAAGGAGAGTCAAGCTCCTTCCTTTCCTCTGAGAGTTAGGGAGAGTCAAGCTCCTTCCTTCCCTCTGAGAGTTAGGGAGAGTCAAGCTTCCCTCTGAGAGTTAGGGAGAGTCAAGCTCCTTCCTTCCCTCTGAGAGTTAGGGGGAGTCAAGCTCCTTCCTTCCCTCTGAGAGTTAGGGAGAGTCAAGCTCCTTCCTTCCCTCTGAGAGTTAGGGAGAGTCACGCTCCTTCCTTCCCTCTGAGAGTTCGGGAGAGTCAAGCTCCTTCCTTTCCTCTGAGAGTTAGGGAGAGTCAAGCTCCTTCCTTCCCTCTGAGAGTTAGGGAGAGTCAAGCTCCTTCCTTCCCTCTGAGAGTTAGGGAGAGTCAAGCTCCTTCCTTCCCTCTGAGAGTTAGGGAGAGTCACGCTCCTTCCTTCCCTCTGAGAGTTCGGGAGAGTCAAACTCCTTCCTTTCCTCTGAGAGTTAGGGAGAGTCAAGCTCCTTCCTTTCCTCTGAGAGTTAGGGAGAGTCAAGCTTCCCTCTGAGAGTTAGGGAGAGTCAAGCTCCTTCCTTTCCTCTGAGAGTAAGGGAGAGTCAAGCTCCTTCCTTCCCTCTGAGAGTTAGGGAGAGTCAAGCTTCCCTCTGAGAGTTAGGGAGAGTCACGCTCCTCTGAGGACCTGACCTTTGAAAGAGAAGAGGGGGGGTTCAATTGCAAGCCCTGGTCGACACAACAGGTGTTTGCTCATTTGTAATTGATGGAGACATTAAGAACTGCAGGGACATGGATGCTTTTGCTGTCTCTCTCATGTCTTTCCCAATGAGCAACACGGCTTGGTTTTTAGTTTCTGACTTATCCAAAAACACCAAGGCCTCAGAATGGTATAACAGCGATCCTTCCAGCTGTCTGGGGGTGATAGATCCAAAGGGAAATATCTTTAGAAGTGCTCAATCCATTATTCTAAACTGCTACACCACCCTCCATTATTCTAAACTACTACACCACGTTCCATTATTCTGAACTACTACACCACGCTCCATTATTCTGAACTACTAGACTACGCTCCATTATCGTGAACCACTACACTATGCTCCATTATTCTGAACTACTACACTACACTCCATTATTCTGAACTACTACACCACGCTCCATTATTCTGTACTACTACACCACGCTCCATTATTCTGTACTACTACACCACGCTCCATTATTCTAAACTACTACACTACGCTCCATTATTCTAAACTACTACACTACGCTCCATTATTCTAAACTACTACACTACGCTCCATTATTCTAAACTACTTCACTACTCTCCATTATTCTAAACTACTACACTACGCTCCATTATTCTAAACTACTACACTACGCTCCATTATTCTGAACTACTACACCACGCTCCATTATTCTAAACTACTTCACTACGCTCCATTATTCTAAACTACTACACTACGCTCCATTATTCTAAACTACTACACTATGCTCCATTATTCTGAACTACTACACCACGCTCCATTATTCTGAACTACTTCACTACGCTCCATTATTCTGAACTACTACACCACGCTCCATTATTCTGTACTACTACACCACGCTCCATTATTCTGTACTACTACACCACGCTCCATTATTCTGAACTACTACACTACGCTCCATTATTCTAAACTACTGCACCACGCTCCATCTGTTTCCCTGCTGCTAGGCAGTAACATATACACTCTCTATCTCTCTCTCTCTCTCTCTCTTTTTATCTATCTTTCTCTCTTTCTCTCTCTTTCACTCTCACACGCTCTCAAATCCTCTTGCCTTCTCTCCCTTTCTCTCTTTCTCTTCCTATTGCTACCTGATACATCAGCTAGGAACTGCAAAGGACTGAGAGAGTGTAATGACGTGATCCATCATTGCTTTTATGTGTCTGTGCGGTGGTGGACCTATTATTAGCAGCAACACCAGGGCTGTTATTACTTGCAACACCAGGGCTGTTATCACCAGCAACACCAGGCCTGTTATCACCATTAACACCAGGGTTGTTATCACCAGCAACACCAGGACTGTTATCACCAGCAAAACCAGGGCTATTATCACCAACAACACCAGGGCTGTTATCACCAGCAACGCCAGGGCTGTTATCACCAGTAACACCAGGGGTGTTATTACCTGCAACACCGGGGCTGTTATCACCAGCAACACCAGGGCTGTTATCACCAGCAACACCGGGGCTGTTATCACCAGCAACACCGGGGCTGTTATCACCAGCAACACCGGGGCTGTTATCACCAGCAACACCAGGGCTGTCATCACCAGCAACACCAGGGCTGTCATCACCAGCAACACCAGGGCTGTTTTCACCAGCAACACCAGGGGTGTTATTACCTGCAACACCAGGGCTGTTATCACCAGCATTACCAGCAACACCAGGGCTGTTATCACACCAGCAACACCAGGGCTGTTTTTTACTAGCAAAACCAGGGCTGTTATCACCAGCAACACCGGGGCTGTTATCACTAGCAGCACCAGGGCTGTTATATCCAGCAACACCAGGGTTGTTATCACCAGCAACACCGGGGCTGTTATCACCAGAAACACCAGGGCTGTTATCACCAGCATTACCAGCAACATCAGGGCTGTTATCACCGTGTTAATTAGCAGATGTTATTGCGGATGTAGCGAAATACTTGTGTTTCTAGCTCCAACAGTGCAGTAATGTCTAACAAGTAATATATAACAATTTCTCAACAATACACACAAATCTAAAGTAAAGGAATGGAATTAAGAATATATAAATATTTGGGCGAGCAATGTCGGAGTGGCATTGACTAAGATACAGTAGAATAGGATAAAACACAGTATATACATACGATATGAATAATGCAAAATAGGTAAACATTATTAAAGTGACTAGTGTTCCATTATTAAAGTGGCCAGTGATTTCAAGTCTCTGTATATACGGCAGCGTGGTAATAACATGGTAATACTATGGTAACAAGTTATAGACAGTCACAACGACATTGTTATTCTCCCAGCATTAGTGTTGCATCCTGTACATAGGGAAAACTCCTATCAGCCTACCTATCAGGAAACTTAGAAGCACAGATGTTCCTTATTTTACGCACACTGCTTGGGCATAATCTCCCATTTCTTCATGTGAAACATGTATCTTAAACATGTATCTTGATATGAATTAACAAGCCGTATTACAGTATGTTTTAACAAGACATGTTACAGTATGTTTTAACAAGACATGTTACAGTATGTTTTAACAAGACATGTTACAGTATGTTTTAACAAGACATGTTACAGCATGTTTTAACAAGCCATGTAACATACAGTATGTTTTAACAAAACATGTTACAGTATGTTTTAACAAGACATGTTACAATATGTTTTAACAAGACATGTAACATACAGCATGTTTTAACAAGACATGTTACAGCATGTATTAACGAGACATGTTAAAGTATGTTTTAACAAGCCATGTTACATACATTATGTTTTAACAAGACATGTTGCAGTATGTTTTAACAAGCCATGTAACATCATGTTTTAACAAGACATGTTACAGTATGTTTTAACAAGACATGTAACAGTATGTTTTAACAAGACATGTTACAGCATGTTTTAACAAGACATGTTACAGTATGTTTTAACAAGCCATGTTACAGTATATTTGAACAAGCCATGTTACAGTATGTTTTAACAAGACATGTTACAGTATGTTTTAACAAGACATGTTACAGCATGTTTTACCAAGACATGTTACAGCATGTTTTAACGAGACATGTTAAAGTATGTTTTAACAAGACATGTTACAGCATGTTTTAACAAGCCATGTAACATACAGTATGTTTTAACAAGACATGTTACAGCATGTTTAACAAGACATGTTACAGCATGTTTTAACGAGACATGTTAAAGTATGTTTTAACAAGCCATGTTACATACAGTATGTTTTAACAAGACATGTTACAGTATGTTTTAACAAGACATGTTACAGTATGTTTTAACGAGACATGTTAAAGTATGTTTTAACAAGCCATGTTACATACAGTATGTTTTAACAAGACATGTTACAGTATGTTTTAACAAGACATGTTGCAGTATGTTTTAACAAGCCATGTAACATACAGTATGTTTTAACAAACCATGTTACATACAGTATGTTTTAACAAGACATGTTACAGTATGTTTTAACAAGCCATGTTACAGCATGTTTTAACAAGACATGTTACTGTATGTTTTAACAAGACATGTTACAGTATGTTTTAGCAAGACATGTTACAGTATGTTTTAACAAGCCATGTTACAGTATGTTTTAACAAGCCATGTTACAGTATGTTTTAACAAGCCATGTTACAGCATGTTTTAACAAGACATGTTACAGTATGTTTTAACAAGCCATGTTACAGTATGTTTTAACAAGCCATGTTACAGTATGTTTTAACAAGACATGTTACAGTATGTTTTAACAAGACATGTTACAGTATGTTTTAACAAGCCATGTTACAGTATGTTTTAACAAGACATGTTACAGCATGTTTTAACGAGACATGTTAAAGTATGTTTTAACAAGACATGTTACATACAGTATGTTTTAACAAGACATGTTACAGCATGTTTTAACGAGACATGTTAAAGTATGTTTTAACAAGACATGTTACATACAGTATGTTTTAACAAGACATGTTACAGCATGTTTTAACAAGACATGTTACAGCATGTTTTAACAAGACATGTTACAGCATGTTTTTAACAAGACATGTTACAGTATGTTTTAACAAGACATGTTACGGTATGTTTTAACAAGCAATGTTACAGTATGTTTTAACAAGACATGTTACAGTATGTTTTAACAAGACAGGTTACGGTATGTTTTAACAAGCAATGTTACAGTATGTTTTAACAAGACATGTTACAGTATGTTTTAACAAGACATGTTACAGTATGTTTTAACAAGCCATGTTACAGTATGTTTTAACAAGCCATGTTACAGTATGTTTTAACAAGACATGTTACAGTATGTTTTAACAAGACATGTTACATACAGTATGTTTTAACAAGACATGTTACAGTATGTTTTAACAAGCCATGTTACAGTATGTTTTAACAAGACATGTTACAGTATGTTTTAACAAGACATGTTACAGTATGTTTTAACAAGCCATGTTACAGTATCTTTTAACAAGACATGTTACAGCATGTTTTAACGAGACATGTTAAAGTATGTTTTAACAAGACATGTTACATACAGTATGTTTTAACAAGACATGTTACAGCATGTTTTAACGAGACATGTTAAAGTATGTTTTAACAAGACATGTTACATACAGTATGTTTTAACAAGACATGTTACAGCATGTTTTAACAAGACATGTTACAGCATGTTTTTAACAAGACATGTTACAGTATGTTTTAACAAGACATGTTACGGTATGTTTTAACAAGCAATGTTACAGTATGTTTTAACAAGACATGTTACAGTATGTTTTAACAAGACATGTTACGGTATGTTTTAACAAGCAATGTTACAGTATGTTTTAACAAGACATGTTACAGTATGTTTTAACAAGACATGTTACAGTATGTTTTAACATGCCATGTTACAGTATGTTTTAACAAGCCATGTTACAGTATGTTTTAACAAGACATGTTACAGTATGTTTTAACAAGACATGTTACATACAGTATGTTTTAACAAGACATGTTACAGTATGTTTTAACAAGCCATGTTACAGTATGTTTTAACAAGACATGTTACAGTATGTTTTAACAAGACATGTTACAGTATGTTTTAACAAGCCATGTTACAGTATCTTTTAACAAGACATGTTACAGCATGTTTTAACGAGACATGTTAAAGTATGTTTTAACAAGACATGTTACATACAGTATGTTTTAACAAGACATGTTACAGCATGTTTTAACGAGACATGTTAAAGTATGTTTTAACAAGACATGTTACATACAGTATGTTTTAACAAGACATGTTACAGCATGTTTTAACAAGACATGTTACAGCATGTTTTTAACAAGACATGTTACAGTATGTTTTAACAAGACATGTTACGGTATGTTTTAACAAGCAATGTTACAGTATGTTTTAACAAGACATGTTACAGTATGTTTTAACAAGACATGTTACGGTATGTTTTAACAAGCAATGTTACAGTATGTTTTAACAAGACATGTTACAGTATGTTTTAACAAGACATGTTACAGTATGTTTTAACAAGCCATGTTACAGTATGTTTTAACAAGCCATGTTACAGTATGTTTTAACAAGACATGTTACAGTATGTTTTAACAAGACATGTTACATACAGTATGTTTTAACAAGACATGTTACAGCATGTTTTAACGAGACATGTTAAAGTATGTTTTAACAAGACATGTTACATACAGTATGTTTTAACAAGACATGTTACAGCATGTTTTAACAAGACATGTTACAGCATGTTTTTAACAAGACATGTTACAGTATGTTTTAACAAGACATGTTACGGTATGTTTTAACAAGCAATGTTACAGTATGTTTTAACAAGACATGTTACAGTATGTTTTAACAAGACATGTTACGGTATGTTTTAACAAGCAATGTTACAGTATGTTTTAACAAGACATGTTACAGTATGTTTTAACAAGACATGTTACAGTATGTTTTAACAAGCCATGTTACAGTATGTTTTAACAAGCCATGTTACAGTATGTTTTAACAAGACATGTTACAGTATGTTTTAACAAGACATGTTACATACAGTATGTTTTAACAAGACATGTTGCAGCATGTTTTAACAAGCCATGTTACAGTATGTTTTAACAAGACATGTTACAGTATGTTTTAACAAGCCATGTTACAGTATGTTTTAACAAGACATGTTACATACAGTATGTTTTAACAAGACATGTTGCAGTATGTTTTAACAAGCCATGTTACAGCATGTTTTAACAAGACATGTTACAGTATGTTTTAACAAGACATGTAACAGTATTTTTTAACAAGACATGTTACAGCATGTTTTAACAAGACATGTTACAGTATGTTTTAACAAGCCATGTTACAGTATATTTTAACAAGCCATCTTACAGTATGTTTTAACAAGCCATATTACAGTGTGTTTTAACAAGACATGTTACAGCATTTTTTAACAAGACATGTTACAGTATGTTTTAACAAGACATGTTACAGTATGTTTTAACAAGACATGTTACAGTATGTTTTAACAAGCCATGTTACAGTATGTTTTAACAAGCCATATTACAGTATGTTTTAACAAGACATGTTACAGCATGTTTTAACAAGACATGTTCCATACAGTATGTTTTAACAAGACATGTTCCATAGAGTATTTTTCACTAAATGGTTTATTAATGTGGGAGTAATGATTAATAAATGTTGAACACACACTTTATAAATGCCTTCCGAATGGTTTATAATGGACCCTTAAAATAAAGTGTTACCTAGTTGGGTATTGTATGTCCACTCTGTACCTAACCTATATTTAGTGAGGTTGGGTGTTGTATGTCCACTCTGTACCTAACCTATATTAATTAAGGTTGTGACAACGCCGTCACTTTCATGTAGCCGCTGGCCTAGTTGTCACCTGCAGACTACCTGGGATTTGACACACAGCTGTTTTTGACCAAGCAAATAATGGACATTCAATGATAAATGGCGGCCATTATTGAAGTGTCATTTTCTTCTTGGTGTGGCTCCATTCTTCCTCCAGTCTCCAAAAGGCGGCCTTCTGCAGGTGCTTGTGATATACAATAGATGCTTCTCCACCACCTACTGTGTTCCTCCACGTTCTCCTTTATGTAATGAAGCCACCTGGACCAACAGCTGGTGATCATTAATATTAATATTACATTTGGTATTTTGTATTTTGTTATCCGGTCACTGTGGCCTAGTTTTGGGGGGCGGACGTGAATCATTATTATTCAAATTATTCTTAAATGAAGCCGTAAGTTTATATTTGAATGGCAGCAGAAAAAGTAATTAAAATCTAATTTGCCTTTCAAAACAAGTTTGTCGCCAGAGCCTTCATGTTTGGTTACTTAGTTGTAATGACTGAGTGTGTGTGTGTGTGTGTGTGTGTGTGTGTGTACACGCGTGTGTGCGTGCTAGTCTGGCCATAAGGAATGAAAATGAGATCAGAGTGGGGAAAATATGCAGACAATTAACTTCAGATGGAAATGGCTTTCTCCCGGGCGACGATAAACAGCACTTAGTTGCAGAGACATTTACCCCATTAGGTAGCCACCAATTCTCTCCCAAGAATACCTCTTAGTCTAATCAATGTGGACTGGTTCACAAGGGGTACAAATATTTCCACTATGAACATTTTTATTTGGTACTTAAAGCCAAGGACTTTCTGGAAGTTAGAGTGTCTTATTTACAAATAATGGAAGAAATAAAATGGTGGGATGGAGATGGTTTACTATAACTGAGGGGTGTGGCTATGGTATAGGTATCTGTTATTACGCTCATGGACATTGGTTTATACCCTCTGGGTCTAGGAGTGGAACTGCAGATTAAATGGAATGCCATTGTCCAGAGAGTTCTAAATGTTCTGTAGTATTCTAAATGTTCTGTAGTATTCTAGATGTTCTGTAGGGTTCTAAATGTTCTGTAGTATTCTAAATGTTCTGTAGTATTCTAGATGTTCTGTAGGGTTCTAAATGTTCTGTAGTATTCTAGATGTTCTGTAGGGTTCTAAATGTCCTGTAGTATTCTAAATGTCCTGTAGTATTCTAAATGTCCTGTAGTATTCTAAATGTTCTGTCCTATTCTAAATGTTCCGTAGTATTCTAAATGTTCTGTAGTATTCTAAATGTTCTGTAGTATTCTAAATGTCCTGTAGTATTCTAAATGTTCTGTAGTATTCTAAATGTCCTGTAGTATTCTAAATGTTCTGTAGTATTCTAAATGTTCTGTAGTATTCTAAATGTTCTGTCCTATTCTAAATGTTCTGTAGTATTCTAAATGTTCTGTAGTATTCTAAATGTCCTGTAGGGTTCTAAATGTCCTGTAGTATTCTAAATGTTCTGTAGTATTCTAAATGTTCTGTAGTATTCTAAATGTTCCGTAGTATTCTAAATGTTCTGTAGGGTTCTAAATGTTCTGTAGTATTCTAAATGTTCTGTAGTATTCTAAATGTTCTGTAGTATTCTAAATGTCCTGTAGGGTTCTAAATGTCCTGTAGTATTCTAAATGTTCTGTAGTATTCTAAATGTTCTGTAGTATTCTAAATGTTCCGTAGTATTCTAAATGTTCTGTAGTATTCTAAATGTTCTGTAGTATTCTAAATGTTCTGTAGTATTCTAAATGTTCTGTAGTATTCTAAATGTTTTGTAGTATTCTAAATGTTCTGTAGTATTCTAAATGTTCTGTAGTATACCTAAATGTTCTGTAGTATTCTAAATGTTCTGTAGTATTCTAAATGTTCTGTAGTATTCTAAATGTTCTGTAGTATTCTCAATGTCCTGTAGTATTCTAAATGTCCTTTAGTATTCTAAATGTTCTGTAGTATTCTAAATAACCTGTAGTATTCTAAATGTTCTGTAGTATTCTAAATGTTCTGTAGTATTCTAAATGTTCCGTAGTATTCTAAATGTTCTGTAGTATTCTAAATGTTCTGTAGTATTCTAAATGTCCTGTAGGGTTCTAAATGTCCTGTAGTATTCTAAATGTTCTGTAGTATTCTAAATGTTCTGTAGTATTCTAAATGTCCTGTAGTATTGTAAATGTTCCGTAGTATTCCAAATGTTCTGTAGTATTCTAAATGTTTTGTAGTATTCTAAATGTTCTGTAGTATTCTAAATGTTCTGTAGTATTCTAGATGTTCTGTAGGGTTCTAAATGTCCTGTAGTATTCTAAATGTCCTGTAGTATTCTAAATGTTCTGTAGGGTTCTAAATGTTCTGTAGTGTTCTAAATGTTCTGTAGTATTCTAAATGTTCTGTAGTATTCTAAATGTTCTGGAGGGTTCTAAATGTTCTGTAGTATTCTAAATGTTCTGTAGTATTCTAAAGGTTCTGTAGGGTTCTAAATGTTCTGTAGTATTCTAAATGTTCTGTAGTATTCTAAATGTTCTGTAGTTGTCAGGGATTTCTTCGTCGCAGGACGACATGGCGAAATCATCATCGGAAAATGAGGACCAATATGCAGCAGAGTTGAGATGGTTCATTTTGAACTTTTAATAAATTCCAAAACGAACATACAAAAATAACAAAAAAACGAACGCACGATACACTGACAGTCCTGTTAGGTTTACACACACTAAACACGGAACAATCTCCCACAAATACACAGACAAACACACCCAACTAATATAGGACTTCCAATCAAAGGCAACACCACACAGCTGCCTTCAAATGGAAGTCCACCCCAATTAACTCAACATAGAAACAGATCAACCAGACTACACATAGAAATACATCAACATGGACCATAACTCAAAACCCGGAAATCATAAATCAAACGCCCTCCTAACTAACACACCACCCTGAACCACATAAAACAAAATACCCTCTGCCACGTCCTGACCAAACTAAAATGACAATTAACCCTTATACTGGCCAGGACGTGACAGTAGTATTCTAAAGGTTCTGTAGGGTTCTAAATGTTCTGCAGTATTCTAAATGTTTCATTGTTTCAACCAGATGGATCTTCCTCATTCATTGGCTGGAGGGATTATGATTGGTCAGAGGGTCGGGGGTTTTAGAGGGAGTCTGGGGGGGGTGATCATTGATCCAGGGTCCGTGAGGACTTAGTCTCACCCATCCATCACTCCCCACTGCCAGGTCCTGGGAATGATTCCTCACCCCTGACCAGGGGGGAGACGGGGCGAGAGGGAGAGAGCGGGTGAGAAGAGAGGGTGAAAAGAGAGTGAGTGATTGTAGATTGAGTGCAGGAAAAACTCAGAAGAGTAAAAAAGCCTAAAGTCATAACTTTAGTGTTCCACATAAATGAACCTCAGTTCTTCTTTGCTGCTGTTATGGTCCAGGCTCTCCTCCGGAGGGCTGAATGGATCCTTTAAAGACCTTGAGAGTTAATGAATAGGTCTGGATGGATAAAGATGGCTGGACTGAATGAGGCCCTGTACAGTCTCTGAACATCCTGTTTAATTAGTGTTGAATCCCCTGATAAAGACCAGAGCAAAGCCCCCTTTGATAAAGGTAATTAGATATTGACTATGTTGCTGATCCAATATCATCTCCCTTCTTCAAAGGGAACTTCCAGAAGTCATCAATGTAATGTTATGTAGGAGGAGGAGCTGCAGTCCTCCAGTGTGTGTGCACAGTATGTGGTCGGGGGGTGTGTGGTCGGGGGGTGTGTGGTTGGGGGGGTGTTTGTGTGGTCGGGGGGATGATCTGTGTGGGTGTGTGTGGTCGGGGGGTGTGTGTGGTCGAGGGGTGTGTGGTTGGGGTGTGTGTGGTCGAGGGGTGTGTGTGGTCGAGGGGTGTGTGTGGTTGGGGTGTGTGTGTGGTCGGGGGGTGTGTGGTTGGGGTGTGTGTGTGGTCGGGGGGTGGGTGTGGTCGGGGGGTGTGTGTGGTCGAGGGGTGGGTGTGGTCGGGGGGTGGGTGTGGTCGGGGGGTGTGTGTGGTCGAGGGGTGTGTGTGGTCGGGGGGTGTGTGTGGTCGGGGGGTGTGTGGTCGGGGGGTGTGTGTGGTCGGGGGGTGTGTGTGGTCGAGGGGTGTGTGTGGTCGGGGGGTGTGTGTGGTCGAGGGGTGTGTGTGGTCGGGGTGTGTGTGTGGTCGGGGGGTGTGGTCGGGGGGTGTGTGGTCGAGGGGTGTGTGTGGTCGGGGGGTGTGTGGTCGAGGGGTGTGTGTGGTCGGGGTGTGTGGTCGAGGGGTGTATGTGGTCGGGGTGTGTGTGTGGTCGGGGGGTGTGTGGTCGGGTGGTGTGTGGTTGGGGTGTGTGTGGTTGGGTGTGTGTGGTCGGGGTGTGTGTGTGGTTGGGGGGGGGGGTTGGGGGGGTGTGGTTGGGGTGTGTGTGGTTGGTGTGTGTGGTTGGTGTGTGTGGTTGGGGTGTGTGTGTGGTTGGGGGGGGGGGGTTGGGGGCTGTGTGTGGTCGGGGGGGAGGGGGTTTGGGGGGGGTGTGGTTGGGGTGTGTGTGTGTGGTCGGGGGGGGGTTGGGGGGGGGGGGGTGTATGTGTACATACGTGTGTAGCTGTGTGATGTTGTTCCCCTAGATTACGCACCAAGTTGCACACAAGGACCAGTTCAAATAGGCCAGGTCAAGAGGGGATGTTAATCATTTGATAATAATAATATTAATGATTCAGTGTTTTTTTATTTAATTACAGCTGCATAGCTAATGTTATTCTTTGGTGTACAAACACTTTTTCATATCAATATTGTACGTACATGTGAGTGTAAAAGTTTTGTATATTTTGGTTTGGTCCATCGCAGGTTATCTGTATTTCCATACCCCCATATTGTTCTCTTTAGCCTGACCTTCGGCATAGCAAGGTATGTTGTCCTTGGCTCCGCAATTGTTCAATATAAAACCGTCGTAATGTTACACAATGTGCTGTTATGCAACCATAAGTTTTGTTACAATGTGGACAATATAAAGATGTATGTTAACAAGTTTCACCGAGCTCTAACTAGGGTATCTATGTTAACTTGTGAGTACTTGGGACAGTGTTTGAGTGAGTGTCCATGTGCTCGTGCAGGTGCCTGAGAGCTGTGACTGCGCCAAGGGCTAAAACATACGTGTCGTCTCTTCGTGTGCAGAGCCAATAAAAAGAATCCAACCAGCAGACCTTCAGTTGTGGCAGTGTCCTAATTAAAAGTACACAACGCAGAACGAACCACGCTACACGTGCGTACATGCGTGTGCATGCGCACATGTGTTAATCCATGCCTGCGAGTGTCCCATAGAGCTCTGGTCAAGAGAAGTACTCTATAGGGAACAGGGTGCTATTTGGGATACACGGACTGTTCAAACATACTGATGAGAAACTTCAACCTTAAAACACAAACAGACTGTTAAAACATACTGTACACTGATGAGAAACTTCAACCTTAAAACACAAACAGACTGTTAAAACATACTGTACACTGATGAGAAACTTCAACCTTAAAACACAAACAGACTGTTAAAACATACTGTACACTGATGAGAAACTTCAACCTTAAAACACAAACAGACTGTTAAAACATACTGTACACTGATGAGAAACTTCAACCTTAAAACACAAACAGACTGTTAAAACATACTGTACACTGATGAGAAACTTCAACCTTAAAACACAAACAGACTGTTAAAACATACTGTACACTGATGAGAAACTTCAACCTTAAAACACAAACAGACTGTTAAAACATACTGTACACTGATGAGAAACTTCAACCTTAAAACACAAACAGACTGTTAAAACATACTGTACACTGATGAGAAACTTCAACCTTAAAACACAAACAGACTGTTAAAACATACTGTACACTGATGAGAAACTTCAACCTTAAAACACAAACAGACTGTTAAAACATACTGTACACTGATGAGAAACTTCAACCTTAAAACACAAACAGACTGTTAAAACATACTGTACACTGATGAGAAACTTCACCTTAAAACACACACAGTGTGGCCAGAGGATTTTCAGGAACATTCTCTATAGATTTGAAATGAAACAGGTAATGTTGCCTGTCAGAGAATGGAGAAGGGTGATATTGCTTTCAGGAGCATTATCATTGAAGGGCTGAGTTAGAAGCCCTATTGGAGTAATTTCCATTTGAAATCCCTGTTCAAAGTAAGTTTCAAAAGAAGCTAACAAAGTTACACAGAGGAGGGTCGTTTTTCAAACTAAAGATGAATAGATCAGGAAAAATACTCACAGAAATAAAATAAAATATTTCTAAACATTTTGCTACAGATGCGCTATTTTAATTGGACCCTACTTCTCACAGAAGGAAAATAATCCTGCGGGAAATGTCAATTATGTGGATTATAATGGACTCTGTTGTAGGCTTGATACATTTTTCGTTAGGGCAAATGATGACATTTTTAAGTGGAAATTACAAACTTCAGAATCCATTTATAACCTTGATTACACTACAGTTTGCATTTCCTGCTGCGCTGGTATATTCTCCTCTACAACAGAGTGACCATAGGGCGGCACACACACAGCGTAGTCCGGTTTTGGGTAGAATTTGTTCTTAACTGACTTGCCTAGTTATATAAAGGTTAAATAATAATGTAAATTAAAATTACATTAGGTTTAGCAGATCTGTACATACAGTGCATTCAGAAAGTATTCAGACCCCTTGAATTTTTCCACATTTTGGTAATTTACAGCCTTATTAAAAAATGGATTCAATTGTTTTTTTCCGTCAATCTACACACAATAGCCCATAATGACAAAGCAAAAACGTTTTATTTTATACATTTGGAAAATGTATTGCAAATAAAAATGGAAATAGCACATTTACTTAAGTATTCAGACACTTTACTCAGTACTTTGTTGAAGCACCTTTGGCAGCGATTACAGCCTTGAATCTTCTTGGGTATGACACTACAAGCTTGGCACACCTGTATTTGGGGAGTTTCTCCCATTCTTCTCTGCAGATCCTCTTAAGCTGTGTCATGTTGGATGGGGAGCGTCGCTGCACAGCTATTTTCAGGTTTCTCCAGAGATGTTTGATCTGGTTCAAGTCCGGTGTAACGGCTGTCGTAGAGAGGGGACCAAAGCGCAGCGTGTTGATTAATCATGATGAATATTTATTCAACTCAGAACACTAAAGACAAAATAACAACCAGAAAACGAACGCGCAACAGTTCTGTCAGGTACACAGACTAACTAAACAGAAAATAACTACCCACAAACACAGGTGGAAAAACCCCTACTTAAGTATGATCTCCAATTAGAGACAACGAGGACCAGCTGCCTCTAACTGGAGATCATCCCCCCCAAAAACATAGAAATAGAAAACTAGAACTAAACATAGATATAGAAAAACACAAAACACCCCCTGTCACACCCTGACCTACTCTACCATAGAAAATAACATCTTACTATGGTCAGGACGTGACATCCGGGCTCTGGCTGGGCCCACTCAAGGACATTCAGAGACTTGTCCCGAAGCCACTGCTGCATTGACTTGGCTTTTTGCTTAGGGTCATTGTCCTGTTGGAAGGTGAACCTTCGCCCCAGTCTGAGGTCTTGAGTGCTCTGGAGCAGATTTCCTCATCAAGGATCTCTCTGTACTTTGCTCCGTTCATCTTTGCTTCGATCCTGACTAGTCTCCCAGTCCCTGCCGCTGAAAAATATCCCCACAACATGATGCTGCCACCACCATGCTTCACCGTAGGGATGGTGCCAGGATTCTTCTAGACGTGACGCTTGGCATTCAGGCCAAAAATGTGTTTTCATCAGACCAGAGAATCTAGTTTCTCATGATCTGAGAGTCTTTACTGAGGAGTGGCTACCGTCCGGCCACTCCACCATAAATGCCTAATTGTTGGAGTGTTGCAGAGATGGTTGTCCTTCTGGAAGGTTCGCCCATAGAAGAACTATGGAGCTCTGTCAGAGTGACCACCGCGTTTTTGGTCACCTCCCTGACCAGGGCCCTTCTCCACCGATTGCTCAGTTTGGCCGGGCGTCCAGCTCTAGGAAGAGTCTTGGTTGTCCCAAACTTCATTCATTTAAGAATGATGGAGGCCACTGTGTTCTCAGGGACCTTCAATGCTGCAGAAATGTTTTGTTACCCTTCCCCAGAGCTGTGCCACGACACAATCCTGTCTCGGAGCTCTACAGACAATTCTTTCGACCTCATGGCTTGGTTATTTGTCTGACATCACTGTCAACTGTGGGACATCATATAGACAAGTGTTTGCCTTTCCAAATCATGTTCAATCAATTGAATTTACCACAGGTGGACTCCAATCAAGTTGTAGAAACATCTCAAGGATGATCAATGGGAACAGGATGCACCTGAGCTCAATTTATAATCTCATAGAAAAGGGTCTAAATAGTAATGCAAATAAGATATTTCAGTTTTAAAAATGTTTATACATTTGCAAATATTTCTAAAAACCTGCTTTCACTTTCTCATTATGGGGTATTGTGTGTAGAGTGATGAGGGAAAAAAATAATTCAATCAATTTTAGAATGAGGCTGTAATGTAACAAAATGTGGAAAAAGTCAAGGGGTCTGAATACCATAAAATGTGGGCTGCCCCATACACTGTAAAAAAAATACTAAAATATGTTGATTCAACGTACAATTGTAAGCTGCAATAGGATTGTGACTGAGCTCAACATTTGAGCAGGATTCCTCAACTAACATACATACTCAAGCTAAATTGAACATTCACTCAACTTTACCTTTTAGGTTGAGTAAACATACATTTCAATTTAAGAATTTACTATACCTTATTTGCATATTTCCCAGTGTGGCTTGCCTTTCGACTCAATTGGAGTTACCTCCCATTAGTGTATTTGTTAGCAACAGACACATGATTGGTGTAATCAAAGGCTTTCAGTAGTATGAAAAGAGACAGCCTGTCTATGAAAACAGACAGCCTGTCTATGACAAATGCAGAGAGTGAATACAGAATATCCTCTCTGTGGCTGTCGTCAATCTGTGATTGTGGGGTGGTGACCCTGTAGCGTGTGGGAATGTACACACACACACACGCACACACACACAACCGTGACCTCTGTAGTCCTCACACGCCAATCTCCTGTCTATAAACACAGACAGCCGTCACCTTTGACCTCACACGGCTAAATCACAGACCCCTCGGACACTCAGACAGATTGTTTACATAAGCGGTTTTAGTGAAGTGTCTTCCATGGTAGGCCGTGTTTCCTTTTTATCATGGAAAGTGGTTTCCCTGCAAACACGGCTTTGAGGAAAGCATTGTTAGCGTCTCTGTGATACTGGTTGTTTGGCCAAGTACTCAGGGCACAGAGGCACAGCAACAGTCTAGCTCAAAAAGAGACAGAGAGAGAGAGAGAAGACAGAATAGACCGAGACAGTTGGAGAGAGAGAATAGACAGAGAGAGAGAGAAAGAGAGTAGACAGAAAGAGAGAGAGATAGAGCTACAGACATGCTCAGCGTGAGCTCCTGAGTTAATTTTCTATTTTTTGTTTTTAAAATGAGATAAACACTCAAATCTTAAAAGAAATCAACTCTATCCAATCAGAATATAAAAAAAGTTACTTTGCGCCTCAAATTAAGAAGTTTTGACTCTCCCTAGCTAGCTACACAACAAAAACCTAGCCAGCAAGCTAACAAGCTAGCCAGAAAAATATAGCTAGAACAAACCTAGCAAACTACATCAAACGACCAAACTGAGTGATTAAACCAAAAACAAGCATGGACTCTAACGTTAAACATATCTTCTGTTTATTTTTGCATTTTAATTTTTTTCCGTCTTTTTTCATTTTTTTAAGCTAAATTAGAGCTAGCTAGCAACAGCAGCAGACAAACAAAAACGGTTGCCATGTCAACGGTGCAGCAGAACAGAGCAGCAGCAGGAGCAGCAGAGCCCACAGGCACCATGCCCCTACTCCCCCTCAGCGCTGATTCCATTTTCTACCATCCTGAGGCCAAAAAATGACACAACGAGGAAAGCTTTTAAACAGAAACTACTATAGGGGAAGACAGAAACTCTTTTTGCAGACCTCTACAAAAACAGTGATGTGAGGTATCTCATCTTTCTCACTGACCAGCCAATTGAAAAATCCTATTTTAATATTTCTTGTTGGATTGTGGGTGTTTATCTACTTTTGAAGGTAAAGAAAAAAAAATGTTTACGTTGCATTTTACAAGGATGAAGTCCTTGGTCTAAAAATCAGAAACCCAGACTTCCTGAAAGAAAATGATGTTGGTATTGTAGTAGTTCAGGAAACAGTGCAGAGGTGATGTTTCCACTGGCTGTCCACTAGGTTATAGGGAGATAATGGTACCATCCACCACATTAAAAATAATCACACACAGCAGAGACTCAGGGGGAATGCTAATATGGTATAAATCTGAACTAACTCATTCAATAGAATTGATCTAAACAGGATAATTCTTTATCTGGTTAAAAATCAACAAGCTGGCTATCTTAACAGATAGAAACATCTTCCTCTGTGCCACATACATTCCCCCTTCAGAGTCACCCTACTTCAATGAAGAGAGTTTCTCCATTCTAGAGGGGGAGATTATTCACTTTCAGTCCCAAGGCAACGTCCTGGTCTGTGGAGACCTGAATGGTAGAACAGCAGAAGAACAAGACACTATTAACAGTCATGGGGACAAACACCTACCAGGAAGCAACAACCTTTCCCTCCCCACATACCCCCACAGAAACAACTATGACAAAGTGACAAACAAAAATGGAGCATAGCTCTTGCAGCTCTGTCAAACACTGGGTCTGTACATAGTCAATGGGAAGCTAAGAATGGACTCTTTTGGTAGGTACACACACAGCTCATCTCTTGGCAGCAGTACTGTAGACTGCTTTGTCACCGACCTCAACCCAGAGTCTCTCAGAGCCTTCACAGTCAGCCCACTAACACCTCTCAGACCACAGTAAATCTGAGAGGAGCCGAACCCAACCATGAAACATCACGGCCCAATAAATTACATGGTACTAAACAGGCCTATAGATGGAGTGCAAACAGTACAGACATCTACCAAAAAGCAATTAGTAGACAAAAAATACAATCTCTCCTGGACAACTTTTTAGCCTTAACATTGTCCTTCAGCAATGAAGGTGTAAATTTGGCCATTTGAAACGTAAACTTTCAATTTGACAAATTAGCCTCTTTGGCTAATCTAAAGAAACAAACGAGCAAACCAAAAAGAACAGATCATGAAAAATGGTTTGGTAATGATTGGAGAAAATCATTGACAAAAATATATCTCACGAATACAGAGAACCAGAGATCTGTAACGATGTGCGCTGAGAGTCAGGAAGCAAGTTCAGGGAGTGAGTGTTTTAATCAATAAACAAAACTCGAACAACGCACAGACATGAAATTGAAACAGAAACAATGACTCCTGGGGAAAGAACCAAAGGGAGTGACATATATAGGGCAGGTAATCAAAGAAGTGATGGAGTCCAGGTGAGTGTGACGACACGCAGGTGCGCATAACGATGGTGAAAGGTGTGCGCCATAAAGAGCAGCCTGGTGACCTAGAGGCCAGAGAGGGAGCACACGTGACAAGATCCATAATATACGGGGAAACACTGAAGCAATACAAACACATCCTAAAAACAAAAAAGGAACAGGACATTAGAAATCAGATGGATGTAATTGAGGAATCCATATAATCAAACCACTTCTGGGAGAATTTGAATAAATGAAACAAACCACAACATGGCTGTCCAAAATGGGGATATGGAATCAGTCCTTGAATCAGTCCTTGAATCAGCAGTCAAAGACTATCAGAATTATGTGGATACCCCAATTAGAGAACAATAATTATTTGAAAAACAATATACGCTCCAACCCAAAAAGGTGTCATAGGCGTCGTAAGGGACAGACCAAGGCACAGCGGGTATAGTGCTCATCTTCTTACTTTTATTTAGAGAGAACACTCAAAACAAAATAAACAGATGACGAAACAGTTCCATAAGGCACGCAGGCTATACAGAAAACACCCACCCACAAAAACACAGGAAAAACAGGCTGCCTAAGTATGGCTTCCAATCAGAGACAACGAAAGACACCTGCCTCTGATTGGAAGCCATACCTGGCCACACATAGCAAAAGAAAACCAAAATCCCCTAGAACCAAAAAACCCCAAAACACACAAAACAAACACCCCCTGCCACGCCCTGACCATACTACAATTACAAATGACCCCTTTACTGGTCAGGACGTGACAAAAGGTTCGAGGATTGATCACACCAATCTATAAAAATGTAGACAAATTTGACCCAAATAATTACAGGGGAATTTCCATTAACAGCAAGTTTGGGAAAATTCTCTACAGTATCATAAATATCAGACTACATCATTTCTCTGTAGTATCATAAATATCAGACTGCATCATTTCTCTGCAGTATCATAAATATCAGACTACATCATTTCTCTGCAGTATCATAAATATCAGACTACATCATTTCTCTGCAGTATCATAAATATCAGACTACATCATTTCCTTGATGAACACAATGTTCTGAGCAAAAGCCAAATTGGATTTGTAACAAACTAGCGCACAACAGACCACATTACCCTCCACACTCTGACAAACAAGCCAACCATAACAAAGGCAAAATGTACTCATGATTTGTAGACTTCAAGAAAGCATTTGGTTCAACTTGGCACAAGGGTCTTTTTTAATAAACTAATAGAAAGTGGTATTGGAGGGAAAACATATGATGTTATTAAATCAATGTACACTAAAAACAAGCAAACAGAAAATTGGCAAAAAGCAAACAGACTTCTCTCAGGGACGTGGAGTGAAACAGGGCTGTCCAATAAGTCCAACACTATTTAACATCTACATTAATTACTTGGTAAAAACATTAGAAGAATCGGCAGCACCTGGTCTCACCCTACACAACACTGATATCAAGTGTCTGCTGTACACAGATGACCTGGTGCTGCTGTCTCCCACTAAAGAGGGTCTGCTGTAGACAGATGACCTGGTGCTGCTGTCTCCCACTAAAGAGGGTCTGCTGTAGACAGATGACCTGGTGCTGCTGTCTCCCACTAAAGAGGGTCTGCTGTAGACAGATGACCTGGTGCTGCTGTCTCCCACTAAAGAGGGTCTGCTGTACGCAGATGACCTGGTGCTGCTGTCTCCCACTAAAGAGGGTCTGCTGTAGACAGATGACCTGGTGCTGCTGTCTCCCACTAAAGAGGGTCTGCTGTAGACAGATGACCTGGTGCTGCTGTCTCCCACTAAAGAGGGTCTGCTGTAGACAGATGACCTGGTGCTGCTGTCTCCCACTAAAGAGGGTCTGCTGTACGCAGATGACCTGGTGCTGCTGTCTCCCACTAAAGAGGGTCTGCTGTAGACAGATGACCTGGTGCTGCTGTCTCCCACTAAAGAGGGTCTGCTGTACACAGATGACCTGGTGCTGCTGTCTCACACTAAAGAGGGTCTGCTGTACACAGATGACCTGGTGCTGCTGTCTCCCACTAAAGAGGGTCTGCTGTAGACAGATGACCTGGTGCTGCTGTCTCCCACTAAAGAGGGGTTACAGCAGCACCTAGATCGTCTTCACAGGTTCTGTCAGTCCTGAGCTCTGACCGTTCATCACAGGTTCTGTCACACCTGGGCTCTGACCGTTAACCACAGGTTCTGTCAGACCTGGGCTCTGACCGTTAACCACAGGTTCTGTCTGACCTGGGCTCTGACCGTTAACCACAGGTTCTGTCTGGGCTCTGACCGTTAACCACAGGTTCTGTCAGACCTGGGCTCTGACCGTTAATCACAGGTTCTGTCAGACCTGGGTTCTGACCGTTAACCACAGGTTCTGTCTGACCTGGGCTCTGACCGTTAACCACAGGTTCTGTCTGGGCTCTGACCGTTAACCACAGGTTCTGTTAGACCTGGGCTCTGACCGTTAATCACAGGTTCTGTCAGACCTGGGCTCTGACCGTTAATCACAGATTCTGTTAGACCTGGGCTCTGACCGTTAATCACAGGTTCTGTCAGACCTGGGCTCTGACCGTTAATCACAGGTTCTGTCTGACCTGGGCTCTGACCGTTAACCACAGGTTCTGTCTGGGCTCTGACCGTTAACCACAGATTCTGTCAGACCTGGGCTCTGACCGTTAATCACAGGTTCTGTCAGACCTGGGCTCTGACCGTTAATCACAGGTTCTGTCAGACCTGTGCTCTGACCGTTAACCACAGGTTCTGTCTGGGCTCTGACCGTTATTCACAGGTTCTGTCAGACCTGGGCTCTGACCATTAACCACAGGTTCTGTCTGGACTCTGACCGTTAACCACAGGTTCTGTCAGACCTGGGCTCTGACCGTTAATCACAGGTTCTGTCAGACCTGGGCTCTGACCGTTAATCACAGGTTCTGTCAGACGTGGTCTTTGACCGTTAACCACAGGTTCTGTAAGACCTGGACTCTAACCGTTAACCACAGGTTCTGTTAGACCTGGACTCTGACCGTTAATCACAGGTTCTGTTAGACCTGGACTCTGACCGTTAATCACAGGTTCTGTCAGACCTGGGCTCTGACCGTTAATCACAGGTTCTGTCAGACCTGGGCTCTGACCATTAACCACAGGTTCTGTCTGGACTCTGACCGTTAACCACAGGTTCTGTCAGTCCTGGGCTCTGACCGTTAACCACAGGTTCTGTCAGTCCTGGGCTCTGACCGTTAATCACAGGTTCTGTCAGACCTGGGCTCTGACCATTAACCACAGGTTCTGTCTGGACACTGACCGTTAACCACAGGTTCTGTCAGACCTGGGCTCTGACCGTTAACCACAGGTTCTGTCTGGGCTCTGACCGTTAATCACAGGTTCTGTCAGACCTGGGCTCTGACCGTTAACCACAGGTTCTGTCAGACCTGGGCTCTGACCGTTAACCACAGGTTCTGTCTGGGCTCTGACCGTTAATCACAGGTTCTGTCAGACCTGGGCTCTGACCGTTAATCACAGGTTCTGTCTGACCTGGGCTCTGACCATTAACCACAGGTTCTGTCTGGGCTCTGACCGTTAACCACAGGTTCTGTCTGGGCTCTGACCGTTAATCACAGGTTCTGTCAGACCTGGGCTCTGACCGTTAATCACAGGTTCTGTCTGACCTGGGCTCTGACCATTAACCACAGGTTCTGTCTGGGCTCTGACCGTTAACCACAGGTTCTGTCTGACCTGGGCTCTGACCATTAACCACAGGTTCTGTCTGGGCTCTGACCGTTAACCACAGGTTCTGTCTGACCTGGGCTCTGACCGTTAACCACAGGTTCTGTCTGACCTGGGCTCTGACCATTAACCACAGGTTCTGTCTGGGCTCTGACCGTTAACCACAGGTTCTGTCTGACCTGGACTCTGACCGTTAACCACAGGTTCTGTCTGGGCTCTGACCGTTAATTACAGGTTCTGTCAGACCTGGGCTCTGACCATTAACCACAGGTTCTGTCTGGACTCTGACCGTTAACCACAGGTTCTGTCAGTCCTGGGCTCTGACCGTTAATCACAGGTTCTGTCAGACCTGGGCTCTGACCGTTAATCACAGGTTCTGTCAGACCTGGGCTCTGACCGTTAACCACAGGTTCTGTCTGGGCTCTTACCGTTAACCACAGGTTCTGTCAGACCTGGGCTCTGACTGTTAACCACCAGTTCTGTCTGGACTCTGACCGTTAACCACAGGTTCTGTCAGACCTGGGCTCTGACCGTTAATCACAGGTTCTGTCAGACCTGGGCTCTGACCATTAACCACAGGTTCTGTCTGGACTCTGACCGTTAACCACAGGTTCTGTCAGACCTGGGCTCTGACCGTTAACCACAGGTTCTGTCTGGGCTCTGACCGTTAATCACAGGTTCTGTCAGACCTGGGCTCTGACCGTTAACCACAGGTTCTGTCCGGGCTCTGACCGTTAATCACAGGTTCTGTCAGACGTGGGCTCTGACCGTTAATCACAGGTTCTGTCAGACCTGGGCTCTGACCGTTAATCACAGGTTCTGTCAGACCTGGGCTCTGACCGTTAACCACAGGTTCTGTTAGACCTGGACTCTGACCGTTAACCACAGGTCCTGTCTGGGCTCTGACCGTTAATCAAAAAAAAAAATCAATATAATGAGATTCCAAAAAAGGTCAGGAAATCAGGATGAGAAATATAAATTGAGACAAAGCAACAAGAGCTTTCTATGCCATTAAATGGAACATTGAAATCGAAATGTCCAGTCAGTTATAGAACCAATTTCTCTATATGGCAGCAACGTATGGGGTCCACTCTCTAATAATGAATTTACCAAATGGGCCAAACATCCAATCAAAATACTGCATGCAGAGTTTTGCCAGATTGTGTTGCAAGTGCAAAGAAAACCTCCAAATAACGCATGTAGAGCAGAATTGGGCCAAAACCCCCTCCTCATTCAAATAGAAAAAAGAGACATCACATTTTACAACCATCTAAAACCAAGTGACCCCAAAACATTCCATCACAGCTCTACAATGTCAAGAGATGAAACAAGAGAAGAGTTCCCTCAGCCAGCTGGTTCTGAGGCTCAGTTCACTAACCCAGACCAGCACATCTGGCCCAACCAAATCATCACAAAACAAAAAGAAAAATATATCACCTATTGGAAAGACACCACAAAAAATCTAAGTAAACTTCAATGCTATTTGTCTCTAAACAGACAGTACATGGTGGCAGACTATCTGACCACTGTGACTGATAGAAAACTGAGGAAAACACTGACCAGGTACAGACTCAGTGAGCACAGTCTGGCTATAGAGACTGGTCGTCACAGACAAACCTGGCTGCCCAGAGAGCACAGTCTGGCTATAGAGACAGGTCGTCACAGACAAACCTGGCTGCCCAGAGAGGACAGTCTGGCTATAGAGACTGGTCGTCACAGACAAACCTGGCTGCCCAGAGAGGACAGTCTGGCTATAGAGACTGGTCGTCACAGACAAACCTGGCTGTCCAGAGAGCACAGTCTGGCTATAGAGACAGGTCGTCACAGACAAACCTGGCTGTCCAGAGAGGACAGTCTGGCTATAGAGACAGGTCGTCACAGACAAACCTGGCTGCCCAGAGAGGACAGTCTGGCTATAGAGACAGGTCGTCACAGACAAACCTGGCTGTCCAGAGAGGGCAGTCTGGCTATAGAGACCGGTCGTCACAGACAAACCTGGCTGCCCAGAGAGGACAGTCTGGCTATAGAGACAGGTCGTCACAGACAAACCTGGCTGCCCAGAGAGGACAGGCTGTGCTCACTCTGCTCCAGGGGAGAGGTAGAGACAGAGCTGCATTTCCTATTACACTGTGACAAATAATCAGAAATAAGATAATATTTATTTCACAAAATGTTAATTCAGTACAAATATGAGAAATAAGAAGAAAATATCTAATATGTATTGGGTGAAAGCCAAAATGGCAGTCAAATATGTGTCCTCCTGCCACAACCTGAGGGACAGCTAGTGAAACGTGCAATGTAATGTGGATAATATTTCCCATCATGTTTTGTTTTGTCTTTCATACCACGTCATGTGTCTTCTCAGTCAGGTTGACACTGGTCTACTACCATTGCTTTAATATATTGTTGTTCTCATTAATATTATTGTTGTTGTTAATGGTAATCCCATGTCCACTACTACTATTATTATTGCTGTCTTATTGATGTTGGTCCCACCATTGTTGTTATATGTAGACAATGTAATTTAACTCTCCATGTCAATAAAGTCTACTGAATTTAATTTAATTGAGAAAGAGAGAGAGAGAGAATAGACAGAGAGAGAGAATAGACAGAGAGAGAGAGAATAGACAGAGAGAGAGAATAGACAGAGAGAGAGCGAGAGAGAGAATAGACAGAGAGAGAGAGAGAATAGACAGAGAGAGAGAATAGACAGAGAGAGAGAATAGAGAAAGACAGCTAGCCCTGAAAGGAGGCCACACTGAGACACACACTGAGACACACACACTGAGACACACACACTGAGACACACACACTGAGACACACACACTGAGACACACACACTGAGACACACACACTGAGACACACACACTGAGACACACACACTGAGACACACACACACACGGTGGGTGTGTGACAGTAGACTGATCTGGACCCATCTCCCAGGGTAAATCATTTGAAGCGCCTCTCAGCTGAGAACAACCATCTCTCTCTCCGTGCCAGGGTGATTTGTGCTGCATATTACCGGGCGGAGAGAGGAAGGCACGCCATATAGCCCACTTCCTCTATTTTCTTTCTTTTATCCCCCTCTATTCTCTCTCTGTTCTCTATCCTCGCTGTTCTCTATCCTCAGGCTGTAAAGGACGGTGGTCTTCTCTCTCTCTGTTCTCTTTCCTCAGGGTGTAAAGGACGGTGGTCTTCTCCCTCTCTGTTCTCTATCCTCAGGGTGTAAAGGACGGTGGTCTTCTCCCTCTCTGTTCTCTATCCTCAGGATGTAAAGGACGGTGGTCTTCTCCCTCTCTGTTCTCTATCCTCAGGATGTAAAGGACGGTGGTCTTCTCCCTCTCTGTTCTCTATCCTCAGGCTGTAAAGGACGGTGGTCTTCTCCCTCTCTGTTCTCTATCCTCAGGGTGTAAAGGACGGTGGTCTTCTCCCTCTCTGTTCTCTATCCTCAGGCTGTAAAGGACGGTGGTCTTCTCCCTCTCTGTTCTCTATCCTCAGGATGTAAAGGACGGTGGTCTTCTCCCTCTCTGTTCTCTATCCTCAGGGTGTAAAGGACGGTGGTCTTCTCCCTCTCTGTTCTCTATCCTCAGGCTGTAAAGGACGGTGGTCTTCTCCCTCTCTGTTCTCTATCCTCAGGCTGTAAAGGACGGTGGTCTTCTCTCTCTCTGTTCTCTATCCTCAGGGTGTAAAGGACGGTGGTCTTCTCCCTCTCTGTTCTCTATCCTCAGGATGTAAAGGACGGTGGTCTTCTCCCTCTCTGTTTCCTATCCTCAGGGTGTAAAGGACGGTGGTCTTCTCCCTCTCTGTTCTCTATCCTCAGGCTGTAAAGGACGGTGGTCTTCTCCCTCTCTGTTCTCTATCCTCAGGGTGTAAAGGACGGTGGTCTTCTCCCTCTCTGTTCTCTATCCTCAGGATGTAAAGGACGGTGGTCTTCTCCCTCTCTGTTCTCTATCCTCAGGGTGTAAAGGACGGTGGTCTTCTCCCTCTCTGTTCTCTATCCTCAGGGTGTAAAGGACGGTGGTCTTCTCCCTCTCTGTTCTCTATCCTCAGGGTGTAAAGGACGGTGGTCTTCTCCCTCTCTGTTCTCTACTGTAACATCTTTCTGGCAGGCAGTGTCCTCAGGGTGTGAAGGACGGTGTTGTGCTGGTGTTTCATCAGCCTGATAGAAGAGAAAACGTTGTTCTGAAGCAACACCTTCCTTTGCATTGACTTTCAGTTGTGACATGTAGTAGATTTCGATGCAGTGATACAACTTCCTGTCATTTACGGTTTAGTTATAGATTCCAGGAAATGCCTTGTTTAAGTAAACCCTAATTGAGATATAGATTATCGCCAAGACACAGAGAAGGTTTCTCTCCTTCACAAAGACAAGCACATTATTGGTGGTGTACGTTCATATGTCCAGCTCCATGTTGTTGATCAATATGTCCAGCTCCATGTTGATCTATATGTCCAGCTCCATGATGATCTATATGTCCAGCTCCATGATGATCTATATGTCCAGCTCCATGTTGATCTATATGTCCAGCTCCATGTTGATCTATATGTCCAGCTCCATGATGATCTATATGTCCAGCTCCATGTTGATCTATATGTCCAGCTCCATGTTGTTGAGCTATATGTCCAGCTCCATGATGATCTATATGTCCAGCTCCATGTTGATCTACATGTCCAGCTCCATGATGATCTATATGTCCAGCTCCATGATGATCTATATGTCCAACTCCATGATGATCTGTATGTCCAGCTCAAAGATAATCTATATGTCCAGCTCCATGATGATCTATATGTCCAGCTCCATGTTGATCTATATGTCCAGCTCCATGTTGATCTATATGTCCAGCTCCATGTTGATCTGTATGTCCAGCTCCATGATGATCTATATGTCCAGCTCCATGTTGTTGATCTATATGTCCAGCTCCATGTTGTTGATCTATATGTCCAGCTCCATGTTGATCTATATGTCCAGCTCCATGTTGATCTATATGTCCAGCTCCATGTTGATCTATATGTCCAGCTCCATGTTGATCTATATGTCCAGCTCCATGTTGATCTATATGTCCAGCTCCATGTTGATCTATATGTCCAGCTCCATGTAGAGCGTGTCTAATTGAATGCAAAACATTTGTATTTCTATGTGTCTGTGAACTTTATTGAAATGAATGATTTAGTTCAGTTAACTTTGGTTCTGAACGTAGATGACACATACAGTGTAACATACATTATTCATACTAATTGTTCTACATTGTTTAATGCCAGACAAAAAGGCTTTTTTCCTCTCAGTTAATTCTGTCACTAAATCTCCTCTGCCTGCGTCTCACTACTGTTGTTCTCAATTCAATTCAGTTTGCTTTATTGGCATGATGTAAAAATGTACATATTGCCAATGCTTACTTTGGAGATTTAAAATATGAACATAATTAATAATAATAATCAGTATTGTCAATTGGACAACAATAACAAAGGGTTAAAACAACCATACATTGAACAATAACAATAAGCATAGAGGACATGTGCAGGTTGGTTGGTCTGTCAGACAGGCAGCGATGTACTTGGATCATTGTTCTGATCTGATGTGCTGTACAGAATTTTGATCCAACATTGAAAGTCAGTTTTGGATGTTGACAAATCTAAAGCTTGATCCATTGACTATGTCTGATAACCTCTCACAAAGACAGCACAAGGTATTCATTCAAAACTGGATCAAAACATGTCACAACATGAAGTGTGTGAGGCAGAATGATCCTGAGGTGAAGACAAAACACACCACTGATGTAGAAAATGTATTTTTGCTGAAAGGATTCCTCTCTCTCTCTCTACCTCTCTCTCTCTACCTCTCTCTCTCTCTCTCTCTCTCTCTCTCTCTCTCTCTCTCTCTCTCTCTCTCTCTCTCTCTCTACCTCTCTCTCTCTCTCTCTCTCTCTCTCTACCTCTCTCTCTCTCCCTCTCTCCCTCTCTACCTCTCTCTCCCTCTCTCCCTCTCTACCTCTCTACCTCTCTCTCCCTCTCTCTCTCCCGCTCTCTCTCCTTCTCTCTCCTTCTCTCTCCTTCTCTCTCCCTCTCTCTCCCTCTCTCTGTCCCTCTCTCTCTCCCCCTCTCTGATGGCTGTGCCCCAGTTAGAAATGTGTCAACAAACAGTCAACTAACCAACCATTCAATGTGTCAACAAACAAACAGTCAACTTACCAACCATTCAGTGTGTCAACAAACAAACAGTCAACTAACCAACCATTCAGTGTGTCAACAAACAAACAGTCAACTAACCAACCATTCAGTGTGTCAACAAACAAACAGTCAACTAACCAACCATGCAATGTGTTACACAGATGAAGGGCTTCTCAGATCATCTACTAGTTACACAGATGAAGGGCTTCTCATATCATCTACTAGTTACACAGATGAAGGGCTTCTCATATCATCTACTAGTTACACAGATGAAGGGCTTCTCATATCATCTACTAGTTACACAGATGAAGGGCTTCTCAGATCATCTACTAGTTACACAGATGAAGGGCTTCTCAGATCATCTACTAGTTACACAGATGAAGGGCTTCTCATATCATCTACTAGTTACACAGATGAAGGGCTTCTCATATAATCTACTAGTTACACAGATGAAGGGCTTCTCAGATCATCTACTAGTTACACAGATGAAGGGCTTCTCAGATCATCTACTAGTTACACAGATGAAGGGCTTCTCAGATCATCTACTAGTTACACAGATGAAGGGCTTCTCAGATCATCTACTAGTTACACAGATGAAGGGCTTCTCATATCATCTACTAGTTACACAGATGAAGGGCTTCTCAGATCATCTACTAGTTACACAGATGAAGGGCTTCTCAGATCATCTACTAGTTACACAGATGAAGGGCTTCTCAGATCATCTACTAGTTACACAGATGAAGGGCTTCTCAGATCATCTACTAGTTACACAGATGAAGGGCTTCTCATATCATCTACTAGTTACACAGATGAAGGGCTTCTCATATCATCTACTAGTTACACAGATGAAGGGCTTCTCATATCATCTACTAGTTACACAGATGAAGGGCTTCTCATATCATCTACTAGTTACACAGATGAAGGGCTTCTCAGATCATCTACTAGTTACACAGATGAAGGGCTTCTCAGATCATCTACTAGTTACACAGATGAAGGGCTTCTCATATCATCTACTAGTTACACAGATGAAGGGCTTCTCATATCATCTACTAGTTACACAGATGAAGGGCTTCTCATATCATCTACTAGTTACACAGATGAAGGGCTTCTCATATCATCTACTAGTTACACAGATGAAGGGCTTCTCATATCATCTACTAGTTACACAGATGAAGGGCTTCTCATATCATCTACTAGTTACACAGATGAAGGGCTTCTCATATCATCTACTAGTTACACAGATGAAGGGCTTCTCATATCATCTACTAGTTACACAGATGAAGGGCTTCTCATATCATCTACTAGTTACACAGATGAAGGGCTTCTCATATCATCTACTAGTTACACAGATGAAGGGCTTCTCATATCATCTACTAGTTACACAGATGAAGGGCTTCTCAGATCATCTACTAGTTACACAGATGAAGGGCTTCTCAGATCATCTACTAGTTACACAGATGAAGGGCTTCTCAGATCATCTACTAGTTACACAGATGAAGGGCTTCTCATATCATCTACTAGTTACACAGATGAAGGGCTTCTCATATCATCTACTAGTTACACAGATGAAGGGCTTCTCAGATCATCTACTAGTTACACAGATGAAGGGCTTCTCAGATCATCTACTAGTTACACAGATGAAGGGCTTCTCAGATCATCTACTAGTTACACAGATGAAGGGCTTCTCAGATCATCTACTAGTTACACAGATGAAGGGCTTCTCATATCATCTACTAGTTACACAGATGAAGGGCTTCTCATATCATCTACTAGTTACACAGATGAAGGGCTTCTCAGATCATCTACTAGTTACACAGATGAAGGGCTTCTCAGATCATTTACTAGTTACACAGATGAAGGGCTTCTCAGATCATCTACTAGTTACACAGATGAAGGGCTTCTCAGATCATCTACTAGTTACACAGATGAAGGGCTTCTCAGATCATCTACTAGTTACACAGATGAAGGGCTTCTCATATCATCTACTAGTTACACAGATGAAGGGCTTCTCAGATCATCTACTAGTTACACAGATGAAGGGCTTCTCAGATCATCTACTAGTTACACAGATGAAGGGCTTCTCATATCATCTACTAGTTACACAGATGAAGGGCTTCTCATATCATCTACTAGTTACACAGATGAAGGGCTTCTCAGATCATCTACTAGTTACACAGATGAAGGGCTTCTCAGATCATCTACTAGTTACACAGATGAAGGGCTTCTCAGATCATCTACTAGTTACACAGATGAAGGGCTTCTCATATCATCTACTAGTTACACAGATGAAGGGCTTCTCATATCATCTACTAGTTACACAGATGAAGGGCTTCTCATATCATCTACTAGTTACACAGATGAAGGGCTTCTCATATCATCTACTAGTTACACAGATGAAGGGCTTCTCATATCATCTACTAGTTACACAGATGAAGGGCTTCTCATATCATCTACTAGTTACACAGATGAAGGGCTTCTCATATCATCTACTAGTTACACAGATGAAGGGCTTCTCATATCATCTACTAGTTACACAGATGAAGGGCTTCTCATATCATCTACTAGTTACACAGATGAAGGGCTTCTCATATCATCTACTAGTTACACAGATGAAGGGCTTCTCATATCATCTACTAGTTACACAGATGAAGGGCTTCTCATATCATCTACTAGTTACACAGATGAAGGGCTTCTCAGATCATCTACTAGTTACACAGATGAAGGGCTTCTCAGATCATCTAGCCCTCTCTCTGTCCGTTATCAGGGCAGCCCAAACCACACAACACGCACAATCAATTAAATTTGCCTAATATGCTGGAGCCAGAAAACAAGGTAATTGATGGGCTTGGGTACCAAATGAAAGAATCCATGCACTGGAAGCCCTCGGGGGGAAAACTGGAAAATAAAATGTTTTAAAGGAAATTGCTTTGTTTTCCAACCAAAAGTGGAGGTGCTTTTGGGAATGTGACAGAATCTATTTGAGGTAGAGGTGTAATTATTGTACCCTGTCTGCCATGATGGATAGGGTACGGTGCTATCTCCTCTCACAACACAACATGGGCATCCTGGATTCCATAGAGTTTCATCATTCATCTATGATCATAGGAGAGAGGATGAAGGTACAGGGAATGTCTGACACCTCATCGCTGTGTATGATCAGGACTGGATAGGAGAGAGAGGCCTTACCTCTTTCTCTATGTACCTTCTATGTAATGTTACAGTATATTGGATTGTCAAGACCTGATCCATGATCATAAGAGAGAGAGGGTGGTGGTAGGACGCTCTGACACCTTCTCTGTGTATGGCCAGGATAGGACAGGAGAGAGGATGAAGGTACAGGGAATGTCTGAACCCTTCTCATCACTGTGTATGGCCAGGATAGGACAGGAGAGAGGATGAAGGTACAGGGAATGTCTGAACCCTTCTCATCACTGTGTATGCCCAGGATAGGACAGGAGAGAGGATGAAGGTACAGGGAATGTCTGAACCCTTCTCATCACTGTGTATGGCCAGGATAGGACAGGAGAGAGGATGAAGGTACAGGGAATGTCTGAACCCTTCTCATCACTGTGTATGCCCAGGATAGGACAGGAGAGAGGATGAAGGTACAGGGAATGTCTGAACCCTTCTCATCACTGTGTATGCCCAGGATAGGACAGGAGAGAGGATGAAGGTACAGGGAATGTCTGAACCCTTCTCATCACTGTGTATGGCCAGGATAGGACAGGAGAGAGGATGAAGGTACAGGGAATGTCTGAACCCTTCTCATCACTGTGTATGCCCAGGATAGGACAGGAGAGAGGATGAAGGTACAGGGAATGTCTGAACCCTTCTCATCACTGTGTATGCCCAGGATAGGACAGGAGAGAGGATGAAGGTACAGGGAATGTCTGAACCCTTCTCATCACTGTGTATGGCCAGGATAGGACAGGAGAGAGACCTGAGGGTGAGGGATGAGAGGCCTCTCTAGGTATGTTGTTAATAGATACTGATATCAGATATCATGACCTGAGGGTGAGGGATGAGAGGCCTCTCTAGGTATGTTGTTAATAGATACTGATATCAGATATCATGACCTGAGGGTGAGGGATGAGAGGCCTCTCTAGGTATGTTGTTAATAGATACTGATATCAGATATCATGACCTGAGGGTGAGGGATGAGAGGCCTCTCTAGGTATGTTGTTAATAGATACTGATATCAGATATCATGACCTGAGGGTGAGGGATGAGAGGCCTCTCTAGGTATGTTGTTAATAGATACTGATATCAGATATCATGACCTGAGGGTGAGGGATGAGAGGCCTCTCTAGGTATGTTGTTAATAGATACTGATATCAGATATCATGACCTGAGGGTGAGGGATGCCAAAAGGCAGAGTAACAATCAAAAGAGTCATTACACTATTGAGATAGAGAGAATTGTATGTTCTGTTGAGGTTTTCATTATTTCTTGACGTTACTTTAATTTAACATACAGGGCTGCATTATATATTTCCCTAATCAATGATTTAATCAGTGTAAACCTCAGTCTTTATGACACTTTGAGTTTTAATTTTAAGTGTTCCGCAAAGGTGTAATGTTCTGGGTCTTAATTTTCAAAACCCTGTCGCTTTCGGCACTGTCGTCGTCCAGTTGGGGGAACCAAAATATTCTGAATTTTGTTTTCTCTGCCAATCTAGTCCCCCTTTTCCCATCCGTCCTTTCCCATCCATCCTTCCTTCCTTCCTTTCATTCCTTCCTTCCTTGCTTTCTTTCTATCCTTCCTTCATTCCATTCTTTCCATCCTTCCTTCCTTCCTTCTTTCCTTCCTTTCCATCCATCCTTCCTTTCCTTCATTCCTTTCTTTGTGCCATTTTCATTTTGAACCATAATAGGCTGAGATAATGGCAGATGAAAAAATCAGCGAAGCAGCTAATTGAGATCTGTGCTGAAATAGCCCGTGAGAGCCGCAGGGACCCATCTGCCAAATGCTCAACATGTCGTACTTCATTTCACTTTGATATTCACAGCGACTCCTCCCAACATGTGTCTTCAGAGCAACAGCCATTTCAGGAGGTTAACGTTATCTCTTGTTTCATGGCGAGGCGCTGAGTAGGGCCACTGAGTAGTTTGGTAGTTCATTGATAATGATAAGGAGCGGGAATCAGTTGGAGTTGGAACTGCTCATCCAACAAGATGGAAGTACGTTAAACTGATCAAATAAATGACGGCTACAGTAGATCACCAGTGGTAGAGTTATGTCAGACTTGTGATGAGTGATTTTGTACATGTATGTACAGTACATTGACTTGGCACCATGCGTTGCCTGAAAGCTGACTGAACAATGATACTGTACAAGGCAGTAAATAATCCCTAGAATAATGTTTCTGAAGCAGAATAAACTCCATCTGGACAGCAGTTGGTAGGAGGCTTACATCATTGGCCCATAAAGTCATTCACACTCTCACCTCCAGCATATTCTACTTCCACCTCTCTGATCAGACCAGAGACCAGAGCAGTGACCATGAAATGATCTGGGAGGACAGTTTCTCTCCGCTCACCTCCCCCCTACTGAACCACACTGTGAAAATGGAGGCAGTTTAACTCTTCTCTGTTAGAGTGGTCTCCCTGGGTGATACATGCTGCTAACTCTTCTCTGTCAGAGTGGTCTTCCTGGGTGATACATGCTGCTAACTCTTCTCTGTCAGAGTGGTCTTCCTGGGTGATACATGCTGCTAACTCTTCTCTGTCAGAGTGGTCTCCCTGGGTGATACATGCTGCTAACTCTTCTCTGTTAGAGTGGTCTCCCTGGGTGATACATGCTGCTAACTCTTCTCTGTTAGAGTGGTCTCCCTGGGTGATACATGCTGCTAACTCTTCTCTGTTAGAGTGGTCTCCCTGACTGATACATGCTGCTAACTCTTCTCTATCAGAGTGGTCTCCCTGCTGTGGTCAATTCATTCTCCACAAATAACCATGGATACAGCCAGGACCAGGACACAGATGGTATGAATATAGACGGTCTAGTGTATGGAAGGAATTCCCGAATAGCCCAGAGATAGACTGGTGTCCTGCTTGATTACATTTGAATTTGAATCTGTAGTAGCACCTTGTCTGTTCAGTCATCAGACAGTTGAAAACAACAACAATAACATTGGAAGCCATTTTCTTCCTTTTTTGTATCAGTGGTGTTGTTTGGGAAAGTCTAATGATGATCTCAAAAAGAAGACCCAGTTTGTTAGGTGTTCTCTACAGTCTGTTTTGACGGGCTGTGATGCGTTGAGACCCAGTTTGTCAGGTGTTCTCTACAGTCTGTTTTAACGGGCTGTGATGCGTTGAGACCCTGTTTGTCAGGTGTTCTCTACAGTCTGTTTTAACGGGCTGTGATGCGTTGAGACCCTGTTTGTCAGGTGTTCTCTACAGTCTGTTTTAACGGGCTGTGATGCGTTGAGACCCTGTTTGTCAGGTGTTCTCTACAGTCTGTTTTAATGGGCTGTGATGCGTTGAGACCCAGTTTGTCAGGTGTTCTCTGCAGTCTGTTTCAACGGGCTGTGATGCGTTGAGACCCAGTTTGTCAGGTGTTCTCTGCAGTCTTTTTTAACGGGCTGTGATGCATTGAGACCCAGTTTGTCAGGTGTTCTCTACAGTCTGTTTTGACGGGCTGTGATGCGTTGAGACCCTGTTTGTCAGGTGTTCTCTACAGTCTGTTTTAACCTGTTAGGGCTAGGGGGCAGTATTTACACCGCCGGATAAAAAACGTACCCGATTTAATCTGGTTACCACTCCTACCCAGTAACTAGAATATGCATATACTTATTACATATGGATAGAAAACACCCTAAAGTTTCTAAAACTGTTTGAATGGTGTCTGTGAGTATAACAGAACTCATTTTGCAGGCAAAAAACTGAGAAGGTTTCATGCAGGAAGTGGCTATCTGACAAGGTGTCATTCTTCTTGTCTCTGTTTATTGAAGAGTGAGGATCTTAGCTGTCCCGTGACACTTCCTACGGCTGCCATAGGGTCTCAGAAGGCGGTAAAAAGCTGAATCGTGGCTTTGCAGGCTCTGGCTGAAAAAAAGTAGCGCGTTTGGGTAGTGGCTGGTTACAGTACTGTGAGACTCAGGCTCGTGCCCGCGTCGACCGAAAGCTTTGTTTACTTTCCTCTGTTTAGCTAAATGGACATTCCCGGTCGGAATATTATCGCTTTTTTACGAGAAAAATGGCATAAAAAGGGATTTTAAACAGCGGTTGACATGCTTCGAAGTACGGTAATGGAATATTTAGATTTTATTTGTCACGAATTGCGCAATGCGCGCGACCCTGATTTACCATTTCAGATAGTGTCTGGGACGCATGAACAAAACGGCGCTATTCGGATATAACGATGGATTATTTTGGACCAAACCAACATTTGTTATTGAAGTAGCAGTCCTGGGAGTGCATTCTGACGAAGTCAACAAAAGGTAATCAAACTTTTATAATAGTAAATCTGATATTGGTGAGTGCTAAACTTGCCGGGTGTCTAAATAGCTAGCCCGTGATGCCTGGGCTATGTACTTAGAATATTGCAAAATGTGCTTCACCAAAAAGCTATTTTAAAATCGGACATATCGAGTGCATAGAGGAGTTCTGTATCTATAATTCTTAAAATAATTGTTATGCTTTTTGCTAACGTTTATCGTGAGTAATTTAGTAAATTGTTAGCGAATTCCCCGGAAGTTTGCGGGGAATTTGCTAGTTCTGAACGTCACATGCTAATGTAAAAAGCTGGTTTTTGATATAAATATGAACTTGATTGAACAAAACATGCATGTATTGTATAACATAATGTCCTAGGGTTGTCATCTGATGAAGATCATCAAAGGTTAGTGCTGCATTTAGCTGTCTTCTGGGTTTTTGTGACATTATATGCTAGCTTGAAAAATGGGTGTCTGATTATTTCTGGCTTGGTACTCTGCTGACATAATCTAATGTTTTGCTTTCGTTGTAAAGCCTTTTTGAAATCGGACAGTGTGGTTAGAGAGTCTTGTCTTTAAATAGCTGTAAAATAGTCATATGTTTGAGAAATTGAAGTAATAACATTTCAAAGGTTTTGAAAATCGCGCCACAGGATTCAACTGGCTGTTACGTAGGTGGGACGAATTCGTCCCGCCTAGCCCAGAGAGGTTAACGGGCTGTGATGCGTTGAGACCCTGTTTGTCAGGTGTTCTCTACAGTCTGTTTTAACGGGCTGTGATGCGTTGAGACCCTGTTTGTCAGGTGTTCTCTACAGTCTGTTTTAACGGGCTGTGATGCGTTGAGACCCAGTTTGTCAGGTGTTCTCTACAGTCTGTTTTAACGGGCTGTGATGCGTTGAGACCCTGTTTGTCAGGTGTTCTCTACAGTCTGTTATAACGGGCTGTGATGCATTGAGACCCAGTTTGTCAGGTGTTCTCTACAGTCTGTTTTAACGGGCTGTGATGCGTTGAGACCCAGTTTGTCGGGTGTTCTCTACAGTCTGTTTTAACGGGCTGTGATGCGTTTAGACCCAGTTTGTCAGGTGTTCTCTATAGTCTGTTTTAACGGGCTGTGATGCGTTTAGACCCAGTTTGTCAGGTGTTCTCTACAGTCTGTTTTAACGGGCTGTGATGCGTTTAGACCCTGTTTGTCAGGTGTTCTCTACAGTCTGTTTTAACGGGCTGTGATGCGTTTAGACCCTGTTTGTCAGGTGTTCTCTACAGTCTGCTTTAACGGGCTGTTATGAGTTGAGTCACCATATCTGACATTTTCAAACTCTCCTTGACCCAGTCTGTAATACCTACATGTTTCAAGCAGACCACCATAGTCCCTGTGCCCAAGAACGCCAAGGCAACCTGGCAAAATTACTATTGCCCTATAGCACTCACATCTGTAGCCATGAAATGCTTTGAAAGGCTGGTCATGGCTCACATCAACACCATCATCCCAGACACTCTGGACCCAATCCAATTTGCATACCGCCTCAACAGATCCACAGATGATGCAATCTCTATTGCACTCCACACTGCTCTTTCACACCTGGACAAGGGAACACCTACACTGCATGACTAAAAGTGTGTGGACACCTGCTAGTCAAACATCTCATTCCAAAATCATGTGCATTAATATGGAGTTGCCCCCCTATGCTGCTATAATAGTCTCCACTCTTCTGGGAAGGCTTTCCACTAGATGTTGGAACATTGCTGTGGGGGGACTTGCTTCCATTCACCCACAAGATCATTAGTGAGGTCAGGCACTGATGTTTGGCGCCTAGACATGGCTCGCAGTCGGCGATTCCAATTCATCCCAAAACGTGTTCGATGGGTTTGAGGTCAGGGCTTTGTGCAGGCCAGTCAAGTTCTTCCACATCGATCTCTACAAATAATTTCTGTATGGACCTCACTTTGTGCTTGAGGGCATTGTCATGCTGAAACAGGAAAGGGCCTCCCACAAACTGTTGCCACAAAGTTGTAAGTGCAGAATCGCCTGGAATGCGCATGGTGATCTTAGGCTTGTGTGCAGCTGCTCGGCCATGGAAACCCATTTCATGAAGCTCCCGACAAACAATTATTGTGCTGATGTTGCTTCCAGAAGCAGTTTGGAACTCTGTAGTGATTGTTGTAATCGTGGACAGACGTTTTTTACGCACTTCACACTTCAGCACTCGGCGTGCTTGTGTGGCCTACCACTTCGCGGCTGTGCCGTTGTTGCTCCTAGATGTTTCCACTTCACAATAACAGCACTTGCAGTTGACCGGAACAAGCTCTAGCAGGGCAGCAATTTGACGAACTGACTTGTTGGAAAGGTGGCATCCTATGACGGTGCCACGTTGAAAGTCACTTTCCTCTTCAGTATGGTCATTCTACTGCCAATGTTTGTCTTTGGAGATTGCATGGCTGTGTGCTCGATTTTATACACCTGCCAGCAACGTGTGGGGCTGAAATAGCCGAATTCACTGATGTGAAGGGGTGTCCACATACCTTTGTACTGTATATACAGAGTATAAAGCCAAGTTATCATTACTCATTGTGTATTTATTCCTTGTGTCATAATGTTTGTATTATTTAAAAATGTTTCTCTCTGTATTGTTGGGAAGGGCCCGTAAGTAAGCATTTCACAGCTGTTGTTTTTGAAGAATGTTGTTTTCGAAGCACAGCTGAGAGAACACAAACGGCTGAAGGTTAGCTTGCTAGCACCCGATAAGCCAGTGGGTTTTGGATGAAAACCTGTCCAGCAATATCCAACATCCAGCTAGCAGCACCTTGTTTCCTCTGGATCAAAACACAGGCCTGCATCCCATTATCTAACATCCAGCTAGCAGCACCTTGTTTCCTCTGGATCAAAACACAGGCCTGCATCCCAATATCCAACATCCAGCTAGCAGCACCTTGTTTCCTCTGGATCAAAACACAGGCCTGCATCCCAATATCTAACATCCAGCTAGCAACACCTTGTTTCCTCTGGATCAAAACACAGGCCTGCATCCCAATATCTAACATCCAGCTAGCAGCACCTTGTTACCTCTGGATCAAAACATAGGCCTGCATCCCAATATCCAACATCCAGCTAGCAGCACCTTGTTTCCTCTGAATCAAAACACACGCCTGCATCCCAATATCCAACATCCAGCTAGCAGCACCTTGTTTCTTCTGAATCAAAACACAGGCCTGCATCCCAATGTCCAACATCCAGCTAGCAGCACCTTGTTACCTCTGAATCAAAACACAGGACTGCGTCCATATGACACCCTATTTCCAAATATAGTGCACGACTTTTGACCAGACACCTATGGGCCCTGGTCAAATGTAGCTCACTACATAGGGAATAGGGTGCTGTTTGGGACGCAGCCTCTCCGCTCTATCAGAACAAACAGGGGAGCTACTGCTACTCCATCTCAAGGTCATTTATTTCAACATAATTCATGTGAAACAGCTGCTGTTTACAAAAGCAACAAAACAAAATAACACACAACATCTCCACAATCCCAGATGGAAGAGAATCAGAGAGAGACTGGAGACTTCCTGTTCGCTTGTCCTCATGAGCGGGATCCAACTAGTTCAAGTGTGATGTCTCAAGACTATGCTGATTGGTAGTTGAGTTGGCAAAGCTCAGTGCTACAGCGGAGGGTCACGGAGGAGCGAGGAAGAGAGTGAAACAATATTTCTTCCAGGAATGAATGTGACTGAGAACAGAGACCCCTTGAACTGCATTATACAGCTTCTCTAAAAGTCTCTGTTTTCCAGTTGACCATTCTTATTATAAAGGTATAGTTTCCTTGTCTCTCAGACCCCCATACATATTGTGCTCCCATTCCTAGATGTTTCTTTTTAAGCTCAGGTGCTCTTTATGTCCTCCACGACGCCTTACTAGGTGTTCTGGAAATGAACCAATGGAACTGGTGTTTGAACACCATCGACAACTGTTGTTAGAACACCAGGACAGTAATAGAAAGAGAGAGGGAGAGAGAGAGAGCGAGCAAGAGAGAGCGAAAGAGAGAGAGCGAGCAAGAGAGAGAGAGAGAGAGAGAGAGCGAGCAAGAGAGAGAGAGAGAGAGAGAGAGGGAGAAGGAAAGAGAGAGAAGGAAAGAGAGAGAGAGAGAGAGAGAGAGATGGAAAGAGAGAGAGAGAAGGAAAGAGAGAGAGAAAGAGAGAAAGAAAGAGAGAAAGAGAGAAAGAAAGAGAGGGAGAAGGAGAGAGGGAGGAGGGAGAAGGAGAGAGAGAGAGAGAGGGATGGAAAGAGAGAGAGAGAGAGAGAGAGAAGGAAAGAGAGAGAGAGAAGGAGAAGGAAAGAGAGAGAGAGAAGGAAAGAGAGAGAGAGAAGGAAAGAGAGAAAGAGAGAGAGAGAGAGAGAGAGTAATACTATTTGTATTACTTTTTCATGAACCAGGAAGTACAGATGAACTAGGTTACATTTCAAACCATTCCCTGTTCCAGTAACAGAAGCTCCTCATTCTCATTCAAAACACTGTCTCTCCATTGGTGACTGTGTTTAGCTCCGCCCAACATGTGATTCCCCATTATTACTAAGAGAGCATAAACACTCAGAGCTCTTAACGAGCCCGATAAATGTACTAATTAGCCCAGTCGCTAATTTAAGCCATTTACGTTCATTCTGGCTAAGTGGTTAATGAATGAGACTCCTCCACTGATTCTCAGTCTCCGGGAAGTGTAATTGGCTTGATGGGGGAAGAGTTTCTTAAAACCCCCTAGAGTCAATTTCCGCGCCCCCGCAACAATCGAATTAGCATAATACAAAAATCTCTATAAAAATCCATCTGTTTCAGCTAGAGATACCTGTTTTTTTGGGCTGTGTATCAATCCACCACGTCTATCGATGTCGGCCTTTCGCATCTGCGGTGAAAGGTGGCAGAACTACAGCAGTGTTAGTCCGACCATGAGACATTCCAAAAATCGATCTTCTCATGAAAACATCTGTAGCAGCTGAATGGGTTGGACAGATGAGACTCTCATGAACACGATGGTCTCCTCCGTGATGGTCTCGTCCGTTTTGCTCTACGACACCCGCAAGCGTCAGGGGCCTCGTCTGAGGTCGATACCGCCGATATGCCAAGTTCTGTCTGTGGTGTCCGAACAGTTTGGGCTACACACTTATATGACCCCTCTATGGAAAGGTGAGACCCCTCACAAATGGTTGTTTTTCTCTAGGACGCCCACCAAGCCTCACAACACTCTTCTGAATGTAGCCCGGTACCAGTTCAAACAATACATGGAAGTTTACTGTATATGGAAGCAGTTAGCGGCTAAGAAAAGGGGTTTCATTTGTCAACACATTTTTGATATTTCTCATATCTCTCAGATATTAGGACATACACTTAAAAAAAAACTTCCTTTAAATGTAATTTCTTTTTGGGGGGGTATATGTTTTTCCATATATGAATCTGTTATTCAATGTGTTTATATGGGTTAATATCAGTAAGGCCAAATGCAATGGTTCATCAAATATTTATTCATTGACTTTTATTTTATTAAAAGGGTCCTAAAATTCCAAATCAAATTGAATAGCTAAGTTATCTCTTACAGCCTGTGATTTGACTTCTGCTCAATAAAGTTGAATCATTGAGTTGAATAAGGTCGTTAGTACTGATGACACTAGTTCAGTATTGCTGCGTCACATGCCTAGGCTAAGAATGGATTATACTTCTCAGATTTAATTCAATAAAAACCAGCTTCTTCTTCTTCTCCTTCTTCTTCTTTTCCTTCTTCTCTGTCGTCTTCTTCTTTTCCTTCTTCTCTGTCGTCTTCTTCTTCTCCTTCTTCTCTGTCGTCTTCTTCTTCTTCTTCTCTGTCGTCTTCTTCTTCTTCTTCTCTGTCGTCTTCTTCTTTTCCTTCTTCTCTGTCGTCTTCTTCTTTTCCTTCTTCTTCTTCTTTTTCTCAATGTTTTGATTGTTCATAGTGACACCAGTTTGTGTTGCTGAATCATTATATAATATATCTACGATTGCACAAATGTAACATACATGTTATTCATTAGCAATGATTTTGGCATCCATACTTTGTTATCCAACTGGTATTTGATTTAATATCTGAGACACATAATCAGGCTTGAATGATTTGGTAGCAAACGTTCATTCAGCCTAACAAAACATGGGCTCCTGCCATAAAGGAAAATCATGAGAAATGAATCCAATAACTAAAGCTAAGATGTGAGGCTGAGTACAAACCAAGGGCTTCTCATGTGCTGAATCAGTCATACCCAGAACCCTGCAAAAACCTGTCTAAGGACTTGGTTGGTTCCTTCTGGAACTTCTAGGGCCTGTCTGACCCCCCACATCTACACATGTAGGGTATTAAAACGCTTCTAAAGTTTGTCATTCCCATTTTAAAATGTGAGACTTCAGTTGCCCCATTAATTATAATCCACACATTCATTATAATCCTTCCTGCTGCTGCACACTGGCTTAAATTAGGATCCTACATCTGTATGGGATAATTCCCTCATCACGTTGCAAACCTCTCCTCTGACAGTCTCCTAAGCCATATTGCTCTCTGTAATCTGTTCTGTAGCTGACTTGGGTGAATAGATTGTGTAGATCATGCTGCGGACCAGGTGCTCAACCCACTGAAGTCCTTAGATAAAGGAATAAGTCCCAAATGGAACCATATTCCCTATATAGTAGCCCATATGACTCTGGTCAAAAGTAGTTGACTATTTGGGGAAAAGGGTGGCATTTGGAAAGCATACAAAGTCTGCTGGTTCAGTGCTGCTGGGAGCTGTGGGGTCCCTTTTTTCCAATCCTCCCGTTTCCATGATCACACAGAGACAGAAATAGGCGGAGATAGATATAAGGTCTCGCCAGCCAACTCGCTCAGTAGCCACTCACACAGATAAATTGCTTGCAGCAAACACCTCCAAACATCCAATGATTACGGCATGATTTGGTGAGCTGCGTGAAGCGTGATTCATTCTGTGTTTGATGGTGATGGCGGCTGGAAAGCAGAGCACACGTCAACATTATGTACAGGTAAGTGGACACCCAGGGCAGACGGATGCTGCTGAAAACACAATTGATCTGCCTCTTCCTCTCTTCTGAACTGACTGTTTCCCTCCTTCTCTCCTACTCTACGCCTGTTCCTGGAGCATGAGAGACTGGAAGCTTATTGGTTCTGCCTGCTTAGGCTCACTTTCATCTTCAGGTCACAGGATGCTTCATCAAATTACAGTTCATCATTTGGCTCTTCAGGTCACGAGATGCTGCATCACATTCCAGTTCATCCATTGGCTCTTCAGGTCACGAGATGCTGCATCACATTCCAGTTCATCATTTGGCTCTTTAGGTCACGAGATGCTTCATCACATTACAGTTCATCATTTGGCTCTTCAGGTCACGAGATGCTGCATCACATTACAGTTCATCATTTGGCTCTTTAGGTCACGAGATGCTTCATCACATTACAGTTCATAATTTGGCTCTTTAGGTCACGAGATGCTGCATCACATTCCAGTTCATCATTTGGCTCTTTAGGTCACGAGATGCTGCATCACATTCCAGTTCATCTTTTGGCTCTTTAGGTCACGAGATGCTGCATCACATTCCAGTTCATCATTTGGCTCTTTAGGTCACGAGATGCTTAATCACATTACAGTTCATAATTTGGCTCTTTAGGTCACGAGATGCTTCATCACATTACAGTTCATAATTTGGCTCTTTAGGTCACGAGATGCTGCATCACATTCCAGTTCATCATTTGGCTCTTTAGGTCACGAGATGCTGCATCACATTCCAGTTCATCATTTGGCTCTTCAGGTCACGAGATGCTGCATCACATTACAGTTCATCATTTGGCTCTTCAGGTCACGAGATGCTGCATCGCATTACAGTTCATCCATTGGCTCTTCAGGTCACGAGATGCTGCATCACATTACAGTTCATCATTTGGCTCTTCACTGTCTCATGTCTACAATGAATACCTACTCAGTCTAATCTGTGTTCTTGGATGGCCACCAAGACTCCCAGGCTCCATGAACGATTCCTCTAGTATATATCTGTAAGGAAGGGGCATTTCTCCTCAGCTTCTTATTTACATTGACAGCCTACCAGCGAACAGTGGGTTAACTGCCCTGTTCAGGGGCAGAACGACAGATTTTTGCCTTGTCAGCTCAGGGATTCGATCCAGCAACTTTCGGTTACTGACCCAACTGTCACGACTTCCGCCGAAGTCTAGTTCGGGCGGCATTCGGCGGTCGACGTTACCGGTCTTCTAGCCATCGCCGATCCACCTTGCATTTTCCATTTGTTTTGTCTTGTCTTCCCACACACCTGGTTTCAATCCCATCAATTACATGTTGTGTATTTAACCCTCTGTTCCCCACATGTCCTTGTCCGATATTGTTGATTGTAAGAGTTTGTGCACGTTATGTCGGGCGTGTGAAGGGTTTCGTCCCATTGTATTTATTTATTGTTTTTGTTCACGGTGATTTTATTATTAAACTGCACTGTTGTAACACAGTCTTTGCTCTCCTGCGCCTGACTTCTCTGCCGCCAGTACGCACGCATTACAGAATACCGGACCAAACCTATGGAGTCAGCAGGAGCAGGTACCCCGGGTAAAGGGGTGGAGGAGCGCGTCCGGGAGCACGCAGCAATGCTCCACCATCTTGGCACTGCCATGGACCGCCAGTCGACACGCATTACACCAACACTCTAACCACTAGGCTTCAGTCTGTCTACTGAAGCTGTAAATAGTGTACTAATTGCCTTATTTTGTTCTCTGCATTTACCTGTGTTGGTAGATAACATGTTGGGTAAACACTCTCAGAAAGTTTAGAGATTAACCTGTGTTGGTAGATAACATGTTGGATAAACACTCAGATAGTTTAGACATTAACCTGTGTTGGTAGATAACATGTTGGCTAAACACTCTCAGAAAGTTTAGACATTAACCTGTGTTGGTAGATAACATGTTGGATAAACACTCTCAGAAAGTTTAGACATTAACCTGTGTTGGTAGATAACATGTTGGATAAACACTCAGATAGTTTAGACATTAACCTGTGTTGGTAGATAACATGTTGGCTAAACACTCTCAGAAAGTTTAGACATTAACCTGTGTTGGTAGATAACATGTTGGATAAACACTCTCAGAATGTTTAGACATTAACCTGTGTTGGTAGATAACATGTTGGCTAAACACTCTCAGAAAGTTTAGACATTAACCTGTGTTGGTGGATAACATGTTGGATAAACACTCAGAAAGTTTAGACATTTACCTGTGTTGGTAGATAACATGTTGAATAAACACTCTCAGAAAGTTTAGACATTAACCTGTGTTGGTAGATAACATGCTGGCTAAACACTCTCAGAAAGTTTAGACATTAACCTGTGTTGGTAGATAACATGTTGGATAAACACTCTCAGAAAGTTTAGACATTAACCTGTGTTGGTAGATAACATGTTGGATAAACACTCAGAAAGTTTAGACATTTACCTGTGTTGGTAGATAACATGTTGTATAAACACTCAGAAAGTTTAGACATTAACCTGTGTTGGTAGATAACATGCTGGCTAAACACTCTCAGATAGTTTAGACATTAACCTGTGTTGGTAGATAACATGTTGTATAAACACTCAGAAAGTTTAGACATTAACCTGTGTTGGTAGATAACATGTTGGCTAAACACTCTCAGATAGTTTAGACATTAACCTGTGTTGGTAGATAACATGTTGTATAAACACTCAGAAAGTTTAGACATTAACCTGTGTTGGTAGATAACATGCTGGCTAAACACTCTCAGAAAGTTTAGACATTAACCTGTGTTGGTAGATAACATGCTGGCTAAACACGCTCAGATAGTTTAGACATTAACCTGTGTTGGTAGATAACATGTTGGATAAACACTCTGAAAGTTTAGACATTAACCTGTGTTGGTAGATAACATGTTGGATAAACACTCTGAAAGTTTAGACATTAACCTGTGTTGGTGGATAACATGTTGGATAAACACTCTCAGAAAATTTAGACATTAACCTGTGTTGGTAGATAACATGTTGAATAAACACTCAGAAAGTTTAGACATTAACCTGTGTTGGTAGATAACATGTTGGATAAACACTCAGAAAGTTTAGACATTAACCTGTGTTGGTAGATAACATGTTGAATAAACACTCTCAGAAAGTTTAGACATTAACCTGTGTTGGTAGATAACACGTTGGATAAACACTCAGAAAGTTTAGACATTAACCTGTGTTGGTAGATAACATGTTGGCTAAACACTCTCAGATAGTTTAGACATTAACCTGTGTTGGTAAATAACATGCTGGCTAAACACGCTCAGATAGTTTAGACATTAACCTGTGTTGGTAGATAACATGTTGGATAAACACTCTCAGAAAGTTTAGACATTAACCTGTGTTGGTAGATAACATGTTGGATAAACACTCAGATAGTTTAGACATTAACTTGTGTTGGTAGATAACATGCTGGCTAAACACTCTCAGAAAGTTTAGACATTAACCTGTGTTGGTAGATAACATGTTGGATAAACACTCAGAAAGTTTAGACATTTACCTGTGTTGGTAGATAACATGTTGAATAAACACTCTCAGAAAGTTTAGACATTAACCTGTGTTGGTAGATAACATGTTGGCTAAACACTCTCAGAAAGTTTAGACATTAACCTGTGTTGGCAGATAACATGTTGAATAAACACTCTCAGAAAGTTTAGACATTAACCTGTGTTGGTAGATAACATGCTGGCTAAACACTCTCAGAAAGTTTAGACATTAACCTGTGTTGGTAGATAACATGTTGGATAAACACTCAGAAAGTTTAGACATTAACCTGTGTTGGTAGATAACATGTTGAATAAACACTCTCAGAAAGTTTAGACATTAACCTGTGTTGGTAGATAACATGTTGAATAAACACTCTCAGAAAGTTTAGACATTAACCTGTGTTGGTAGATAACATGCTGGCTAAACACTCTCAGAAAGTTTAGACATTAACCTGTGTTGGTAGATAACATGTTGGATAAACACTCAGAAAGTTTAGACATTAACCTGTGTTGGTAGATAACATGTTGAATAAACACTCTCAGAAAGTTTAGACATTAACCTGTGTTGGTAGATAACATGCTGGCTAAACACTCTCAGAAAGTTTAGACATTAACCTGTGTTGGTAGATAACATGTTGGATAAACACTCAGAAAGTTTAGACATTAACCTGTGTTGGTAGATAACATGTTGGATAAACACTCTCAGAAAGTTTAGACATTAACCTGTGTTGGTAGATAACATGTTGGATAAACACTCAGAAAGTTTAGACATTAACCTGTGTTGGTAGATAACATGCTGGCTAAACACTCTCAGATAGTTTAGACATTAACCTGTGTTGGTAGATAACATGTTGGATAAACACTCAGAAAGTTTAGACATTAACCTGTGTTGGTAGATAACATGCTGGCTAAACACTCTCAGAAAGTTTAGACATTAACCTGTGTTGGTAGATAACATGTTGTATAAACACTCAGAAAGTTTAGACATTAACCTGTGTTGGTAGATAACATGTTGGATAAACACTCAGAAAGTTTAGACATTAACCTGTGTTGGTAGATAACATGTTGTATAAACACTCAGAAAGTTTAGACATTAACCTGTGTTGGTAGATAACATGTTGTATAAACACTCAGAAAGTTTAGACATTAACCTAGACTTGATGTCCACTCCCCCCAAGGAAATCGAATTAACATAATCAAACAATCCAGTTTAAAACTAGTGATATCTGTTGTTTTTGCGTGGGCTGCATCTCAATCCAACCAATCCCACGATGTCAGCCATCCGCATCTAAGGTTAAAGGTTGCAGAGCTGCAGCGGTGTTTTGTCAGATCATTAGATGTTTGTCTCACTAAAAACATCTGTTGCTTCAGAACGATTTGGCCGACAAAACTACACGATCATTTCCGGGACTCGTCTAAAAGTAGCCGAGATACAGCAGTGCTTGTTGGACCATGAAAACATCTGTAGTGTCTGAATGGTGCTCCAGGACACACACAAACTCTTATCCAGAGCGACTTACAGAAGTGAATGCATACATTTCGTAGAATTTCATCCATTTATTTTTTTTTTTTCTGTGCTGGCCCCCCGTGGGAATCAAACCCACAACCCTGGTGTTGCAAACACCATGCTCTACCAACTGAGCTACAGGGAAGGCAATATATATATATATATATATATATATATATATATATTATTTTTATATTATATATACACACATATAAAAATAAAAATAAAAAAATAAAATACATTAAAAATATATATATATATATATATATATATATTTTTTTTTTATACCTAAAGGGGTCCTAAAATTCTAAATCAAATAGCTAAATGACCATCTTAAAACAATTACATATGACAATCTGTTTTTCCATGTATGAATCTGTTATTCAATGCGTTTTTAAAGGCTAATAGCAGTAAGTAATGTTTTATCAAATATATACAGTACAAGTCAAAAGTTTGGACACACCTACTCATTCAAGGGTTTTTCTTTATTTTTACTATTTTCTACATTGTAGAATAGGGAAGACATCACAACTATGAAGTAACACATGTGGAATCATGTACTAACCAACAAATCAAATGTTATATTTGAGATTCTTCAAAGTAGCCACCCTTTGCCTTGATGACAGCTTTGCACACTCTTGGCATTCTCTCAACCACCCAAAAGTTATGGGTGGATGAGGAGGAGAGGTGGGAGGATGAGGAGGAGAGATGGGAGGATGAGGAGGAGAGATGGGAAGATGAGGAGGAGAGATGGGAGGATGAGGAGGAGAGACGGGAAGATGAGGAGGAGAGATTGGGAGGATGAGGAGGAGAGATTGGGAGGATGAGGAGGAGAGACGGGAAGATGAGGAGGAGAGACGGGAAGATGAGGAGGAGAGATGGGAGGATGAGGAGAGATGGGAAGATGAGGAGAGATGGGAGAATGAGGAGGAGAGATGGGAAGATGAGGAGGAGAGATGCAAGGATGAGGAGGAGAGATGGGAAGATGAGGAGGAGGGATGGGAAGATGAGGAGAAGAGACAGGAAGGTGAGGAGGAAAGATGGGAGGATGAGGTGGAGAGATGCAAGGATGAGGAGAGGAGATGGGAAGATGAGGAGGAGAGATGGGGGGATGATGAGGAGAGGTGTGAGGATGATGAGGAGAGGTGTGAGGATGAGGAGGAGAGATGGGAAGATGAGGAGGAGAGATGGGAAGATGAGGAGGAGAGATGGGAAGATGAGGAGGAGAGATGGGAGGATGAGGAGGAGAGATGGGAAGATGAGGAGGAGAGATGGGAGGATGAGGAGGAGAGATGGGAAGATGAGTAGGAGAGACGGGAAGATGAGGAGGAGAGATGGGAGGATGAATAGGAGAGATGGGAGGATGAGGAGGAGAGATGGGAGGATGAGGAGGAGTTTTGGGAATGGGATTTGAGGTGTGAAGTCTGAGTTCATAGTCCCATTTATCTTGATGGACTGACAGAAAACACATCTTCTATGTATCACTTCACTGGGTTAGAAGATTCCAATACTTGTTGTTTTGAGCTGAAATATATGGGTTGGAAGAATCCAATATATTAATCCATCTCTGGCCCAGAGCATTAGTTACTAGATTAAATATATTAATCCATCTCTGGCCCAGAGCATTAGTTACTAGATTAAATATATTAATCCGTCAATGGCCCAGAGCATTAGTTACTAGATTAAATATATTAATCCATCTCTGGCCCAGAGCATTAGTTACTAGATTAAATATATAAATCCATCTCTGGCCCAGAACATTAGTTACTAGATTAAATATATGAATCCATCTCTGGCCCAGAGCATTCGTTACTAGATTAAATATATTAATCCATCTCTGGCCCAGAGTATTCATTACTAGATTAAATATATTAATCCATCTATGGCCCAGAGCATTAGTAACTAGATTAAATATATTAATCCATCAATGGCCCAGAGCATTAGTTACTAGATTAAATATCAGAATCCATCTCTGGCCCAGAGCATTAGCTACTAGATTAAATATATTAATCCATCAATGGACCAGAGCATTAGTTACTAGATTAAATATATGAATCCATCTATGGACCAGAGCATTAGTTACTAGATTAAATATATTAATCCATCTATGGGCCAGAGCATTAGTTTCTAGATTAAATATATTAAACCATCTCTGGCCCAGAGCATTAGTTACTACATTAAATATATTAAACCATCTCTGGCCCAGAGCATTAGTTACTACATTAAATATATTAATCCATCTATGGCCCAGAGCATTAGTTACTAGATTAAATATATTAATCCATCTATGGCCCAGAGCATTAGTTACTAGATTAAATATATTAATCTCTCTCTGGCCCAGAGCATTAGTTACTAGATTAATATATTAATCCATCAATGGCCCAGAGCATTAGTTACTAGATAAATATATTAATCCATCAATGGCCCAGAGCATTAGTTACTAGATTAAATATATTAATCCATCAATGGCCCAGAGCATTAGTTACTAGATTAAATATATTAATCCATCTCTGGCCCAGAGCATTAGTTACTAGATTAAATATATTAATCCATCAATGGCCCAGAGCATTAGTTACTACATTAATATATTAATCCATCTATGGGCCAGAGCATTAGTTACTAGATTAAATATATTAATCCATCAATGGCCCAGAGCATTAGTTACTAGATAAAAATATATTAATCCATCTCTGGCCCAGAGCATTAGTTACTAGATTAAATATATTAATCCATCAATGGCCCAGAGCATTAGTTACTAGATTAAATATATTAATCCATCAATGGCCTATACCATTTGGGGCAAAGTGACTGATGATGTCTCGTGTACCATGATGATTGATAAGGGCTATTAGTTAACGATGTACTCTCACATTTGCACATAATACAGTATAACGTTGACATGAATATAATATATAACGTTCAGGAGTATTTTGTGATGTGACACCATGGTTTTACTGTCGCCGGGCAGATGTTGTTCTTCTTACCAGAGAACCACTTCCTCTTCCACTCCCAGACTGATGGGAGGAAGACAGAGAAAGACAGGAAGACGCTGACCTACTCAATAGCAGTGGTTTTTTCATGAACCCTTAGATAATCCTCACAATTAGGTTAGTTAGATCCCTAATGGACAGATTCGGGGGATGATTTACAGCCATATATCTTAGAATAGAATAAAACATTATTGTCCATCCAGGATGGACATTTTTCTTTGGCATCATCTTCCATTAAAAGAATCACATACATTCTCACATCATACATATTTAAAACGAGTCAGTTCATCATGTTACACCCACCTACAACATAGAAGACATTAATACATTCACTCATAAATGACCACTGTCCCAACTGGACTAGACAGATGAGTACATATACCGATACAATTGACTTTGCATTTAGTAGTCCAACAGCACAAGGAATGAATGTGTCACGTTCGTCATATGAAGGAGACCAAGGTGCAGCATGGGTATCGTTCAACATCTTTATTTCTATGTGAAACTATGCAAGATATCCAATAAACAAAACAACAAACCGTGACGAAGAGGTGCAACATGCACTAACTCTAAATAATCTCCCACAAACACAAGTGGGAAAAACAACTACTTAAATATGATCCCCAATTAGAGACAACGATGACCAGCTGCCTCTAATTGGGAATCATACGAAAACCCCAACATAGAAAAAAGAAACTAGAACACAAGATAGAAAATTTAAACTAGACAAAACCCCCCAGTCACGCCCTGACCTACTGTACCATAGAAAGATACGAGCTCTCTATGGTCAGGACGTGACAGAATGAGTGTTTGAATACATTCCTTTTGTCCCTGGGCATTCTGTAGGGCCGGCCAGAGGGAAGCCTCTTGAACTGCTGGTCTAGAAGGTGGGAGGGGTCGCCAATGACAGCCAGTAGTTATTTTGGGTTGCCTTGTGGAACAGAACACTCAAATGTGCCTGTGGTCAACCAATTACTTTGCTGGCTGTGTTTATTAGGAGTTTCCCTGCTTGAAAAGATATCCCCTCTCTTATCTCTGCACTTGACTGAGCTTGCCTGACCCAGTTGAACAAATGGAATAGTTCCAGAAAGTGCAAACCCCACCCCTCTCCCACTCCAGGCAGACACAATCAAACACACATTGAAAGAAAACTAAATGTTATTTTTTCAACCCGAGTCTGTCTGTTCCAGTGTCTGAGCCTCGCGTTAGTTATAGGTGTGAGTCAATGCTCCAGCATAGTGTTTGACGGACAACCCAATTTAACTATCAGCTAACAGCAGGTAGCAGTCAGCCAATCAGGCAGTGAGAACGGAGCTCTGGGCAGACTACAGTAGGTAATGTAGGTGATCCAGAGGCTCTGCCAGGTTCAGTACAGAGCCACAGTCAGCCAATCAGGCCGTGAGAACGGAGCTCTGGGCAGACTACAGTAGGTAATGTAGGTGATCCAGAGGCTCTGCCAGGTTCAGTACAGAGCCACAGTCAGCCAATCAGGCCGTGAGAACGGAGCTCTGGGCAGACTACAGTAGGTAATGTAGGTGATCCAGAGGCTCTGCCAGGTTCAGTACAGAGCCACAGTCAGCCAATCAGGCCGTGAGAACGGAGCTCTGGGCAGACTACAGTAGGTAATGTAGGTGATCCAGAGGCTCTGCCAGGTTCAGTACAGAGCCACAGTCAGCCAATCAGGCCGTGAGAACGGAGCTCTGGGCAGACTACAGTAGGTAATGTAGGTGATCCAGAGGCTCTGCCAGGTTCAGTATAGAGCCACAGTCAGCCAATCAGGCCGTGAGAACGGAGCTCTGGGCAGACTACAGTAGGTAATGTAGGTGATCCAGAGGCTCTGCCAGGTTCAGTACAGAGCCACAGTCAGCCACCCTGGGGAAAGTCAGCTCAGTGACAACCTGATGATTTAGACCACAGACCTCCAGTTGGTCCGTCAGACAACCCTGCTGTCCATCAACAGGGCTTTGGAGGTGTGTGAGGGCATGACCCAGGAGATCTGTTCAGTTTTAAAGGTGTTTTAAATGAACACAGTACACTAAGGCTACATGTTGTTACCGGGATATGTTGGTCGTTTTGACAGTTAAGCTACATGTGATATAATACATTTAGTTTAGCAGACACTTTTATACAAAGATACTTACAGTCATGCATGCAAACGTTTTATGTAAACTCTGCTTGTGCAGGTGTCAAACCCACCGGTGTCGACTTGACTGAAAAGGTATTATATTATTCTACCTATTGCTGCCTGTATTGCTGCCTGTATTGCTGCCTGTATTGCTTGAATAAGCATGAGCTGGATGCCAGTCACTCTCACTATTCCAATATCCACATCAAAAATTCCACTTAAATATCTGACTTTTATTGAGCATCCTGTTGGTGTTTCCAGTTCATGCCATCCGTGTTTTTTTGTTGGGTGGTAATGGGCTAATTACGCTAATTGTTCAGCAAGCTAAGTTTTCCCCTGTCACAGACGTTAGAAAAGCTCTGTTATTCTTTCCCCTACTGCGAAAAAAAGCACACTGTATGTTTATCGCTTATTGTAAACGAGCTACTAAAACTTCTGTTGGTATTTCCTGTTTTAGAATGCTGGGAGTGGTGATGTCACAATCCTTTTGTCTCATATTGTACATTGAGAAACCACTTCTGTTCAGCCCAGTTTATTCATCCATGAAATATCGTCCATGTTTACAATAACATCCCATCTTGTTGTAGGCACTAATAGAAACCAGTTATTTTCTCTGGTGGTGCAACAGTGACTGACTCACCCACCCAAACCCATTCTCTATCAGTCACAGTGTAGTGGCAGATGAGACGTGTGGATGGAGGGAAAAGTAAAAAATCAGTTCAAACTAGTAAACATTTCAGCCGTCTCTCACTACGCACATCGCTATGTGTCATATTGTATGTAGGATCACAGTACCTGTACATGGATGTTGACGAAAATACATCCGACATAAAAGCAGAAATCTGCATCATAACCGAACTGCACTCCTCTCCTGTTCCTCTATCAAATCACAACATCCTGGTGACAGTGAGACAGACAGCCTCCATCAGACTGGTGACAGTGAGACAGACAGCCTCCATCAGACTGGTGACAGTGAGACAGACAGCCTCCATCAGACTGGTGACAGTGAGACAGACAGCCTCCATCAGACTGGTGACAGTGAGACAGACAGCCTCCATCAGACTGGTGACAGTGAGACAGATAGCCTCCATCAGACTGGTGACAGTGAGACAGACAGCCTCCATCAGACTGGTGACAGTGAGACAGACAGCCTCCATCAGACTGGTGACAGTGAGACAGACAGCCTCCATCAGACTGGTGACAGTGAGACAGACAGCCTCCATCAGACTGGTGACAGTGAGACAGACAGCCTCCATCAGACTGGTGACAGTGAGACAGACAGCCTCCATCAGACTGGTGACAGTGAGACAGACAGCCTCCATCAGACTGGTGACAGTGAGACAGACAGCCTCCATCAGACTGGTGGCAGTGAGACAGACAGCCTCCATCAGACTGGTGGCAGTGAGACAGACAGCCTCCATCAGACTGGTGACAGTGAGACAGACAGCCTCCATCAGACTGGTGACAGTGAGACAGACAGCCTCCATCAGACTGGTGACAGTGAGACAGACAGCCTCCATCAGACTGGTGACAGTGAGACAGACAGCCTCCATCAGACTGGTGACAGTGAGACAGACAGCCTCCATCAGACTGGTGACAGTGAGACAGACAGCCTCCATCAGACTGGTGACAGTGAGACAGACAGCCTCCATCAGACTGGTGACAGTGAGACAGACAGCCTCCATCAGACTGGTGACAGTGAGACAGACAGCCTCCATCAGACTGGTGACAGTGAGACAGACAGCCTCCATCAGACTGGTGACAGTGAGACAGACAGCCTCCATCAGACTGGTGGCAGTGAGACAGACAGCCTCCATCAGACTGGTGACAGTGAGACAGACAGCCTCCATCAGACTGGTGACAGTGAGACAGACAGCCTCCATCAGACTGGTGACAGTGAGACAGACAGCCTCCATCAGACTGGTGACAGTGAGACAGACAGCCTCCATCAGACTGGTGACAGTGAGACAGACAGCCTCCATCAGAAGTAAACATTTGTTCCTGACACATTGCTTCCACTTTGAATCCCCTTCTAAGTAATTGATGAAAGAAAACAATTCGTGTCAGGGGATTCCCAAATGGCACCCTAGTCCCTATACAGCACACTACTTTTATCCAGAGCCCTGGCTGCCATTAGGAATAGGGTGCCATTTGGGACTCACCCTGGTTCTGGGAATCACAAGGACACAGTTCCCCCTGTTTTGGCCTCGGGGCTTGTCTGACCATCTGAGCACCGTGAGGAAACGACGCTGCTCAAAATGGGGAGTGGTGCAACTGAGACTGTTTTGTAGTGTTGTTACGCTGTAGTGTTGTGTTGTGGTGTTGTAGTGTTGTTACTCTGTATTGTTGTGTTGTTGTGTTGTGGTGTTGTGTTGTTGGGTTGTAGTGTTGTTACTCTGTATTGTTGTGTTGTAGTGTTGTAGTGTGTTACTCTGTATTGTTGTGTTGTAGTGTTGTAGTGTTGTTGTGTTGTGATGTTGTTACTCTGTATTGTTGTGTTGTGGTGTTTTTACTCTGTATTGTTGTGTTGTGGTGTTTTTACTCTGTATTGTAGTGTTGTAGTGTTGTTACTCTGTATTGTTGTGATGTTGTTACTGCTGTATGTGTTGTGTTGTAATGTTGTTACTCTGTAATGTTGTGATGTTGTTACTCTGTATTGTTGTGTTGTAATGTTGTTACTCTGTAATGTTGTGATGTTGTTACTCTGTATTGTTGTGTTGTGGTGTTTTTACTCTGTATTGTAGTGTTGTAGTGTTGTTACTCTGTAATGTTGTGATGTTGTTACTCTGTATTGTTGTGTTGTAGTGTTGTTACTCTGTAATGTTGTGATGTTGTTACTCTGTATTGTTGTGTTGTAATGTTGTTACTCTGTATTGTAGTGTTGTAGTGTTGTTACTCTGTATTGTTGAGTTGTAGTGTTGTGATGTTGTTACTCTGTATTGTTGTAATGTTGTTACTCTGTATTGTTGTGATGTTGTTACTCTGTATTGTAGTGTTGTAGGTGTTACTCTGTATTGTTGAGTTGTAGTGTTGTGATGTTGTTACTCTGTATTGTTGTAATGTTGTTACTCTGTATTGTTGTGATGTTGTTACTCTGTATTGTAGTGTTGTGATATTGTTACTCTGTATTGTTGAGTTGTAGTGTTGTGATGTTGTTACTCTGTATTGTTGTGATGTTGTTACTCTGTTTTGTTGTGATGTTGTTACTCTGTATTGTTGTGGTGTAGTGTTGTTACTCTGTATTGTAGTGTTGTGATGTTGTTACTCTGTATTGTTGTGTTGTGATGTTGTTACTCTGTATTGTAGTGTTGTAGTGGTGTTACTCTGTATTGTTGTGATGTTGTTACTCTGTTTTGTTGTGATGTTGTTACTCTGTATTGTTGTGGTGTAGTGTTGTTACTCTGTATTGTTGTGGTGTAGTGTTGTTACTCTGTTTTGTTGTGATATTGTTACTCTGTATTGTTTTGTTGTGATGTTGTTACTCTGTATTGTAGTGTTGTGGTGTTGTTACTCTGTATTGTTGAGTTGTAATGTTGTTACTCTGTATTGTAGTGTTGTAGTGTTGTTACTCTGTATTGTTGTGTTGTAGTGTTGTAGTGTTGTGATGTTGTTACTCTGTATTGTAGTGTTGTGATGTTGTTACTCTGTATTGTTGTGGTGTAGTGTTGTTACTCTGTATTGTTGTGTTGTAGTGTTGTAGTGTTGTTGCTCTGTATTGTTGTGTTGTGATGTTGTTACTCTGTATTGTAGTGTTGTAGTGTTGTAGTGTTGTTACTCTGTATTGTTGTGGTGTAGTGTTGTTACTCTGTATTGTTGTGTTGTAGTGTTGTAGTGTTGTTACTCTGTATTGTTGTGTTGTGATGTTGTTACTCTGTATTGTAGTGTTGTAGTGTTGTAGTGTTGTTACTCTGTATTGTAGTGTTGTAGTGTTGTTACTCTGTATTGTTGTGTTGTAGTGTTGTAGTGTTGTTACTCTGTATTGTTGTGTTGTGATGTTGTTACTCTGTATTGTTGTGTTGTAGTGTTGTAGTGTTGTTACTCTGTATTGTAGTGTTGTAGTGTTGTTACTCTGTATTGTTGTGTTGTAGTGTTGTAGTGTTGTTACTCTGTATTGTTGTGTTGTGATGTTGTTACTCTGTATTGTAGTGTTGTAGTGTTGTAGTGTTGTTACTCTGTATTGTAGTGTTGTAGTGTTGTTACTCTGTATTGTTGTGTTGTAGTGTTGTAGTGTTGTTACTCTGTATTGTTGTGTTGTGATGTTGTTACTCTGTATTGTAGTGTTGTGGTGTTGTTCCTCTGTATTGTAGTGTTGTGGTGTTGTTACTCTGTATTGGTTGCTCAAGTCAATGTGAAGCATTTGAAGAGGCAGAAAGCCCTCAGGTAAAGTAATAGCTGCCTATAGTCTGCCTGTGATTTAACAGCCCCTATCAACGTGTGAACCAGACAGACACACAGAGAGTTACACCAGACAGACACACAGGGAGTTACACCAGACAGACACACGGGGAGTTACACCAGACAGACACACGGGGAGTTACACCAGACAGACACACGGGGAGTTACACCAGACAGACACACGGGGAGTTACACCAGACAGACACACGGGGAGTTACACCAGACAGACACACGGGGAGTTACACCAGACAGACACACGGGGAGTTACACCAGACAGAAACACGGGGAGTTACACCAGACAGACACACGGGGAGTTACACCAGACAGACACACGGGGAGTTACACCAGACAGACACACGGGGAGTTACACCAGACAGACACACGGGGAGTTACACCAGACAGACACACGGGGAGTTCCACCAGACAGACACACGGGAGTTACACCAGACAGACACACGGGGAGTTACACCAGACAGACACACGGGGAGTTACACCAGACAGACACACGGGGAGTTACACCAGACAGACACACGGGGAGTTACACCAGACAGACACACGGGGAGTTACACCAGACAGACACACGGGGAGTTACACCAGACAGACACACGGGGAGTTACACCAGACAGACACACGGGGAGTTACACCAGACAGACACACAGGGAGTTACACCAGACAGACACACAGGGAGTTACACCAGACAGACACACAGGGAGTTACACCAGACAGACACACGGGGAGTTACACCAGACAGACACACGGGGAGTTACACCAGACAGACACACAGGGAGTTACACCAGACAGACACAATGCTGTTTCCTAAATGACCAACAGCTGAAATAGGATAATGTAATGAAACGATGGTAAATATGGTACGTGCGTACGTGCGTGCGTGCATGTGCCTGTGCTTGTGTGTGTTCCCTTGGTGTTGTTATGAACGTTAGGGCTAACTTCAGGTGAATATTAAACATCCTCATCTTCACAGCCACATCCTGATAAACCTCCTCATCTTCACAGCCACATCCTGATAAACGTCCTCATCTTCACAGCCACATCCTGATAAACCTCCTCATCTTCACAGCCACATCCTGATAAACGTCCTCATCTTCACAGCCACATCCTGATAAACCTCCTCATCTTCACAGCCACATCCTGATAAACCTCCTCATCTTCACAGCCACATCCTGATAAACGTCCTCATCTTCACAGCCACATCCTGATAAACCTCCTCATCTTCACAGCCACATCCTGATAAACCTCCTCATCTTCACAGCCACATCCTGATAAACCTCCTCATCTTCACAGCCACATCCTGATAAACGTCCTCATCTTCACAGCCACATCCTGATAAACGTCCTCATCTTCACAGCCACATCCTGATAAAAGGTCCTCACCTTCACAGCCACATCCTGTTAAGCGACCTCATCTTCACAGCCACATCCTGTTAAACCTCCTCATCTTCACAGCCACATCCTGATAAACGTCCTCACCTTCACAGCCACATCCTGTTTAACCTCCTCTACTTCACAGCCACATCCTGAATAACCTCATCTTCACAGCCACATCCTGATAAACATCCTCATCTTCACATCCACATCCTGATAAACCTCTTTAACGTCGCACCACCCTGGTTCATTTGAACACATCCTGATAAACCTCCTCATCTTCACAGCCACATCCTGATAAACATCCTCATCTTCATATCCACATCCTGATAAACCTCTTTAACGTCGCACCACCCTGGTTCATTTTAACACATCCTGATAAACCTCTTTAACGTCGCACCACCCTGGTTCATTTTAACACATCCTGATAAACCTCTTTAAGGTCGCACCACCCTGGTTCATTTTAACACATCCTGATAAACCTCTTTAACGTCGCACCACCCTGGTTCATTTTAACACATCCTGATAAACCTCTTTAACGTCGCACCACCCTGGTTCATTTTAACACATCCTGATAAACCTCCTTCCACTGATGAACTGACAACATGTATCCACAATATTACTATACGCTTATCTCATTAACTCTTTACTCACACTGCCTCTCTCCTGCAGTATGTTATTATACAAACAGCATATCAACACACTGCCTCTCTCTCCTCCTGCAGTATGTTGTTATTATACAAACAGCATATCAACACACTACCTCTCTCTCCTCCTGCAGTATGTTGTTATTATACAAACAGCATATCAACACACTGCCTCTCTCTCCTCCTGCAGTATGTTGTTATTATACAAACAGCATATCAACACACTGCCTCTCTCTCTCCTCCTGCAGTATGATGTTATTATACAAACAGCATATCAACACACTGCCTCTCTCTCCCTCCTGCAGTATGTTGTTATTATACAAACAGCATATCAACACACTGCCTCTCTCTCCTCCTGCAGTATGTTGTTATTATACAAACAGCATATCAACACACTGCCTCTCTCTCCTCCTGCAGTATGTTGTTATTATACAAACAGCATATCAACACACTGCCTCTCTCTCCTCCTGCAGTATGTTGTTATTATACAAACAGCATATCAACACACTGCCTCTCTCTCCTCCTGCAGTATGTTGTTATTATACAAACAGCATATCAACACACTGCCTCTCTCTCCTCCTGCAGTATGATGTTATTATACAAACAGCATATCAACACACTGCCTCTCTCTCCTCCTGCAGTATGTTGTTATTATACAAACAGCATATCAACACACTGCCTCTCTCTCCTCCTGCAGTATGTTGTTATTATACAAACAGCATATCAACACACTGCCTCTCTCTCCTCCTGCAGTATGTTATTATTATACAAACAGCATATCAACACACTGCCTCTCTCTCCTCCTGCAGTATGTTGTTATTATACAAACAGCATATCAACACACTGCCTCTCTCTCCTCCTGCAGTATGTTGTTATTATACAAACAGCATATCAACACACTGCCTCTCTCTCCCTCCTGCAGTATGTTGTTATTATACAAACAGCATATCAACACACTGCCTCTCTCTCCTCCTGCAGTATGTTGTTATTATACAAACAGCATATCAACACACTGCCTCTCTCTCCTCCTGCAGTATGTTGTTATTATACAAACAGCATATCAACACACTGCCTCTCTCTCCTCCTGCAGTATGTTGTTATTATACAAACAGCATATCAACACACTGCCTCTCTCTCCTCCTGCAGTATGTTGTTATTATACAAACAGCATATCAACACACTGCCTCTCTCTCCTCCTGCAGTATGTTGTTATTATACAAACAGCATATCAACACACTGCCTCTCTCTCTCTCCTGCAGTATGATGTTATTATACAAACAGCATATCAACACACTGCCTCTCTCTCTCCTGCAGTATGATGTTATTATACAAACAGCATATCAACACACTGCCTCTCTCTCTCCTGCAGTATGTTGTTATTATACAAACAGCATATCAACACACTGCCTCTCTCTCCTCCTGCAGTATGTTGTTATTATACAAACAGCATATCAACACACTGCCTCTCTCTCTCCTCCTGCAGTATGTTGTTATTATACAAACAGCATATCAACACACTGCCTCTCTCTCCTCCTGCAGTATGATGTTATTATACAAACAGCATATCAACACACTGCCTCTCTCTCTCCTGCAGTATGTTGTTATTATACAAACAGCATATCAACACACTGCCTCTCTCTCCTCCTGCAGTATGTTGTTATTATACAAACAGCATATCAACACACTGCCTCTCTCTCCTCCTGCAGTATGTTGTTATTATACAAACAGCATATCAACACACTGCCTCTCTCTCCTCCTGCAGTATGTTGTTATTATACAAACAGCATATCAACACACTGCCTCTCTCTCCTCCTGCAGTATGTTGTTATTATACAAACAGCATATCAACACACTGCCTCTCTCTCCTCCTGCAGTATGTTGTTATTATACAAACAGCATATCAACACACTGCCTCTCTCTCCTCCTGCAGTATGTTGTTATTATACAAACAGCATATCAACACACTGCCTCTCTCTCCTCCTGCAGTATGTTGTTATTATACAAACAGCATATCAACACACTGCCTCTCTCTCCTCCTGCAGTATGTTGTTATTATACAAACAGCATATCAACACACTGCCTCTCTCTCCTCCTGCAGTATGTTGTTATTATACAAACAGCATATCAACACACTGCCTCTCTCTCTCCTGCAGTATGATGTTATTATACAAACAGCATATCAACACACTGCCTCTCTCTCTCCTGCAGTATGATGTTATTATACAAACAGCATATCAACACACTGCCTCTCTCTCTCCTGCAGTATGTTGTTATTATACAAACAGCATATCAACACACTGCCTCTCTCTCCTCCTGCAGTATGTTGTTATTATACAAACAGCATATCAACACACTGCCTCTCTCTCCTCCTGCAGTATGTTGTTATTATACAAACAGCATATCAACACACTGCCTCTCTCTCCTCCTGCAGTATGTTGTTATTATACAAACAGCATATCAACACACTGCCTCTCTCTCCTCCTGCAGTATGTTGTTATTATACAAACAGCATATCAACACACTGCCTCTCTCTCCTCCTGCAGTATGTTGTTATTATACAAACAGCATATCAACACACTGCCTCTCTCTCCTCCTGCAGTATGTTGTTATTATACAAACAGCATATCAACACACTGCCTCTCTCTCCTCCTGCAGTATGTTGTTATTATACAAACAGCATATCAACACACTGCCTCTCTCTCCCTCCTGCAGTATGTTGTTATTATACAAACAGCATATCAACACACTGCCTCTCTCTCCTCCTGCAGTATGTTGTTATTATACAAACAGCATATCAACACACTGCCTCTCTCTCCCTCCTGCAGTATGTTGTTATTATACAAACAGCATATCAACACACTGCCTCTCTCTCCTCCTGCAGTATGTTGTTATTATACAAACAGCATATCAACACACTGCCTCTCTCTCCTCCTGCAGTATGTTGTTATTATACAAACAGCATATCAACACACTGCCTCTCTCTCCTCCTGCAGTATGTTGTTATTATACAAACAGCATATCAACACACTGCCTCTCTACTCCTGCAGTATGATGTTATTATACAAACAGCATATCAACACACTGCCTCTCTCTCTCCTCCTGCAGTATGTTGTTATTATACAAACAGCATATCAACACACTGCCTCTCTCTCCTCCTGCAGTATGTTGTTATTATACAAACAGCATATCAACACACTGCCTCTCTCTCCTCCTGCAGTATGTTGTTATTATACAAACAGCATATCAACACACTGCCTCTCTCTCCTCCTGCAGTATGTTGTTATTATACAAACAGCATATCAACACACTGCCTCTCTCTCCTCCTGCAGTATGTTGTTATTATACAAACAGCATATCAACACACTGCCTCTCTCTCCTCCTGCAGTATGTTGTTATTATACAAACAGCATATCAACACACTGCCTCTCTCTCCTCCTGCAGTATGTTGTTATTATACAAACAGCATATCAACACACTGCCTCTCTCTCCTCCTGCAGTATGTTGTTATTATACAAACAGCATATCAACACACTGCCTCTCTCTCTCCTGCAGTATGTTGTTATTATACAAACAGCATATCAACACACTGCCTCTCTCTCCTCCTGCAGTATGTTGTTATTATACAAACAGCATATCAACACACTGCCTCTCTCTCTCCTGCAGTATGTTGTTATTATACAAACAGCATATCAACACACTGCCTCTCTCTCCTCCTGCAGTATGTTGTTATTATACAAACAGCATATCAACACACTGCCTCTCTCTCCTCCTGCAGTATGTTGTTATTATACAAACAGCATATCAACACACTGCCTCTCTCTCCTCCTGCAGTATGTTGTTATTATACAAACAGCATATCAACACACTGCCTCTCTCTCTCCTGCAGTATGTTGTTATTATACAAACAGCATATCAACACACTGCCTCTCTCTCCTCCTGCAGTATGTTGTTATTATACAAACAGCATATCAACACACTGCCTCTCTCTCCTCCTGCAGTATGTTGTTATTATACAAACAGCATATCAACACACTGCCTCTCTCTCCTCCTGCAGTATGTTGTTATTATACAAACAGCATATCAACACACTGCCTCTCTCTCCTCCTGCAGTATGTTGTTATTATACAAACAGCATATCAACACACTGCCTCTCTCTCCTCCTGCAGTATGTTGTTATTATACAAACAGCATATCAACACACTGCCTCTCTCTCCTCCTGCAGTATGTTGTTATTATACAAACAGCATATCAACACACTGCCTCTCTCTCCTCCTGCAGTATGTTGTTATTATACAAACAGCATATCAACACACTGCCTCTCTCTCCTCCTGCAGTATGTTGTTATTATACAAACAGCATATCAACACACTGCCTCTCTCTCCTCCTGCAGTATGTTGTTATTATACAAACAGCATATCAACACACTGCCTCTCTCTCCTCCTGCAGTATGTTGTTATTATACAAACAGCATATCAACACACTGCCTCTCTCTCCCTCCTGCAGTATGTTGTTATTATACAAACAGCATATCAACACACTGCCTCTCTCTCCTCCTGCAGTATGTTGTTATTATACAAACAGCATATCAACACACTGCCTCTCTCTCCTCCTGCAGTATGTTGTTATTATACAAACAGCATATCAACACACTGCCTCTCTCTCCTCCTGCAGTATGTTGTTATTATACAAACAGCATATCAACACACTGCCTCTCTCTCCTCCTGCAGTATGTTGTTATTATACAAACAGCATATCAACACACTGCCTCTCTCTCCTCCTGCAGTATGTTGTTATTATACAAACAGCATATCAACACACTGCCTCTCTCTCCTCCTGCAGTATGTTGTTATTATACAAACAGCATATCAACACACTGCCTCTCTCTCCTCCTGCAGTATGTTGTTATTATACAAACAGCATATCAACACACTGCCTCTCTCTCCTCCTGCAGTATGTTGTTATTATACAAACAGCATATCAACACACTGCCTCTCTCTCCTCCTGCAGTATGTTGTTATTATACAAACAGCATATCAACACACTGCCTCTCTCTCCTCCTGCAGTATGTTGTTATTATACAAACAGCATATCAACACACTGCCTCTCTCTCTCCTCCTGCAGTATGTTGTTATTATACAAACAGCATATCAACACACTGCCTCTCTCTCCTCCTGCAGTATGTTGTTATTATACAAACAGCATATCAACACACTGCCTCTCTCTCCTCCTGCAGTATGTTGTTATTATACAAACAGCATATCAACACACTGCCTCTCTCCTGCAGTATGATGTTATTATACAAACAGCATATCAACACACTGCCTCTCTCTCCTCCTGCAGTATGTTGTTATTATACAAACAGCATATCAACACACTGCCTCTCTCTCCTCCTGCAGTATGTTGTTATTATACAAACAGCATATCAACACACTGCCTCTCTCTCCTCCTGCAGTATGTTGTTATTATACAAACAGCATATCAACACACTGCCTCTCTCTCCTCCTGCAGTATGTTGTTATTATACAAACAGCATATCAACACACTGCCTCTCTCTCCTCCTGCAGTATGTTGTTATTATACAAACAGCATATCAACACACTGCCTCTCTCTCCTCCTGCAGTATGTTGTTATTATACAAACAGCATATCAACACACTGCCTCTCTCTCCTCCTGCAGTATGTTGTTATTATACAAACAGCATATCAACACACTGCCTCTCTCTCCTCCTGCAGTATGTTGTTATTATACAAACAGCATATCAACACACTGCCTCTCTCTCCTCCTGCAGTATGTTGTTATTATACAAACAGCATATCAACACACTGCCTCTCTCTCCTCCTGCAGTATGTTGTTATTATACAAACAGCATATCAACACACTGCCTCTCTCTCTCCTGCAGTATGTTGTTATTATACAAACAGCATATCAACACACTGCCTCTCTCTCCTCCTGCAGTATGTTGTTATTATACAAACAGCATATCAACACACTGCCTCTCTCTCCTCCTGCAGTATGATGTTATTATACAAACAGCATATCAACACACTGCCTCTCTCTCCTCCTGCAGTATGTTGTTATTATACAAACAGCATATCAACACACTGCCTCTCTCTCTCCTCCTGCAGTATGTTGTTATTATACAAACAGCATATCAACAGACTGCCTCTCTCTCTCCTCCTGCAGTATGTTGTTATTATACAAACAGCATATCAACACACTGCCTCTCTCTCCTCCTGCAGTATGTTGTTATTATACAAACAGCATATCAACACACTGCCTCTCTCTCCTCCTGCAGTATGTTGTTATTATACAAACAGCATATCAACACACTGCCTCTCTCTCCTCCTGCAGTATGTTGTTATTATACAAACAGCATATCAACACACTGCCTCTCTCCCTCCTGCAGTATGTTGTTATTATACAAACAGCATATCAACACATTGCCTCTCTCTCCTCCTGCAGTATGTTGTTATTATACAAACAGCATATCAACACACTGCCTCTCTCCCTCCTGCAGTATATTGTTATTATACAAACAGCATATCAACACACTGCCTCTCTCCTGCAGTATGTTGTTATTATACAAACAGCATATCAACACACTGCCTCTCTCTCTCCTGCAGTATATTGTTATTGTCACGTCCTGATCAGTAAAAGGGTTCATTTGGCATTGTAGTATGGTCAGGGCGTGGCAAGGGGTGTTTGTTTTGTGTGTTTCGGTGTTTAGGTTCTATGTTATCTATTTCTATGTTTATATCTAGTTTTCTATTTCTATGTTGGGGTTTTGGCAATGACCTCCAATTAGAGGCAGCTGGTTGTCGTTGTCTCTAATTGGAGGCCATATTTAGTTGTGTTTGTTTCACTTGTGTTTTGTGGGTGGTTGTTTTCCTGTATAGCCTGTGTTGCCTTACGGAACTGTTTCGTCGTTTTGTTTCTTTTGTTCAAGTGTTATCTTTAAATAAATTAAGAAGATGAGCACTTTACCCGCTGCGCCTTGGTCCAATCCTTACGAAGCCTATAACAGAACCACCCAACAACGAAGTACCAAGCAGCGGAAGAAGGAGCAGCAGGATAAATATCTCGAGTCATGGACGTGGGAGGAGATCCTCGATGGAAAGGGTCCATGGAGCCAGGCTGGGGAGTACCAGCGCCCGAAGGAGGAGCTGGAGGAAGCGAAGAGGGAACGACGGAGGTACGAGGCATTGTATCCTCCTATTCAGGAGGTGAAGAGGCAGCCCCAAAATTTTGTTGGGGAGGGGCACACGGTGAGTTGGGCAGAGTCAGGGTGGAGTCCTGAGCCAACTTCCCGTGCTTACCGTGGGGAGCGGGTGACGAGGAGAGCACCGTGCTATGCAGAAATGCGCACGGTGTCGCCCACACGCACGCACAGTCCGGTGCGGTCAGTACGGGCTTTGCAGTGTTGCCGGGCGAGAGTTGGCCGGCAGCCAGGGAGAAATGCGCCTGCGCAGCGCTTCTGGCCACCAGTGCGTCTCCTTGGTCCAGCTTACCCTGTGCCTGCTCTACACACGGCAGCCCTCACTCTCCAGCCCTCACTCTCCCCATTCCGGGGAGACCGGTTCCAGCTCCACGCAGGAGGCCTCCAGCGACGCTCCTCAGCCCGGAGCCTCCAGCGACGCTCCCCAGTCAGGAGCCTCCAGCGACGCTCCTCAGCCCGGAGCCTCCAGCGACGCTCCTCAGCCCGGAGCCTCCAGCGACGCTCCTCAGCCCGGAGCCTCCAGCGACGCCCCTCAGCCAGGGGCCTCCAGCGACGCCCCTCAGCCAGTGGCCTCCAGCGACGCCTCTCAGCCCAGAGTCTTCGGAATGGGAGCTACGCCCAGAGCCAGAGCCACCTCCGTAGTGGGAGGATAGGCAAGGGGGGGTGTAGCACAGGAACCGTCGTTGACGGTGGCCACCCTCCCTTTAGGTTTGGGGTTGTTTTGTGGGTTCTATTTGTTGTTTTTTGGTGTAGTCGGGGTCTGCACCTTTGGGGGGGTACTGTCACGTCCTGACCAGTAAAAGGGTTCATTTGGCATTGTAGTATGGTCAGGGCGTGGCAGGGGGTGTTTGTTTTGTGTGTTTCGGTGTTTGGGGTTTAGGTTCTATGTTATCTATTTCTATGTTTATATCTAGTTTTCTATTTCTATGTTGGGGTTTCGGCATTGACCTCCAATTAGAGGCAGCTGGTTGTCGTTGTCTCTAATTGGAGGCCATATTTAGTTGTGTTTGTTTCACATGTGTTTTGTGGGTGGTTGTTTTCCTGTGTTGCCTTATGGAACTGTTTTGTTTATTTTGTTCAAGTGTTTTCTTTTAATAAATTAAGAAGATGAGCACTTTACCCGCTGCGCCTTGGTTCAATCCTTACGACGCCTATGACAGTTATTATACAAACAGCATATCAACACACTGCCTCTCTCTCCTCCTGCAGTATGTTGTTATTATACAAACAGCATATCAACACACTGCCTCTCTCTCCTCCTGCAGTATGTTGTTATTATACAAACAGCATATCAACACACTGCCTCTCTCTCCTCCTGCAGTATGTTGTTATTATACAAACAGCATATCAACACACTGCCTCTCTCTCCTCCTGCAGTATGTTGTTATTATACAAACAGCATATCAACACACTGCCTCTCTCTCTCCTCCTGCAGTATGTTGTTATTATACAAACAGCATATCAACACACTGCCTCTCTCTCTCCTCCTGCAGTATGTTGTTATTATACAAACAGCATATCAACACACTGCCTCTCTCTCCTCCTGCAGTATGTTGTTATTATACAAACAGCATATCAACACACTGCCTCTCTCTCCTCCTGCAGTATGTTGTTATTATACAAACAGCATATCAACACACTGCCTCTCTCTCCTCCTGCAGTATGATGTTATTATACAAACAGCATATCAACACACTGCCTCTCTCTCCTCCTGCAGTATGTTGTTATTATACAAACAGCATATCAACACACTGCCTCTCTCTCCTCCTGCAGTATGTTGTTATTATACAAACAGCATATCAACACACTGCCTCTCTCTCCTCCTGCAGTATGTTGTTATTATACAAACAGCATATCAACACACTGCCTCTCTCTCCTCCTGCAGTATGTTGTTATTATACAAACAGCATATCAACACACTGCCTCTCTCTCCTCCTGCAGTATGTTGTTATTATACAAACAGCATATCAACACACTGCCTCTCTCTCCTCCTGCAGTATGTTGTTATTATACAAACAGCATATCAACACACTGCCTCTCTCTCCCTCCTGCAGTATGTTGTTATTATACAAACAGCATATCAACACACTGCCTCTCTCTCCTCCTGCAGTATGTTGTTATTATACAAACAGCATATCAACACACTGCCTCTCTCTCCTCCTGCAGTATGTTGTTATTATACAAACAGCATATCAACACACTGCCTCTCTCTCCTCCTGCAGTATGTTGTTATTATACAAACAGCATATCAACACACTGCCTCTCTCTCCTCCTGCAGTATGTTGTTATTATACAAACAGCATATCAACACACTGCCTCTCTCTCCTCCTGCAGTATGTTGTTATTATACAAACAGCATATCAACACACTGCCTCTCTCTCCTCCTGCAGTATGTTGTTATTATACAAACAGCATATCAACACACTGCCTCTCTCTCCTCCTGCAGTATGTTGTTATTATACAAACAGCATATCAACACACTGCCTCTCTCTCCTCCTGCAGTATGTTGTTATTATACAAACAGCATATCAACACACTGCCTCTCTCTCCTCCTGCAGTATGTTGTTATTATACAAACAGCATATCAACACACTGCCTCTCTCTCCTCCTGCAGTATGTTGTTATTATACAAACAGCATATCAACACACTGCCTCTCTCTCCTCCTGCAGTATGTTGTTATTATACAAACAGCATATCAACACACTGCCTCTCTCTCCTCCTGCAGTATGTTGTTATTATACAAACAGCATATCAACACACTGCCTCTCTCTCCTCCTGCAGTATGTTGTTATTATACAAACAGCATATCAACACACTGCCTCTCTCTCCTCCTGCAGTATGTTGTTATTATACAAACAGCATATCAACACACTGCCTCTCTCTCCTCCTGCAGTATGTTGTTATTATACAAACAGCATATCAACACACTGCCTCTCTCTCCTCCTGCAGTATGTTGTTATTATACAAACAGCATATCAACACACTGCCTCTCTCTCCTCCTGCAGTATGTTGTTATTATACAAACAGCATATCAACACACTGCCTCTCTCTCCTCCTGCAGTATGTTGTTATTATACAAACAGCATATCAACACACTGCCTCTCTCTCCTCCTGCAGTATGTTGTTATTATACAAACAGCATATCAACACACTGCCTCTCTCTCCTCCTGCAGTATGTTGTTATTATACAAACAGCATATCAACACACTGCCTCTCTCTCCTCCTGCAGTATGTTGTTATTATACAAACAGCATATCAACACACTGCCTCTCTCTCCTCCTGCAGTATGTTGTTATTATACAAACAGCATATCAACACACTGCCTCTCTCTCCTCCTGCAGTATGTTGTTATTATACAAACAGCATATCAACACACTGCCTCTCTCTCCTCCTGCAGTATGTTGTTATTATACAAACAGCATATCAACACACTGCCTCTCTCTCCTCCTGCAGTATGTTGTTATTATACAAACAGCATATCAACACACTGCCTCTCTCTCCTCCTGCAGTATGTTGTTATTATACAAACAGCATATCAACACACTGCCTCTCTCTCCTCCTGCAGTATGTTGTTATTATACAAACAGCATATCAACACACTGCCTCTCTCTCCTCCTGCAGTATGTTGTTATTATACAAACAGCATATCAACACACTGCCTCTCTCTCCTCCTGCAGTATGTTGTTATTATACAAACAGCATATCAACACACTGCCTCTCTCTCCTCCTGCAGTATGTTGTTATTATACAAACAGCATATCAACACACTGCCTCTCTCTCCTCCTGCAGTATGTTGTTATTATACAAACAGCATATCAACACACTGCCTCTCTCTCTCCTGCAGTATGTTGTTATTATACAAACAGCATATCAACACACTGCCTCTCTCTCCTCCTGCAGTATGTTGTTATTATACAAACAGCATATCAACACACTGCCTCTCTCTCCTCCTGCAGTATGTTGTTATTATACAAACAGCATATCAACACACTGCCTCTCTCTCCTCCTGCAGTATGTTGTTATTATACAAACAGCATATCAACACACTGCCTCTCTCTCCTCCTGCAGTATGTTGTTATTATACAAACAGCATATCAACACACTGCCTCTCTCTCCTCCTGCAGTATGTTGTTATTATACAAACAGCATATCAACACACTGCCTCTCTCTCCTCCTGCAGTATGTTGTTATTATACAAACAGCATATCAACACACTGCCTCTCTCTCCTCCTGCAGTATGTTGTTATTATACAAACAGCATATCAACACACTGCCTCTCTCTCCTCCTGCAGTATGTTGTTATTATACAAACAGCATATCAACACACTGCCTCTCTCTCCTCCTGCAGTATGTTGTTATTATACAAACAGCATATCAACACACTGCCTCTCTCTCCTCCTGCAGTATGTTGTTATTATACAAACAGCATATCAACACACTGCCTCTCTCTCCTCCTGCAGTATGTTGTTATTATACAAACAGCATATCAACACACTGCCTCTCTCTCCTCCTGCAGTATGTTGTTATTATACAAACAGCATATCAACACACTGCCTCTCTCTCCTCCTGCAGTATGTTGTTATTATACAAACAGCATATCAACACACTGCCTCTCTCTCTCCTGCAGTATGTTGTTATTATACAAACAGCATATCAACACACTGCCTCTCTCTCCTCCTGCAGTATGTTGTTATTATACAAACAGCATATCAACACACTGCCTCTCTCTCCTCCTGCAGTATGTTGTTATTATACAAACAGCATATCAACACACTGCCTCTCTCTCCTCCTGCAGTATGTTGTTATTATACAAACAGCATATCAACACACTGCCTCTCTCTCCTCCTGCAGTATGTTGTTATTATACAAACAGCATATCAACACACTGCCTCTCTCTCCTCCTGCAGTATGTTGTTATTATACAAACAGCATATCAACACACTGCCTCTCTCTCCTCCTGCAGTATGTTGTTATTATACAAACAGCATATCAACACACTGCCTCTCTCTCCTCCTGCAGTATGTTGTTATTATACAAACAGCATATCAACACACTGCCTCTCTCTCCTCCTGCAGTATGTTGTTATTATACAAACAGCATATCAACACACTGCCTCTCTCTCCTCCTGCAGTATGTTGTTATTATACAAACAGCATATCAACACACTGCCTCTCTCTCCTCCTGCAGTATGTTGTTATTATACAAACAGCATATCAACACACTGCCTCTCTCTCCTCCTGCAGTATGTTGTTATTATACAAACAGCATATCAACACACTGCCTCTCTCTCCTCCTGCAGTATGTTGTTATTATACAAACAGCATATCAACACACTGCCTCTCTCTCCTCCTGCAGTATGTTGTTATTATACAAACAGCATATCAACACACTGCCTCTCTCTCCTCCTGCAGTATGTTGTTATTATACAAACAGCATATCAACACACTGCCTCTCTCTCCTCCTGCAGTATGTTGTTATTATACAAACAGCATATCAACACACTGCCTCTCTCTCCTCCTGCAGTATGTTGTTATTATACAAACAGCATATCAACACACTGCCTCTCTCTCCTCCTGCAGTATGTTGTTATTATACAAACAGCATATCAACACACTGCCTCTCTCTCCTCCTGCAGTATGTTGTTATTATACAAACAGCATATCAACACACTGCCTCTCTCTCCTCCTGCAGTATGTTGTTATTATACAAACAGCATATCAACACACTGCCTCTCTCTCCTCCTGCAGTATGTTGTTATTATACAAACAGCATATCAACACACTGCCTCTCTCTCCTCCTGCAGTATGTTGTTATTATACAAACAGCATATCAACACACTGCCTCTCTCTCCTCCTGCAGTATGTTGTTATTATACAAACAGCATATCAACACACTGCCTCTCTCTCCTCCTGCAGTATGTTGTTATTATACAAACAGCATATCAACACACTGCCTCTCTCTCCTCCTGCAGTATGTTGTTATTATACAAACAGCATATCAACACACTGCCTCTCTCTCCTCCTGCAGTATGTTGTTATTATACAAACAGCATATCAACACACTGCCTCTCTCTCCTCCTGCAGTATGTTGTTATTATACAAACAGCATATCAACACACTGCCTCTCTCTCCTCCTGCAGTATGTTGTTATTATACAAACAGCATATCAACACACTGCCTCTCTCTCCTCCTGCAGTATGTTGTTATTATACAAACAGCATATCAACACACTGCCTCTCTCTCCTCCTGCAGTATGTTGTTATTATACAAACAGCATATCAACACACTGCCTCTCTCTCCTCCTGCAGTATGTTGTTATTATACAAACAGCATATCAACACACTGCCTCTCTCTCCTCCTGCAGTATGTTGTTATTATACAAACAGCATATCAACACACTGCCTCTCTCTCCTCCTGCAGTATGTTGTTATTATACAAACAGCATATCAACACACTGCCTCTCTCTCCTCCTGCAGTATGTTGTTATTATACAAACAGCATATCAACACACTGCCTCTCTCTCCTCCTGCAGTATGTTGTTATTATACAAACAGCATATCAACACACTGCCTCTCTCTCCTCCTGCAGTATGTTGTTATTATACAAACAGCATATCAACACACTGCCTCTCTCTCCTCCTGCAGTATGTTGTTATTATACAAACAGCATATCAACACACTGCCTCTCTCTCCTCCTGCAGTATGTTGTTATTATACAAACAGCATATCAACACACTGCCTCTCTCTCCTCCTGCAGTATGTTGTTATTATACAAACAGCATATCAACACACTGCCTCTCTCTCCTCCTGCAGTATGTTGTTATTATACAAACAGCATATCAACACACTGCCTCTCTCTCCTCCTGCAGTATGTTGTTATTATACAAACAGCATATCAACACACTGCCTCTCTCTCCTCCTGCAGTATGTTGTTATTATACAAACAGCATATCAACACACTGCCTCTCTCTCCTCCTGCAGTATGTTGTTATTATACAAACAGCATATCAACACACTGCCTCTCTCTCCTCCTGCAGTATGTTGTTATTATACAAACAGCATATCAACACACTGCCTCTCTCTCCTCCTGCAGTATGTTGTTATTATACAAACAGCATATCAACACACTGCCTCTCTCTCCTCCTGCAGTATGTTGTTATTATACAAACAGCATATCAACACACTGCCTCTCTCTCCTCCTGCAGTATGTTGTTATTATACAAACAGCATATCAACACACTGCCTCTCTCTCCTCCTGCAGTATGTTGTTATTATACAAACAGCATATCAACACACTGCCTCTCTCTCCTCCTGCAGTATGTTGTTATTATACAAACAGCATATCAACACACTGCCTCTCTCTCCTCCTGCAGTATGTTGTTATTATACAAACAGCATATCAACACACTGCCTCTCTCTCCTCCTGCAGTATGTTGTTATTATACAAACAGCATATCAACACACTGCCTCTCTCTCCTCCTGCAGTATGTTGTTATTATACAAACAGCATATCAACACACTGCCTCTCTCTCCTCCTGCAGTATGTTGTTATTATACAAACAGCATATCAACACACTGCCTCTCTCTCCTCCTGCAGTATGTTGTTATTATACAAACAGCATATCAACACACTGCCTCTCTCTCCTCCTGCAGTATGTTGTTATTATACAAACAGCATATCAACACACTGCCTCTCTCTCCTCCTGCAGTATGTTGTTATTATACAAACAGCATATCAACACACTGCCTCTCTCTCCTCCTGCAGTATGTTGTTATTATACAAACAGCATATCAACACACTGCCTCTCTCTCCTCCTGCAGTATGTTGTTATTATACAAACAGCATATCAACACACTGCCTCTCTCTCCTCCTGCAGTATGTTGTTATTATACAAACAGCATATCAACACACTGCCTCTCTCTCCTCCTGCAGTATGTTGTTATTATACAAACAGCATATCAACACACTGCCTCTCTCTCCTCCTGCAGTATGTTGTTATTATACAAACAGCATATCAACACACTGCCTCTCTCTCCTCCTGCAGTATGTTGTTATTATACAAACAGCATATCAACACACTGCCTCTCTCTCCTCCTGCAGTATGTTGTTATTATACAAACAGCATATCAACACACTGCCTCTCTCTCCTCCTGCAGTATGTTGTTATTATACAAACAGCATATCAACACACTGCCTCTCTCTCCTCCTGCAGTATGTTGTTATTATACAAACAGCATATCAACACACTGCCTCTCTCTCCTCCTGCAGTATGTTGTTATTATACAAACAGCATATCAACACACTGCCTCTCTCTCCTCCTGCAGTATGTTGTTATTATACAAACAGCATATCAACACACTGCCTCTCTCTCCTCCTGCAGTATGTTGTTATTATACAAACAGCATATCAACACACTGCCTCTCTCTCCTCCTGCAGTATGTTGTTATTATACAAACAGCATATCAACACACTGCCTCTCTCTCCTCCTGCAGTATGTTGTTATTATACAAACAGCATATCAACACACTGCCTCTCTCTCCTCCTGCAGTATGTTGTTATTATACAAACAGCATATCAACACACTGCCTCTCTCTCCTCCTGCAGTATGTTGTTATTATACAAACAGCATATCAACACACTGCCTCTCTCTCCTCCTGCAGTATGTTGTTATTATACAAACAGCATATCAACACACTGCCTCTCTCTCCTCCTGCAGTATGTTGTTATTATACAAACAGCATATCAACACACTGCCTCTCTCTCCTCCTGCAGTATGTTGTTATTATACAAACAGCATATCAACACACTGCCTCTCTCTCCTCCTGCAGTATGTTGTTATTATACAAACAGCATATCAACACACTGCCTCTCTCTCCTCCTGCAGTATGTTGTTATTATACAAACAGCATATCAACACACTGCCTCTCTCTCCTCCTGCAGTATGTTGTTATTATACAAACAGCATATCAACACACTGCCTCTCTCTCCTCCTGCAGTATGTTGTTATTATACAAACAGCATATCAACACACTGCCTCTCTCTCCTCCTGCAGTATGTTGTTATTATACAAACAGCATATCAACACACTGCCTCTCTCTCCTCCTGCAGTATGTTGTTATTATACAAACAGCATATCAACACACTGCCTCTCTCTCCTCCTGCAGTATGTTGTTATTATACAAACAGCATATCAACACACTGCCTCTCTCTCCTCCTGCAGTATGTTGTTATTATACAAACAGCATATCAACACACTGCCTCTCTCTCCTCCTGCAGTATGTTGTTATTATACAAACAGCATATCAACACACTGCCTCTCTCTCCTCCTGCAGTATGTTGTTATTATACAAACAGCATATCAACACACTGCCTCTCTCTCCTCCTGCAGTATGTTGTTATTATACAAACAGCATATCAACACACTGCCTCTCTCTCCTCCTGCAGTATGTTGTTATTATACAAACAGCATATCAACACACTGCCTCTCTCTCCTCCTGCAGTATGTTGTTATTATACAAACAGCATATCAACACACTGCCTCTCTCTCCTCCTGCAGTATGTTGTTATTATACAAACAGCATATCAACACACTGCCTCTCTCTCCTCCTGCAGTATGTTGTTATTATACAAACAGCATATCAACACACTGCCTCTCTCTCCTCCTGCAGTATGTTGTTATTATACAAACAGCATATCAACACACTGCCTCTCTCCTGTAGTATGTTGTTCAAATGTTTCCATTGGTCTGATTAGTCCAAATTTGAGATTTTTGATTCCGACCGCCGTGACTTTGTGAGACGCAGAGTAGGTGAATGGATGATCTCCGCATGTAACGCCCTGGCCATAGAGAGGGTTTTTTGTTCTCTATTGTTGGTTAGGCCAGGGTGTGACATGGGTGGGCGTTCTAGGTTTCTTTTTCTATGTTGGTGGTTTTCTTTGTTTCGGCCGTGTATGGCTCTCAATCAGGAACAGGTGTAGATCGTTGTTGCTGATTGAGAGTCATACATAGGCAGCCTGTTTTTCCTTTGGGGTTTGTGGGTGAATGTTTTCTGTTTAGTTTGTTCCTGAGAGAACTGTTGCTGGTCGTTTTTTGGTTCTTTTTGTATAGTGTTCATTCGGTTATTAAAATCTTGTAAGATGAACACATCCTCCGCTGCACCTTGGTCTCATTTGAACAACGGCCGTTACACCGCATGTGTGGTTCCCACCGTGAATCATGGAAGAGGATGAGTGATGGTGTTGGGGGGGTGCTTTGCTGGTGACGCTCTCTGTGATTTATTTAGAATTCAAGGCACACATAACCAGCATGGCTACCACAGCATTCTGCCGTGATACACCGGTTCCGCCCAGGTCCTCTGGGTCAACATATGTCTCAGTTTATTGTCACGTGTCTGATGACGTAAGCCGACACCAGGATACACTTCAACCTTGCTTCAGTACATATTTAGATAACACTTTGATTGAGGACCCTCACAATAACATGTCATGTCACAACTGAGTCAATTATCCTCACACAGTAAGTGTCTACCGTTATCAAACCATCTACTTTTCTTCCACTGTAATTACAGAAGGAAATGGGCCTTCTTTCATGGACCATACCTAGGAGCAGTGAGCAGTGTGTGCCTATATGTTTTCCTCCTCTTTCTCCTCCTCCTCCTCCTCCATTTTGCATTGGTAAAATAGCACTGTAATTGCAGAAGGAAATGGGCCTTCTTCCCTGGACCATATCTAGGAGCAGTGAGCAGTGTCTGCCTATATGTTTTCCTATTCTCTGAAAGTGGAAGACATCGACTATTTCCAATGGTGAGTTTTATTAACAGTATAGTAATGGTAGGAAATAGGCCTGTACCTATGAGCAGTGGAGCATGAAGAGATTTACTCTTCTGAGAGAGAGAGAGAGAGAGAGAGAGAGAGAGAGATGTGAGAGAAAGAGAGAGAGAGAGAGAGAGAGATATGTGTGAGAGAGAGAGATATATGTGAGAGAGATATATATATATATATATTGGGGCAAACCTCTTCAAAGTTAGGAGCGTTTGTCACAAATTCAGTGGGAAACTGTCACCAAAGTCAGCCCAGAATGAAAGTTCTTTAGAACATGACAGTACCTGTGTGTTTGTTTCGCTGTCCTGGTCCACCCAGGCCGCAGGTAAGGTCAAGGATAGCAGGGTTCGGTACACAAATCTGGTTCTTGGTAGGTCCAGGTCTAAACGCCAACAGGTAAGTCCAAAATAGTCCAGCTCGTACACGGTAAATCCAGCCAATGTAGATTGTCTCTTTCTCTATGGTTCATAGATCCTTCCCGCCCTCTCTCTCTCTTCCTGGTTTTTCTTGACCTTTTATCTGTGGGTCGGCTCCACCTTCTGAGGGTTCCCCTTGCTTCTGGGAATTGTAGTTTTGGCAGTCAGCCATTTTGTGATCTGTAGTTCTGATCGGGGTGGCCATTTTAGTGATCGGGCAGAGCCCGTTTATTAGTTCTGCCCTCACATATCTGCCATTTATCACTTGACCCCCTTCTTTGCCACAATATATATATATGTGAGAGAGATATATGTGAGAGAGAGAGAGAGAGATATGTGTGAGAGAGATATATATATATGTGAGAGAGATATATATGTGAGAGAGAGATATATGTGTGAGAGAGAGAGATATATATGTGAGATAGAATATATATATATATATATATATATATGTGAGAGATATATATATACACAGCTCAAAAAAATAAAGGGAACACTAAAATAACACATCCTAGATCTGAATGAATGAAATAATCTTATTAAATACTTTTTTCTTTACATAGTTGAATGTGCTGACAACAAAATCACACAAAAATAATCAATGGAAATCCAATTTATCAACCCATAGAGGTCTGGATTTGGAGTCGCACTCAAAATTAAAGTGGAAAACCACACTACAGGCTGATCCAACATTGATGTAATGTCCTTAAAACAAGTCAAAATGAGGCTCAGTAGTGTGTGTGGCCTCCACGTGCTTGTATGACCTCCCTACAATGCCTGGGCATGCTCCTGATGAGGTGGCGAATTTGCCAATCTTGGTGTTCTCTGGCAAATGCCAAACGTCCTGCACGGTGTTGGGCTGTAAGCACAACCCCAACCTGTGGATGTTGGGCCCTCATACCACCCTCATGAAGTCTGTTTCTGACCGTTTGAGCAGACACATGCACATTTGTGGCCTGCTGGAGGTCATTTTGCAGGGCTCTGGCAGTGCTCCTCCTTGCACAAAGGCGGAGGTAGCGGTCCTGCTGCTGGGTTGTTGCCCTCCTACGGCCTCCTCCACGTCTCCTGATGTACTGGCCTGTCTCCTGGTAGCGCCTCCATGCTCTGGACACTACGCTGACAGACACAGCAAACCTTCTTGCCACAGCTCGCATTGATGTGCCATCCTGGATGAGCTGCACTACCTGAGCCACTTGTGTGGGTTGTTGACTCCGTCTCATGCTACCACTAGAGTGAAAGCACCGCCAGCATTCAAAAGTGACCAAAACATCAGCCAGGAAGCATAGGAACTGAGAAGTGGTCTGTGGTCACCACCTGCAGAACCACTCCTTTATTGGGGGTGTCTTGCAAATTGCCTATAATTTCCACCTGTTGTCTATTCCATTTGCACAACAGCATGTGAAATTTATTGTCAATCAGTGTTGCTTCCTAAGTGGACAGTTTGATTTCACAGAAGTGTGATTGACTTGGAGTTACATTGTGTTGTTTAAGTGTTCCCTTTATTTTTTTGAGCAATATATATATATATAGATATGAGAGAGAGAGAGAGAGAGAGATATATATATATATATATATATATATATATATATATATATATATATATATATATATATATATGTGAGAGAGAGAGAGAGTGAGTAATGTCAGGGTTGTCAGATGCCCACACAGCAGATCCCCAACAGGCCTTTCCTGTATGCCTCCTGTCAACAACACTTGACTGAACCAAAGCACTTCCATTGCTGAGGTGTACCAGAGGATTTACCATCAGTTTAAACTGAAGGCTCTCACTTCAACTAGCTGTAGTCTACACTGACAACAACATGATGCGCACCAGTGAAACTGAAAGCCTGCAACGCCTTTTCTGATCTACATTAAAAAGCCATTTTTGAAACATGCTCAACAATTACAGTCTGTGGTAGTAGGTTCAATATCTAGTTTAGTACAGAGGTAACATGACCATGTTTCACACCTCACATCACCTGACAGAACACCTGATCACATTCACATCACATGACAGAACACCTGATCACATTCACATCACATGACAGAACACCTGATCACATTCACACCTCACATGACAGAACACCTGATCACATTCACATCACATGACAGAACACCTGATCACATTCACATCACATGACAGAACACCTGATCACATTCACATCACATGACAGAACCCCTGATCACATTCACACATCACATGACAGAACACCTGCTCACACTCACAACTCACATCACATGACAGAACACCTGCTCACATTCACACATCACATGACAGAACCCCTGATCACATTCACACATCACATGACAGAACACCTGCTCACACTCACAACTCACATCACATGACAGAACACCTGATCACATTCACACATCACATCACATGACAGAACACCTGCTCACATTCACACATCACATGACAGAACCCCTGATCACATTCACACATCACATGACAGAACCCCTGATCACATTCACACATCACATGACAGAACACCTGCTCACACTCACAACTCACATCACATGACAGAACACCTGCTCACATTCACACATCACATGACAGAACCCCTGATCACATTCACACAGCACATGACAGAACACCTGATCACATTCACACATCACATCACATGACAGAACACCTGATCACATTCACACATCACATCACATGACAGAACACCTGATCACATTCACACATCACATCACAGAACACCTGATCACATTCACACATCACATGACAGAACACCTGATCACATTCACACATCACATCACATGACAGAACACCTGATCACATTCACACATCACATCACATGACAGAACACCTGATCACATTCACACATCACATGACAGAACACCTGATCACATTCACACATCACATCACATGACAGAACACCTGATCACATGCATACCTCACATCACATGACAGAACACCTGATCACATTCACACATCACATGACAGAACACCTGATCACATTCACACCTCACATGACAGAACACCTGATCACATTCACACATCACATGACAGAACACCTGATCACATTCACACATCACATGACAGAACACCTGATCACATTCACACATCACATGACAGAACACCTGATCACATTCACACATCACATGACAGAACACCTGATCACATTCACACATCACATGACAGAACCCCTGATCACATTCACACATCACATGACAGAACACCTGATCACATTCACACATCACATGACAGAACACCTGATCACATTCCATAGGCCACGTCTTGTCTGTTTGCTTTGTTTAGTCTGAATGGGAGAATGCCTCAGCTTCAATCCCCATCCCTCTACTTCCAATGTGTCACCATGATAAGAGCCTGGCGGGTTTCAACTTCACAGCTCTAGACAACAAACAGAGAGAGAGAACAGAGGAAGACAACGCAGGGAGGGGGGGGTGGTCTTCCCCTGAGTGTGTGTGTGTGTGTGTGTGTGTGTGTGTCTGTGTGTGTGTGTGTGTGTGTGTGTGTGTGTGTGTGTGTGTGTGCGTGTGTGTGTGTGTGTGTGTGTGTGTGTGTGTGTGTGTGTGTGTGTGTTTGCATGAGCGTGTGTGCATGTGTGGCCTTCACCTGTGTGTGTGTGTGTGTGTGTGTGTGTGTGTGTGTGTGTGTGTGTGTGTGTGTGTGTGTGTGTGTGTGTGTGTGTGTGTGTGTGTGTGTGTGTGTGTGTGTGGTCTTCTCCTCAGGGAGTACAGACAGGATCTCTGTTCCGTTTAGCACAGTGAAAATGACCATCCACATGTTTTCACTTCACGCTGCTGAGGATGGAGGAATCCTATTGTATTGTATTGTGCTAAACACACACACTCTGCACATGCACACATACACTCACACACACACACACACAGTACACACACACACATCTTCTTTCTATTGTTTAACAGTACATAGAAGAAATGTTACATTCAATAATCCTATTGGATTAATATTATAATATAGAATATATCAATATATTACCCTGATTATAATACAGAATAGATCAATATATTATCTGGATTATAATACAGATTCGATCAATATATTATCTGGATTATAATACAGAATAGATCAATATATTATCTGGATTATAATACAGATTCAATCAATATATTATCTGGATTATAATACAGATTCAATCAATATATTATCTGGATTAAAATACAGAATAGATCAATATATTATCTGGATTATAATACAGAATAGATCAATATATTATCTGGATTATAATACAGAATAGATCAATATATTATCTGGATTATAATACAGAATATATCAATTCATTTTCTGGATTATAACACAGAATAGATCAATAGATTATCTGTTTTCTTATTTCTACCTTTACATTGTTCATTCAATGCTCTCTCCAACATGTTTAGATACAATAACATGCAATTAACCATCACTCATCCAACATGTTTATATACAATAACATGCAATTAACCATCACTCATCCAGCATGTTTATATACAATAACATGCAATTAACCATCACTCATCCAACATGTTTAGATACAATAACATGCAATTAACCATCACTCATCCAGCATGTTTAGATACAATAACATGCAATTAACCATCACTCATCCAACATGTTTAGATACAATAACATGCAATTAACCATCACTCATCCAGCATGTTTATATACAATAACATGCAATTAACCATCACTCATCCAGCATGTTTAGATACAATAACATGCAATTAACCATCACTCATCCAACATGTTTAGATACAATAACATGCAATTAACCATCACTCATCCAACATGTTTAGATACAATAACATGCAATTAACCATCACTCATCCAACATGTTTAGATACAATAACATGCAATTAACCATCACTCATCCAACATGTTTAGATACAATAACATGCAATTAACCATCACTCATCCAACATGTTTAGATACAATAACATGCAATTAACCATCACTCATCCAACATGTTTATATACAATAACATGCAATTAACCATCACTCATCCAGCATGTTTATATACAATAACATGCAATTAACCATCACTCATCCAGCATGTTTAGATACAATAACATGCAATTAACCATCACTCATCCAACATGTTTAGATACAATAACATGCAATTAACCATCACTCATCCAGCATGTTTAGATACAATAACATGCAATTAACCATCACTCATCCAGCATGTTTAGATACAATAACATGCAATTAACCATCACTCATCCAACATGTTTAGATACAATAACATGCAATTAACCATCACTCATCCAGCATGTTTATATACAATAACATGCAATTAACCATCACTCATCCAACATGTTTATATACAATAACATGCAATTAACCATCACTCATCCAACATGTTTATATACAATAACATGCAATTAACCATCACTCATCCAACATGTTTAGATACAATAACATGCAATTAACCATCACTCATCCAGCATGTTTAGATACAATAACATGCAATTAACCATCACTCATCCAACATGTTTAGATACAATAACATGCAATTAACCATCACTCATCCAACATGTTTAGATACAATAACATGCAATTAACCATCACTCATCCAACATGTTTAGATACAATAACATGCAATTAACCATCACTCATCCAGCATGTTTAGATACAATAACATGCAATTAACCATCACTCATCCAACATGTTTAGATACAATAACATGCAATTAACCATCACTCATCCAGCATGTTTATATACAATAACATGCAATTAACCATCACTCATCCAACATGTTTATATACAATAACATGCAATTAACCATCACTCATCCAGCATGTTTAGATACAATAACATGCAATTAACCATCACTCATCCAGCATGTTTAGATACAATAACATGCAATTAACCATCACTCATCCAACATGTTTAGATACAATAACATGCAATTAACCATCACTCATCCAGCATGTTTAGATACAATAACACGCAATTAACCATCACTCATCCAACATGTTTATATACAATAACATGTAATTAACCATCACTCATCCAACATGTTTAGATACAATAACATGCAATTAACCATCACTCATCCAACATGTTTAGATACAATAACATGCAATTAACCATCACTCATCCAGCATGTTTAGATACAATAAAATGCAATTAACCATCACTCATCCAGCATGTTTATATACAATAACATGCAATTAACCATCACTCATCCTACATGTTTATATACAATAACATGCAATTAACCATCACTCATCCAGCATGTTTATATACAATAACATGCAATTAACCATCACTCATCCAACATGTTTATATACAATAACATGCAATTAACCATCACTCATCCAACATGTTTAGATACAATAACATGCAATTAACCATCACTCATCCAGCATGTTTAGATACAATAACATGCAATTAACCATCACTCATCCAACATGTTTAGATACAATAACATGCAATTAACCATCACTCATCCAACATGTTTATATACAATAACATGCAATTAACCATCACTCATCCAGCATGTTTATATACAATAACATGCAATTAACCATCACTCATCCAGCATGTTTATATACAATAACATGCAATTAACCATCACTCATCCAGCATGTTTAGATACAATAACATGCAATTAACCATCACTCATCCAGCATGTTTAGATACAATAACATGCAAGTAAAATAACTACAAGTAAAGACACCTCTTTGTGATGTCATGATGTGGATAAGTAGCATGGTAAAAAAAGACACCTCTTTGTGATGTCATTATGTGGATAAGTAGCATGGTAAGTAAATAAACCTCTTTGTGATGTCATGCTCTGGATAAGTAGCATGGTAAGTAAATAAACCTCTTTGTGATGTCATGCTCTGGATAAGTAGCATGGTAAGTAAATAAACCTCTTTGTGATGTCATGCTCTGGATAAGTAGCATGCTAAGTAGAGAAACGTTTAGGGTTTTGAATAATGCTAACTAGACTTCATGTCAAACTGTGAGAGCATATGTTCTACAGACTGTCTTCAATGATTCATTATCTTGATCATTAAATAGTGATGTGGCAAAATTGCACCGTGCTATGGTAGATTCTGACAGGAACTCTAACTACACTAACACTATGGTGGATTCTGACAGGAACTCTAACTACACTAACACTATGGTAGATTCTGACAGGAACTCTAACTACACTAACACTATGGTGGATTCTGACAGGAACTCTAACTACACTAACACTATGGTAGATTCTGACAGGAACTCTAACTACACTAACACTATGGTAGATTCTGACAGGAACTCTAACCCTACACTAACACTATGGTAGATTCTGACAGGAACTCTAACTACACTAACACTATGGTAGATTCTGACAGGAACTCTAACTACACTAACACTATGGTAGATTCTGACAGGAACTCTAACCCTACACTAACACTATGGTAGATTGACAGGAACTCTAACTACACTAACACTACGGTAGATTCTGACAGGAACTCTAACTACACTAACACTATGGTGGATTCTGACTGGAACTCTAACCCTACACTAACACTATGGTAGATTCTGACAGGAACTCTAACTACACTAACACTATGGTAGATTCTGACAGGAACTCTAACCCTACACTAACACTATGGTAGATTCTGACAGGAACTCTAACTACACTAACATTATGGTAGATTCTGACAGGAACTCTAACTACACTAACACTATGGTAGATTCTGACAGGAAATGTAACCCTACACTAACACTATGGTAGATTCTGACAAGAACGCTAACCCTACACTAACACTATGGTAGATTCTGACAGGAACTCTAACTCTAACTACACTAACACTATGGTAGATTCTGACAAGAACTCTAACTCTAACTACACTAACACTATGGTAGATTCTGACAGGAACTCTAACTACACTAACACTATGGTAGATTCTGACAGGAACTCTAATTACACTAACACCATGGTGGATTCTGACAGGAACTCTAACTACACTAACACCATGGTAGATTCTGACAGGAACTCTAACTACACTAACACTATGGTAGAGTCTGACAGGAACTCTAACTACACTAACACTATGGTAGATTCTGACTGGAACTCTCACTGCACTAACACTATGGTAGATTCTGACAGGAACTCTAACTACACTAACACTATGGTAGATTCTGACAGGAAATCTAACCCTACACTCACACTATGGTAGATTCTGACAGGAACTCTAACTACACTAACACTATGGTAGATTCTGACAGGAACTCTAACCCTACACTAACACTATGGTAGATTCTGACAGGAACTCTAACCCTACACTAACACTATGGTAGATTCTGACAGGAACTCTAACTACATTAACACTATGGTAGATTCTGACAGGAAATGTAACCCTACACTAACACTATGGTAGATTCTGACAGGAACTCTAACTACACTGACACTATGGTAGATTCTGACAGGAACTCTAACCCTACACTAACACTATGGTAGATTCTGACATGTACTCTAACTACACTAACACTATGGTGGATTCTGACAGGAACTCTAACTACACTAACACTATGGTAGATTCTGACAGGAACTCTAACTACACTAACACTATGGTGGATTCTGACAGGAACTCTAACCCTACACTAACACTATGGTAGATTCTGACAGGAACTCTAACTACACTAACACTATGGCAGATTCTGACAGGAACTCTAACTACACTAACACTATGGTTGATTCTGACAGGAACTCTAACCCTACACTAACACTATGGTAGATTCTGACAGGAACTCTAACTACACTAACACTATGGTAGATTCTGACAGGAAAACCCTTAGTTGTTCTTAGTTGTATCGAATGTTGTCTGTCACTGTCTCTCTTTTCTTATAGCATATATGCAAATAAACACAGCCCCAAGAAAAAACATACTCTTTGCAGGATAGCTTAGTACTTTTCTTCCATGTTTGCATTAACTTTTGTCTAAGCAAAAGTGCTCAAAACAAAGTGCCATTGACATCCTTGTCCCTTAGGCTTCAGATTGCAGCAGGCTAGGTTCATTGGGTTGTAATATTAATATGTTTCTGAAAACAATATCTGCTCCCTCTAAGAAAATTAACTGTCAAATCGCTTGCCTGCACGCAGAATAAACAAAAAACAGATAGGGTACACATTTTGTTCTCATCTTTTAGCTGGACAGCTTACATTACGTGGCTGCTGTCACTTTAGATAAACAGGGAAATTAATGAATACCTTTAGCTTTTTAAAAGATGCATGGTAAAAACCTCTGTGGGGGTTAGCGAGGATACATGATTTATTTGTGAATGTAATCTTAGTTTTCTTTTCCTCAAGGACCAAAATGAATTAAACTTGTCGGTTGTGGTGTAGATGGAACTGCATTTGAGGTAACAGGGGGGGAACCAACGTTAACAGAGAGCGCACATTTTAAACAATCTGTCACGACTTCCGCCGAAGTCAAGCCCTCTCCTTGTTCGGGCGGCGGTCGACGTTACCGGCCTTCTAGCCATCGCCGATCCACTTTTCATTTTCCATTTGTTTTGTCTTTGTTTTACACACCTGGGTCCAATTCCCCAATTCCTTGTTCATTATTTAACCCTCTGTTCCCCCATGGTTTTTAGTGAGTGATTGTTTGTATGTATACGGTCCGTTATTGTGGGCTAGTTTATTGTGTTGTATTTATTGATTCCTTGAGTAAATTACTTTCCTTACTCATATCTGCTGTCCTGCAGATATATCAAACAGGGGTGATGATATATCCAACAGGGGTGATGATTTATCCAACAGGGGTGATGATTTATCCAACAGGGGTGATGATTTATCCAACAGGGGTGATGATTTATCCAACAGGGTTCATGATTTATCCAACAGTGTTGAGAATTTATCCAACAGGGTTGATGATTTATCCAACAGGGTTGATGATTTATCCAACAGGGTTGATGATTTATCCAACAGGGTTGAGAATTTATCCAACAGGGTTGATGATTTATCCAACAGGGTTGATGATTTATCCAACAGGGTTGATGATTTATCCAACAGGGTTGATGATTTATCCAACAGGGTTGAGAATTTATCCAACAGGGTTGATGATTTATCCAACAGGGTTGATGATTTATCCAACAGGGTTGAGAATTTATCCAACAGGGTTGATGATTTATCCAACAGGGTTGATGATTTAGCCAACAGGGTTGATGATTTAGCCAACAGGGTTGATGATTTAGCCGACAGGTTTGATGATTTATCCAACAGGGTTGATGATTTATCCAACAGGGTTGATGATTTATCCAACAGGGTTGATGATTTAGCCAACAGGGTTGATGATTTATCCAACAGGGTTGATGATTTAGCCAACAGGATGGATAATTTATCCAACAGGGTTGATGATTTATCCAACAGGGTTGATGATTTATCCAACAGGGTTGATGATTTAGCCAACAGGGTTGATGATTTAGCCAACAGGGTTGATGTTTAAAACTTCTTAGGGATCAAATCCCATTAACGGGATAGATTTGACAACATCTGGTGAAATTGCAGAGCGCGAAATTCAAACTACATTATTAGAACAATTTAACTTTCATGAAAATACAAGTGTTATGCATCAAAATAAAGCTTAACTTCTTGTAAATCCAGCCGCTGTGTCAGATTTCAAAAAGGCTTTACGGCGAAAGCACACCTGTAACGGGCGTCGTAAGGATTAGACCAAGGTGCAGCGGGAACGTGTATACTCATCTTCTTTATTAAATCAAAAGAAGGAAAAACAAACAAATCATGTATACAAAACAACAAACGACACTAAACAGTCCCGTCAGGTGCACAGACACAAACACCTGGGCCATAATAAATCAGGTTTCCCATAGAAAAGCATTGGAAAACACAATGACCTCAACAACAAAAAATTCCCTGGATGGATTGTGCTCGGGGTTTCGCCTGCCAAATCAGTTCTGTTATACTCACATTATTTTAGCAGTTTTTGAAACTTTAGAGTGTTTTCTATCCAATACTACCATGCATAGGCATATCCTAGCTTCTGGGCCTGAGTAACAGGCAGTGTACTTTGGGCACACTTTTCATCCGGACTGTATCCACGGAGACAGTGCTGTTGAATTACTGTATATCTCCTCCTGTATCCACAGAGACAGTGTTGTTGAATTACTGTATATCTCCTTCTGTATCCACAGAGACAGTGTTTTTGAATTATTGTATATGTCCATCTGTATCCACGGAGACAGTGTTGGTGGATTACTGTATGTCACTTCCTCCTGTATCCACAAAGACAGTGTTGTTGAATTACTTTATATCTCCTTCTGTATCCACGGAGACAGTGTTGTTGAATTACTGTATGTCTCCTTCTGTATCCACGGAGAGAGGGTTGTTGAATTACTGTATGTCTCCTCCTTCTGTATCCATGGAGACAGTGCTGTTGAATTACTGTATGTCTCCTTCTGTGTCCACGGAGACAGTGCTGTTGAACTACAGTATGTCTCCTCCTTCTGTATCCACAGAGAGAGGGTTGTTGAATTACTGTATGTCTCCTTCTGTATCCATGGAGACAGTGTTGTTGAATTACTGTATGTCTCCTCCTTCTGTATCCATGGAGACAGTGTTGTTGAATTACTGTATGTCTCCTCCTTCGGTATCCACGGAGACAGTGTTGTTGAATTACTGTATGTCTCCTTCTGTATCCATGGAGACAGTGCTGTAGAATTACTGTATGTCTCCTCCTTCGGTATCCACGGAGACAGTGTTGTTGAATTACTGTATGTCTCCTCCTTCAGTATCCATGGAGACAGTGCTGTAGAATTACTGTATGTCTCCATCTGTATCCATGGAGACAGTGCTGTAGAATTACTGTATGTCTCCATCTGTATCCATGGAGACAGTGTTGTTGAATTACTGTATGTCTCCTCCTTCTGTATCCATGGAGACAGTGCTGTTGAATTACTGTATGTCTCCTTCTGTGTCCACGGAGAGAGGGTTGTTGAATTACTGTATATCTCCTTCTGTATCCATGGAGACAGTGCTGTTGAACTACAGTATGTCTCCTCCTTCTGTATCCACAGAGAGAGGGTTGTTGAATTACTGTATGTCTCCTTCTGTATCCATGGAGACAGTGTTGTTGAATTACTGTATGTCTCCTCCTTCTGTATCCATGGAGACAGTGCTGTTGAATTACTGTATGTCTCCTCCTTCGGTATCCACGGAGACAGTGTTGTTGAATTACTGTATGTCTCCTCCTTCAGTATCCATGGAGACAGTGCTGTAGAATTACTGTATGTCTCCATCTGTATCCATGGAGACAGTGTTGTTGAATTACTGTATGTCTCCTCCTTCTGTATCCATGGAGACAGTGTTGTTGAATTACTGTATGTCTCCTCCTTCTGTATGCACGGAGACAGTGCTGTTGAATTACTGTATGTCTCCTTCTGTGTCCACGGAGACAGTGCTGTTGAACTACAGTATGTCTCCTCCTTCTGTATCCATGGAGACAGTGTTGTTGAATTACTGTATGTCTCCTCCTTCAGTATCCACGGAGACAGTGTTGTTGAATTACTGTATGTCTCCTTCTGTATCCACAGAGACAGTGTTGTTGAATTACTGTATGTCTCCTCCTTCAGTATCAATGGAGTCAGTGTTGTTGAATTACTGTATATCTCCTTCTGTATCCACAGAGACAGTGTTGTTGAATTACTATATATCTCCATCTGTATCCACGGAGACAGTGTTGGTGAATTACTGTAGGTCACTTCCTCCTGTATCCACAAAGACAGTGTTGTTGAATTACTTTATATCTCCTTCTGTATCCATGGAGACAGTGTTGTTGAATTACTGTATGTCTCCTTCTGTATCCACGGAGACAGTGTTGTTGAATTACTGTATGTCTCCTCCTTCAGTATCCACGGAGACAGTGTTGTTGAATTACTGTATGTCTCCTCCTTCAGTGTCCATGGAGACAGTGCTGTTGAATTACTGTATGTCTCCTTCTGTATCCACGGAGTCAGTGCTTTTGAATTACTGTATGTCTCCTTCAGTATCCACGGAGACAGTGCTGTTGAATTACAGTATGTCTCCATCTGTATCCACGGAGACAGTGCTGTTGAATTACAGTATGTCTCCATCTGTATCCACGGAGACAGTGCTGTTGAATTACAGTATGTCTCCATCTGTATCCACGGAGAAGGTGCCGTTGAATTACTGTATGTCTCCTACTGTATCCACGGAGACAGTGTTGGTGAATTACTGTGTCTCCTGTATCCACGGAGACAGTGTATTTAATAACAACCTGTTATCTAATAACTCTGAAGCTTGAACTGAATGATACGAGAGCTTTGCTTGATTAAGTTGACGTGTTTTTCCGTAGATAGATAGTACTTGGGGAATTGCAATTCCTCACCTTAGAAAGCAATTGTTTAATGAATGTTGATAAGAAAAGCCATTTATTTAAAAGGTGAGGTACTGGTCATGTCTATCTTCAGTTATAACTGATGAAGCAGAGTGTCAATATGAAAAGGTACAGTACTGTATGTTTTGCAAAATAGCATTGGAGATGTCTTGGGATTCCATATCTGACCTTACAAAGGCATTAGTATAATGAACGTTGAGGGGAAAGGTCCTGCGTTCGAAAGGTGAGTTAGAGGCTATGAGAGTCATTAAAAAAGGTCAACACTGTGTTTAGTAATCTTCATAAAACTTCTTCAGAAGAGTTACAGACAAATATAGACCATTAGGATTCATTCAAGACGAAGCTTTGAGAGGTGTAAGACTGAAAGTTATTGTTTCTTTAGCTGGAGTTTCTCCAGTGAGCCTATCAACTGCCCTACAGTCACTCAGTCAGTCCCCCTACCTCTATCAACACCCCTACAGTCACGCAGTCAGTCCCCCTTCCTCTATCAACACCCCTACAGTCACTCAGTCAGTCCCCCTACCTCTATCAACACCCCTACAGTCACTCAGTCAGTCCCCCTACCTCTATCAACACCCCTACAGTCACTCAGTCAGTCCCCCTTCCTCTATCAACACCCCTACAGTCACTGAGTCAGTCCCCCTACCTCTATCAACACCCCTACAGTCACTCAGTCAGTCCCCCTTCCTCTGTCAACACCCCTACAGTCACTCAGTCAGTCCCCCTACCTCTATCAACATCCCTACAGTCACTCAGTCAGTCCCCCTTCCTCTATCAACACCCCTACAGTCACTGAGTCAGTCCCCCTATCTCTATCAACACCCCTACAGTCACTCAGTCAGTCCCCCTACCTCTATCAACACCCCTACAGTCACTCAGTCAGTCCCCCTACCTCTATCAACACCCCTACAGTCACTCAGTCAGTCCCCCTACCTCTATCAACACCCCTACAGTCACTCAGTCAGTCCCCCTTCCTCTATCAACACCCCTACAGTCACTCAGTCAGTCCCCCTACCTCTATCAACACCCTGTCGTGTCTTTGGCTATGCCGGATTAAGGGATATGACATGCTAACTTATAAAATGATTTCTCTGTAATTAATATTACCTGATTAAGCTAATCATGTAAATGTAATTAACTAGAAAGTCGGGGCACCACGGAAGAACGTTTATAGAGCCGTTATCTTCCGAATAAACTCTTAAAATACTTTGTAATATTTTACATCAATAGCAGTCAATATTAACCCTTGTCTTATTTTCAGTCTCATAATGAAAGTTGTAAATTCTTGGCTATCTTCACGAACCCTGGCTAACAAGTTGAATCAGCAATACAAAATTGGGTTTAATTATTTATTTACTAAATACCTAAACTAATCACACAGAATTACATATACACAGAATACAATGACGTCATACAGAAAACATCCCTGGTGGACGGAACCTGTATCATGGCTGGTTACACAAAGGAAAGGGGGTTGGGCTTGAATGAAAGAGCGGGAAGATTTAGGAACACAGAAACAGCAGCTATGCTATCGTAAATACATTATCTTATGCATTCTAAATTACCGCCCATTTGGAAAAGGAAAATGCAATAAATATTTACTCTGAGCTGCGCTTCGGTAGATTGGTCGTAGATGCTGGCCGGGTTGGCCAACAGATCTCCCTGTTTTCGGAAGAATGTCTCTGGTGGTAAATTGGATACGTGGTGGTATCTTCGTCCATCTGTTAGACTGGATCCGTCGTCCGTCCTTTCCTAGCCCACGTCGACAGCGGCCGCTGCTAACTCAACGGCTAGGAAGTATCACTTCTGTAGTGAATAAGCTCAAAGTTCATACCAGTTCATACCATAGCTCACGCCGAGGTTGGCTTAGTTCTGTCCTTGACATGTGTGTCCTTCTAACGTAGAGGCTGCAGACCTCCCGTACTGGAACAACGTGGTTATCTTTTCGTCAAAGGCTTATATAGTGGAGAGGGGGAAGGATGTGTTTCATCGTTTATAACCCCTCCTCTTCACAGGGGTGGGCCACTAATCAAGCAGGGCACTTTCCTTATGAAAACCCAAATCTCTCATTTGGAAGCTAAAATTACATTTCATCTCCTAACAAACATTTTCAATATCAAACATTTCAATTGCATAACAATTCCATGTTACTCTGATAACTAGAGAGTGTATACTTTCTCAGGTACAGTTTATGTCATCCTGTCATCAATCATAATGTCCCAGATAACAACGAACTGACATCCATACTTATTACGTTATCAAGCATATTTCCAACTGGTTTTATTACCAAAATATGGTTCCTTTCCCCATTTGTTTGATGTTCCCAGACTCTCTATATTTAACACAGGCTATTCAAGTCCTTCAGTAGGGTCAGAGAGGGGAAGGGAGAAAGGTATTTATGGGGGGGGGGTCATAAACCTTACCCACAGGCCAACGTCATGACAACCCCTACAGTCACTCAGTCAGTCCCCCTACCTCTATCAACACCGCTACAGTCACTCAGTCGTTCCCCCTTCCTCTATCAACACCCCTACAGTCACTCAGTCAGTCCCCCTTCCTCTATCAACTGCCCTACAGTCACTCAGTCAGTCCCCCTTCCTCTATCAACACCCCTAGAGTCACTCAGTCAGTCCCCCTACCTCTATCAACACCCCTACAGTCACTCAGTCAGTCCCCCTATCTCTATCAACACCCCTACAGTCACTGAGTCAGTCCCCCTACCTCTATCAACACCCCTACAGTCACTCAGTCAGTCCCCCTTCCTCTGTCAACACCCCTACAGTCACTCAGTCAGTCCCCCTACCTCTATCAACACCCCTACAGTCACTCAGTCAGTCCCCCTACCTCTATCAACACCCCTACAGTCACTCAGTCAGTCCCCCTTCCTCTGTCAACACCCCTACAGTCACTGAGTCAGTCCTCCTATCTCTATCAACACCCCTACAGTCACTCAGTCAGTCCCCCTATCTCTATCAACACCCCTACAGTCACTCAGTCAGTCCCCCTATCTCTATCAACACCCCTACAGTCACTCAGTCAGTCCCCCTTCCTCTATCAACACCCCTACAGTCACTCAGTCAGTCCCCCTTCCTCTATCAACACCCCTACAGTCACTCAGTCAGTCCCCCTACCTCTATCAACACCCCTACAGTCACTCAGTCAGTCCCCCTACCTCTATCAACACCCCTACAGTCACTCAGTCAGTCCCCCTTCCTCTATCAACACCCCTACAGTCACTCAGTCAGTCCCCCTTCCTCTATCAACACCCCTACAGTCACTCAGTCAGTCCCCCTACCTCTATCAACACCCCTACAGTCACTCAGTCAGTCCCCCTATCTCTATCAACACCCCTACAGTCACTCAGTCAGTCCCCCTATCAACACCCCTACAGTCACTGAGTCAGTCCCCATTCCTCTATCAACACCCCTACAGTCACTCAGTCAGTCCCTTTTTCTCTGTCAACACCCCTACAGTCACTCAGTCAGTCCCCCTTCCTCTGTCAACAGCCCTACAGTCACTCAGTCAGTCCCCCTTCGTTAGAGCCAGATAATTACAGATTGTGATGAGTTGAGAAGGGGGGGGGAGTAGAGCCATATAATTACAGATTGTGATGAGTTGAGAAGGGGGGGGGGGGGGGGGGTTAGAGCCAGATAATTGCAGATTGTGATGAGTTGAGAAGGGGGGGGGGGGGTTAGAGCCAGATAATTACAGATTGTGATGAGTTGAGAAGGGGGGGTTAGAGACAGATAATTACAGATTGTGATGAGTTGAGAAGGGGGGGGGGGGGGTTAGAGACAGATAATTACAGATTGTGATGAGTTGAGAAGGGGGGGGGGGGGTTAGAGCCAGATAATTGCAGATTGTGATGAGTTGAGAAGGGGGGGGGGGGGGTTAGAGCCAGATAATTACAGATTGTGATGAGTTGAGAAGGGGGGGTTAGAGACAGATAATTACAGATTGTGATGAGTTGAGAAGGGGGGGGGGGGGGGTTAGAGACAGATAATTACAGATTGTGATGAGTTGAGAAGGGGGGGTTAGAGCCAGATAATTACAGATTGTGATGAGTTGAGAAGGGGGGGGGGGGTTAGAGCCAGATAATTACAGATTGTGATGAGTTGAGAAGGGGGGGGGGGGGTGTTAGAGCCAGATAATTACAGATTGTGATTAGTTGAGAGGGGGGGGGGGGTTAGAGACAGATAATTACAGATTGTGATGAGTTGAGAAGGGGGGGGGTGTTAGAGCCAGATAATTACAGATTGTGATGAGTTGAGAGGGGGGGGGGGTTAGAGACAGATAATTACAGATTGTGATGAGTTGAGAAGGGGGGGTTAGAGACAGATAATTACAGATTGTGATGAGTTGAGAGGGGGGGGGGGTTAGAGACAGATAATTACAGATTGTGATGAGTTGAGAAGGGGGGGTTAGAGACAGATAATTATCAATTGTGATGGGTTGAGAAGGGGGGGTTAGAGCCAGATAATTACAGATTGTGATGAGTTGAGAAAGGGGGGGGGGGGGGGTTAGAGCCAGATCATTACAGATTGTGATGAGTTGAGAAAGGGGGGGGGGGGGGGGGGGGTTAGAGCCAGATAATTACAGATTGTGATGAGTTGAGAAGGGGGGGGGTGTTAGAGCCAGATAATTACAGATTGTGATGAGTTGAGAGGGGGGGGGGGGTTAGAGACAGATAATTACAGATTGTGATGAGTTGAGAAGGGGGGGGGGTGTTAGAGCCAGATAATTACAGATTGTGATGAGTTGAGAGGGGGGGGGGGGGGTTAGAGACAGATAATTACAGATTGTGATGAGTTGAGAAGGGGGGGTTAGAGACAGATAATTACAGATTGTGATGAGTTGAGAGGGGGGGGGGTTAGAGACAGATAATTACAGATTGTGATGAGTTGAGAAGGGGGGGTTAGAGACAGATAATTATCAATTGTGATGAGTTGAGAAGGAGGGGGGGGTTAGAGCCAGATAATTACAGATTGTGATGAGTTGAGAAGGGGGAGGGGGGGTTAGAGCCAGATAATTACAGATTGTGATGAGTTGAGAAGGGGGGGGAGTAGAGCCAGATAATTACAGATTGTGATGAGTTGAGAAGGGGGGGGGGGGTTAGAGCCAGATAATTACAGATTGTGATTAGTTGAGGGGGGGAGTAGAGCCAGATATTTACAGATTGTGATGAGTTGAGAAGGGGGGGGGGGGGGGGTTAGAGCCAGATAATTACAGATTGTGATGAGTTGAGAAGGGGAGGTTAGAGCCAGATAATTACAGATTGTGATGAGTTGAGAAGGGGGGGGGGGTTAGAGACAGATAATTACAGATTGTGATGAGTTGAGAAGGGGGGGAGTTAGAGCCAGATAATTACAGATTGTGATGAGTTGAGAAGGGGGGGTTAGAGACAGATAATTACAGATTGTGATGAGTTGAGAAGGGGGGGAGTTAGAGCCAGATAATTACAGATTGTGATGAGTTGAGAAGGGGAGGAGTTAGAGCCAGATAATTACAGATTGTGATGAGTTGAGAAGGGGGGGGGGGAGTAGAGCCAGATAATTACAGATTGTGATGAGTTGAGAAGGGGGGGAGTTAGAGCCAGATAATTACAGATTGTGATGAGTTGAGAAGGGGGGGGGGGGTTAGAGACAGATAATTACAGATTGTGATGAGTTGAGAAGGGGGGGGGGGGAGTAGAGCCAGATCATTACAGATTGGGATGAGTTTTTTTGGTGGTGCAGATAGAGGGCCTGAAGGTAGACTGATCCATTAGTCATGATGAACTCCCAACGGGATCCTCTCAACCAAAGTCAATTAAGTGAAATCACTGCATTTATCTCCTAGCTGCTGACTTGGCTGGTATTGGTATTGTTTCTAATCAGATTGAATACTTCACGCATCGCTGTGCCCGGACACAATCTAGGCCGGGTCCATCAATATGACTTTCATCGCTGTTATGAGAGGCATTGATAATCACAACTACTCAGTTTTTGAGTTGCTCTCAAGGCTTTCCAGTCTTCATACCTAGTTAGGCAGTAAGAAGAACATCTTGGACATTGCTTGAAAGACGTGGACTGACTGCCTTCTCTCAAGGGGACAGCTGTGGATGAATGTTTGTTTCAGAAAACAAAATCATGTTTTGAATTGTGTGTCTCTTCCGTTGGGAAAAACCGTCATACTGAAAACTATGTGGAATATGACACCTGATAATGCAGCTACTTCCACCGAAGGCCAAAGAAACGCTTTCAATTTTACAGAGACATAATTGTAGTATATAGGATCCTCTTATAAAATGTAATAATTTTCTCTCATCTCCACAGCAAATTACTTTAAGGGTAAGGTAAAACAAAAGTATATTTTCTGACTCATTTTAATGGCCTCGAAAAATAGCGCAAGCGAGACAGAGAGAGAGACAGAGAGAGAGACAGAGAGAGAAACAGAGAGAGACAGAGAGAGAGAGAGAGAGAGGGAGAGAGAGAGAGAGAGAGAGAGAAAGGGAGAGAGACAGAGACAGGGAGAGAGACAGAGACAGAGAGACAGAGAGAGAGAGAGAGAGAGAGAGAGAGAGAGAGAGAGAGAGAGAGAGAGCGAGAGATATCCATGACAGAAAAGGTCAGAGTGACATTTGCTACCTCTCTCTCTCTCTCTGAAAACAGGTATTAATTACTTCCTGCTTTGCTTAAGGCTGACGATGCAACTTCCTGCCCTGAATAATGAGGCTGAGTTTACTCACAGGCCTTAACAAGGTCCTAATGTCACATGAATGTATTCATCTGCAAACAGGGAGCCACCTGTGTGTGACTGGAACACCAAATATCTGGCAGAGCTGGGGTCGGTCCCAATAATCTCTCCTTTCTACTGAAGTGTGCACTTGTTCACTTCTCTTCACTGATTTAAAAGTAAATGACTGGTATATAGAAACTCTCTCTAGCCCCATACCTACACCACTCCAAACCACTAGTCACAGACGTCAGTTCTACATCTAGCTTGATTTTACATTTGGTTAAGTTGTCAACTAACGTGAATTCAACGTGAAATCAATCCAAAATGTTAACCCGTCATTGGAATTAGGTTAAAAGTTGCATAAAAACAAATGTGAAATTCCCTTACGTTGGTGACTTTTTTCAAATCCAAATCAGTTATCTACGTTCATTCAGCGTCATCGCACAGAATTTTTTTGGTGTGAAATAACATGAAAACAACATTGATTCAACCAGTTTTTGCCTAGTGGGAACGCTTTTAAATTTGTAGGGAACAAGTGCGTACTTCAGGGGGAAGGTGAGATTATTGGGACGCAACCTTGGAATTTGGGGGGGGGGGACTGGTTCACGTTTCTCACATCAAGGATGCCTTGTTCTCCCTTGATACCTGAAACCCTCATCAGTCTGCTTTACCCTCCCTAACGACGAGGTCCTGGAGGAATTTGGGAGGTCAGATGGGAGGGATGTATGGTTGCAGGAATGGTTTATTTTGAGAAATGCAGTGAATTGTCTTGGGTGATGATTAGGTCCAGCCAGAGCCTTGCTACTGCAATATGTTTTTATATGGGTTAGAGAAAAAAAATAGTCCAAAACAATGTCGAAAGCTCATTTTCCGTCATATTCTTGTCAAACTAGAAAAAGTTCGGACAAAGAGATTATAATGAAAGAAATATCACAAACAAATGCAACAACGATACCTTGGACGTATGGAGTAAAGCTGAGAACAATGCTGATATAACATGAGGTTATTCCCAGAAAACAGAGATGTCCTGAGGACATTATCCCTCTGACGTTCTGGGAACGTTCTGATGCATGATGGTCCCAAGAGAATGTTCTTTAGGGGGACCTTTGTCTAGTTCCCTGTAAGTTCCCAGGACCTCACTGAGGACCATGTCAGGACCTATTTAGAACGTTCATTTTACTAGTCCTTAGGACTTTGGGGGATGGTCTCGGGGACATCCTGCAAGACGTTTTTAGAATGTTCTTGGGATGTTGTGTCATGGTCCCATGGAGGTTTTGTCTAGTTCCCGGTTTGTCTTGGGGATGTCCCTGAGGACGTTTTTTGGACGTTCTTGGACATTGTGTCATGATCCCCTAAAGCTTCCCTGATTATAAGTAAAGTCCATAAATGGTTTGTGGGTTTTAAGGTAAGTGGTACGCTGTTCGGCTAACGTAGCATAAACATCTTTAATCAATGACAATATGATTACATTTGGCATGATTACTCAGTACCGACTTTTCAGTATGACCGCACCTGGGATTTGAATTCACAACCTCTGGATTTGAGGTATGCTGTACCACAAAGTATGTTAGAGTTTCCTCTACACATTAATTTACCAATAATACATCTCTGCACTTAACAAAAGAGTTCCATCTGCACTGCTATTTTAGTCATCAGTTAATCTAACTATTCTCTCATTGACTTCATTTACTTATTTCAGCAGTTTGAGGTTCAGTTTTTAGAATAGTTGTCTAATGTTGGTGCGGCAGATTATTCTGTTTCAATGTTACTACTGAATAACTATGATAAATATAATAGTTTTTCTTGAGTGCATTTTTTTTAACAGAGCTGAGATTTACTTTGATGTGCAAATAGCAGCAAGATTGTTGTGAAACAAGAGGTTGTGAGTTCAAATCCCAGGTGAGGACATGTTAAGTAATAATTACTGTATGTCAAATATCTAAGTTGAAATTCACTGTTTGCCAAAAGACAAAAAGCTGTGAGTGGTTCACCAATCAGGGTCTTGATGGGCTTGGTAACATTAACAAGGGATGATGTGTAATGAAAATATAGTCCACGTGACCTAGGTAGAATGTTGATTTAAGGCCATCAGGTGACGTCCATCAGGACAAACCAGGAACTAGACAAAAATCTCCAGGGGTTCATAAAACAACATCCTAAAATGTCCTCAGGGACATCCCAGAACAAACCAGGAACTACACAAAACCTACAGACCATAAAACAATGTCCTAAAAATGTCCTCGGAGACATCCCCAGGAACTACACAAAACCTCCAGGAGACAACATCCTAAAAATGTCCTCAGGGACATCCCCAGAACAAACCGGGAACTACACAAAACCTCTAGGAGACCATAAAACAACGTCCTAAAAATGTCCTCGGAGACATCCCCAGGACAAACCAGGAACTACACAATATCTCCAGGAGACAACATCCTAAAAATGTCCTCGGGGACATCCCCAGGACAAACCAGGAACTACACAAAACCTCCAGGAGACCAGGACACAACGTTAGGTGACCATTTCCATCCGGGCATTTGACCTGCAGGATGGAAATGTTGTTATTTGTTTGTTATTTATTTTATAGCGACTTGTTCCTGGCCCTGCACCTCACTAAAGCATGTGCGTTTGATCAAGCTTGACTACAGGGTTACAGTTGACACCAGATCAACTCTATAGCAGGGAACCTTTGATCCAGGTGCAAACTAACAATTCGTGATTCTCTTTCATCCATTTAACAATAACACTATTACAATAACACTACTACTGTTTGGGATGAACCATGGAGGATAGGGATGTGTCCCAAAATGGCACCTTGGCTGTGATAGTTTTTTATATCTAGCCTTATGTCATGTCTCTCTTTTTTTCTCATGAATCTTTTCCTATCGGAGGTAAAGCAACAGCAACAAAGAAAATCTCTGAACAAAAGACAATGAAGACATATCTAATTGAATCTGTGCCCTTCATAGAGGGAACGGGGTGGGCTCTGGTCTAAAGCAGTGCACTACAGAGGGAACAGGGTGCTATTTGGTAGGATAGTAGGAGTGCGTCTGATGAGACAGCAGTCTTACGACACCCTCCTGAGGGGAGATAGAGGGCCCTGAGGTAAAGCTTAGCTGCTTCGATATGGATGGTATAATTAATGTTCGTTTAATTCATCGAGGCGTCATTACCTTTGTACTGGAACAAATTGAAATTATGCTACAGAAAAGGAAGTCGCCTTGTCTTGCCTTACAATACGTTCAAACACAGAACAAAAAGATAGATAGGATGCCTGGCCGCTTTTCTGACAGCTAATTCACTTGATGATGAAGCATTTTTCTATGCAAACCGCACATGTGTGTCACCTTTAAAACATTCCTCCATTTCTGAGGTAATGGACTTGTGAACGAGCGCTGTGCAGCAAAGCGTTGACCGACCGTCAGAGCTCGATTTGGGCTAAATGCAACGTAGTGAGGCAGAAAATGAGCATGGTCTCTCGCTTGCTGCTGCTTGGCCGTGACGGGACCATGATAGGGTGGGCGGGTCGCGGGCGAGGTTTGAGCCTAGCGCTGGCCCGGGGACACACACCAACCGGCTTAATGAGCCACAGAGGGGATCCGTTTAGCCTCCGTGTGCTAACGTGGTAATGTGTCCCTGGCCGCGCTACATTAGACAGGGAATGAATTGACCCACATTCAGAAGTTCTGTAGAAAAAGACAGTGCTCACTACGTTAACCAAGTTTCAGACCAGCTTTTGTGCGTTCTTCTGGTGTTGTTTTATGATTGTTGGATTTAATCCCCCTGATAATCGCTGATACTACGACGTTCCAATGGGATGCGTGAAGTCATGGTCATTAAAATGGACGGTTTTCATTCCAAAAAATATATAAAATGCAAATGAATTAAAACATTTTTTTTTATATTTTTCATTTTACCTTTATTTAACCAGGTAAGCAAGTTGAGAACAAGTTCTCATTAGCAATTGCGACCTGGCCAAGATAAAGCAAAGCAGTTCGACACATACAACAACACAGAGTTACACATGGAGTAAAACAAACATACAGTCAATAATACAGTAGAAAAATAAGTCTATATACAATGTGAGCAAATGAGGTGAGATAAGGGAGGTAAAGGCAAAAAAGGCCATGGTGGCAAAGTAAATACAATATAGCAAGTAAAACACTGGAATGGTAGATTTGTAGTGGAAGAAAGTGCAAAGTAGAAATAGAAATAATGGGGTGCAAAGGAGCAAAATAAATAAATAAATAAATACAGCAGGGGAAGAGGTAGTTGTTTGGCCTAAATTATAGATGGGCTATGTACAGGTGAAGTTATCTGTGAGCTGCTCTGACAGCTGGTGCTTAAAGCTAGTGAGGGAGATAAGTGTTTCCAGTTTCAGAGATTTTTGTAGTTCGTTCCAGTCATTGGCAGCAGAGAACTGGAAGGAGAGACGGCCAAAGGAGGAATTGGATTTGGGGGTGACCAGAGAGATATACCTGCTGGAGTGCGTGCTACAGGTGGGTGCTGCTATGGTGACCAGTGAGCTGAGATAAGGGGGGACTTTACCTAGCAGGGTCTTGTAGATGACCTGGAGCCAGTGGGTTTGGCGACGAGTTTGAAGCGAGGGCCAGCCAACGAGAGCGTACAGGTCGCAGTGGTGGGTAGTATATGGGGCTTTGGTGACAAAACGGATGGCACTGTGATAGACTACATCCAGTTTATTGAGTACGGTATTGGAGGCTATTTTGTAAATGACATCGTCGAAGTCGAGGATCGGTAGTTTTACGAGGGTATGTTTGGCAGCATGAGTGAAGGATGCTTTGTTGCGAAATATGAAGCCAATTCTAGATTTAACTTTGGATTGGAGATGTTTGATGTGAGTCTGGAAGGAGAGCTTACAGTCTAACCAGACACCTAGGGATTTGTAGTTGTCCACATATTCTAAGTCAGAACCATCCAGAGTAGTGATGCTGGACGGGCGGGCAGGTGCAGGCAGCGATCGGTTGAAGAGCATGCATTTAGTTTTACTTGTATTTAAGAGCAGTTGGAGGCCACGGAAGGAGAGTTGTATGGCATTGAAGATCATGAATGAAGGAAGTGTCTGCAGAGCAGAGATAGAGGACCTTACAGTCAAATGCCGACCGTATTACCTCCCAAGAGAATTCAGTTAAAGTCACAACCGTGTATATTCCCCCTCAAGGCGATACCACGATGGCCCTCAAAGAACTACACATATCCTGAGGCCGCATTTATTGTAGCTGAGGATTTTAACAAAGCAAATTTGAGGAAAACGCTACTGAATTTCTACCAACACATTGACTGTAGTACTCGCGCTGCTAAAACACTCGACCACTGGGAGTTTCTCCCATTCTACTCTGCAGATCCTCTCAAGCTCTGTCAGGTTGGATGGGAAGCGTCCTATTCCCTACTATATAGGGAATAGGGCTCTGGTCAACAGTAGTGCACTATATAGGGAATAGGGCTCTGGTCAACAGTAGTGCACTATATAGGGAATAGGGCTCTGGTCAAAAGTAGTGCACTATATATAGGGAATAGGTGGGCTCTGGTCTAAAGTAGTGCACTATATAAGGAATAGGGCTCTGGTCTAAAGTAGTACACTATATAGGGAATAGGGCTCTGGTCAACAGTAGTGCACTATATAGGGAATAGGGCTCTGGTCTAAAGTAGTGCACTATATAGGGAATAGGGCTCTGGTCTAAAGTAGTGCACTATATAGGGAATAGGGTGCCGTCTGGGACACATGCATCCTGTGACAGGTCTTTAATTTTCGAACAAAAAGATATCCCAGCTATGAGAGCATTTGTTATTTGTCAAGCAGAAAACTTGACAAGATGCAATCATCCCCAAAAACCTGTTTCAAAGGGTACAGGAGACAACACAAAGAGGAAGTGACACGGAGATACAAACGCATCGGAGAACAGAAAATAGAATGAGATGAATATGGAAATGTCTCTGTTTGATTTTCTGCCATTATCTAGTGACAAATAAATGGAAACAAAACTACGATGTAATTTTCCCTCTGTGTGTGTGAGACCTGTTATTACATTGACTATTTACGTGACATGGAGCTATTTGTTTTTTTGCTCTGAAAAAGGCAATTTAGATGGAAAATCAACGGAGAGCATCGTAACCCCTGCTTATGCTGGAGTCAATCACTTGTTTTAAATGATTTAGCATAGTTACCTTTATTCAATTCAGTTTGATTCCTTTAACTACAGTGTAAATGTTCCCGGAGTGGCGCAGCGGTCCATGGCCACTGCATCTCAGTGCTAGGTGTGTCACTACAGACCCTGGTTCGATTCCAGACTGTATCACAACCAGCCGTGATTGGGATTCCCATAGCGCAGCGTGCAGTTGGCACAGCGTCGTCGGGGTTAGGGTTTGGCCGGGGTTAGGTACTCATTGTAAATAAGAATGAGTTTTTTACTGACTTGCCTAGTTAAATAAAGGTTCAATTAAAAAATGATAGTGTGCTGAGGTGCACACTGCCTGAATGTGTTCATACAATCACTTTCCATGCCCCAAGTTGACACAAATACTGACCTGCACATGTGGAAAGGACGTCACGCTACCTGCTTAGCAAGTATCACTTCCTCTTGACTCGAACCCAGGACCTCTGCCCCTCAAAACACACACGACCACCCTCCCGAAGCATCTTACCAGCCCCTGCACTGAAAAGCTAACTCAAGTGGGGACACATCCGGTTGAGTGAGTTCCACAGATCTCCATCTGCGTATAGAAAGTCCATCCACACAGACATACACACCTGGAAGCATTGAGGGATTGCAAGACAAGTACCTTGACCGTTTGTGGATCCACACTCCTCAACCATCCTCTGTATCATCCTGTAATGATACGACCATCTGATGAGTCCACATGAACACAAACAGACTTTTACCAAGAAGAACTCATTCACTTACAGTACTGCAGTGTTCTGATAGAAGGAGCAGAACGGGGTGCTACTAATTTACAGTTCTTACAACTTGTTTCATTATGTGTCCATGTGTTCAATCAGGCAGGGTGGCCTGTGTTTTATTCAGGCGCTAAGTAGCCCAGCGGGGAGTCCAGACTGGGCCTGGTGGCTCCCTCTAGCTAGGTGACCTGGGGGTTAGGGTATTTCCATATCTGCGTCCCAAATGGGAGCCTGTTTCCTTTATAGGACACTATATTTCACCAGGCTGGTAGTGCTCTATATTGGGGGAAAGGGTGCCATTTGGGACACACTCCATTTCTGTTTGAGGTTTTACTCCACCAAAACGGTCCGTGAATTCCTTTAGTTGTTCCGTCAAACGGCTGCTTGGTTCTGTTCTGCATTAGTGGCCAATTTTCTCCAACAGTATGACTGTGTTTGCATCCCAAATAGCAACCTATTCCTCATAGGGCTCTGGATAAAACTAGTGCACTATGTAGGGAATAGGGGGCCGTTTGGGACGTACTCCTATGACTGTGTCTCGCTGGTCTGAGACATAAAAAAATATAATAATAATTGTTTGTTATGTTGTTGTTGATGTTGTTGTCCTTTGTTGTTCATTACAAAGCCACTTTGAGGCCCTTATTCATTATACAGTACGTTTCATAACTCCAAGTGTCGGACTGTAAGAGGCCTCTCAAGTCTCACCCTGCCGGCTCGCCCCCTTCTCTCCACTCATCCTCCACATCCAGCCTCAGGCCATGTGGACCATGTGGAGCCCAGCCTCCCAGCCTCCTAGTCTCCCAGCCTCCTACTCTCCCAGCCTCCTTGTCTCCCAGCCTCCTACTCTCCCAGCCTCCTTGTCTCCCAGCCTCCTTGCCTTCTTGCTTCCCAGACTGCCAGCCTCCCAGTCTTCTAGCCTCCCAGCCTCCTAGCCTCCTAGCTTCCCAGCCTTCTAGCTTCCCAGCCTTCTAGCCTCCCAGACACCTAGTTCCCAGACTGCCAGCTTCCCAGCCTTCTAGCCTCCCAGCCTCCTAGCCTCCTAGCTTCCCAGACTGCCAGCTTTCCAACTTCCCAGACTGCCAGCTTCCCAACTTCCCAGACTGCCAGCTTCCCAACTTCCCAGACTGCCAGCCTCCCAGCCTCCTAGCTTCCCAGACTGCCAGCCTCCTAGTCCTAGCTTCCCAGACTGCCAGCCTCCTAGCCTCCTAGCTTCCCAGACTGCCAGCCTCCTAGCCTCCTAGCTTCCCAGACTGCCAGCCTCCTAGCCTCCTAGCTTCCCAGACTGCCAGCCTCCTAGCCTCCTAGCTTCCCAGACTGCCAGCCTCCCAGCCTCCTAGCCTCCTAGCTTCCCAGACTGCCAGCCTCCTAGCCTCCTAGCCTCCTAGCTTCCCAGACTGCCAGTCTCCCAGTCTCCAAGCCTCCCAGCCTCCTAGCCTCCTTTTCTGCTGCTCAGCCGCCAGCCATGTTTTCTATTTCCCATTGTGCATAACTCTCTCTCTGCCACCTACGATCTACAGCCCTCAGCTGTTTACGTCTCCCTCCCTCCTGTCCTCCTGTGAGAAGCCAAGCAGAGTCTTCTCAGATGTCGGTTCAGAGCGTAATGTATTCCTCCAGAGACTCCCAGATTCTTAGGTATGCATGTGACTAAGACTCCATCCGTCCACCTCCATACCTCTACCTCCATCACTCCATCCCTCCATCCTCCTCCTCAATCCCTCCTCCACCTCCTCCTCCTCCTCAGCGAGTGTACAAGAGCAGCCGTTGAGAAGTGTAAAGGTCACAGATTCTCATTATGGCTGTGTTCAATCCAAGGAAATACTATATTAGCTGACAGCAAACACTGATTCTAAGAGGAGAGAAAAGTCTGAAAAAAATGTACGGTTTGACGGCCATTTTAATTTGTCTGTTTTTATTTGTCCAATTACCCAAGTTAGAATACCTCTACCTCTCTTCTGTAAGCTACTACTTCTGATGTGGGTCGTGCTGTTGGTCACGTGGCAGTAAATCCTGACAAAATGGTACATATTATCTCCATTACTACAGAACTGGTGAGAAAAGTACCATTAGCACACCAGAGAAGCTGGGCCTTTTGTTTTCTGAGACATCCAGCTGTACTCCTCTGATCTGCAGGCCTTTGACTTTCTCTTCCAATTAAAAGCTAATTAGTAAAGTGATTAAGATGGATGTAGTAGGAGTCCACCAGATAAAAGTTCACAGAAACCCAGTTTAAACTCCTTTCTATGGATCCACTAAGAATCTTATGTTATTTTATAATAACTAATGACTGTTTAATGGGCGTCGTCGATCTGGATTCTGGAGAAACAAAACAATAGTCTTGCCGCTACGCTTCATAAAATGTCCTTTAGTTTGGTTTAGTGATAAATTAAACAAACAAACAAACAATGGGCCAGATATGTGGGGGAAAAAAGTGAACTGAGAAATGGTGATAAAGTAGCCTCTACAGAGACAATAACAAAGGAGGATGAGACTGACTTGATCAATTATCAGACACACATCCTGACGTATTCTGTCACCGCTAGACATGAGAAATACAGTTATCAAACCTATTGGCCCTGATCTTTTTCTGCAGTGAAATATAAATCATGTGAGAGGTACTTGTTTTGAATCTGCTGTTCAGGGTGTGTTTTGGCTAAGGCATGGTATTCTAGGTGACTATTTGACACACTCAGAAAGATATCACCTTCACTCCATGTCTCCTGTCCTCACTGGCTTCACAAAACACTTGTGAACGTTTGTTAGACAACATCTGTGCTAAAGTAATTAAACGCTCACTTTCAAATGTTCTCTACATGGACTCTGAGTAGGAGGAGGAGAGGGAGAAGAGGAGAGGAGAAGAGGAGAGGAAGAGGAAGAGGAGATGAGAGGGAGGGGACAGGGAGAGGGAGAGGAGAGGGATAGAAGGAGAGGAGAGGATGGGGGAGGAGAGGAAGAGAGGAGAGAAGGAAGAGAGGAGAGAAGGAAGAGAGGAAGAGAGTAGGAGAAGGCGGAAGAGGAGAGGAGAGGAGAGGAGAGGAGAGGAGAGGAGAGGAGAGGAGAGGAGAGGAGAGGAGAGGAGAGGAGAGGAGAGGAGAGGAGAGGAGAGGAGGAAAAGGGAAAAGAAGAGGAGGAGGGGAGAGGAGGAGGAGGAGAGGGAGAGGAAGGAGAGAGGAGAGGAGAGGAGAGGAGAGGAGAGGAGAGGAGAGGAGAGGAGAGGAGAGGAGAGGAGAGGAGAGGAGAGGAGAGGAGAGGAGAGGAGAGGAGAGGAGAGGAGAGGAGAGGAGAGGAGAGGAGAGGAGGAGAAGAAAAGGGAAAAGAAGAGGAGGAGGGGAGAGGAGGAGGAGGAAAGGGAGAGGAAAGAGAGAGGAGAGACTGACATTATCTCCTGTGGGACAGAGCAGTGCCATGTCTACTTCAATCCGACCCCCCAAGACAGACACATTCTACTGGCCATGACAACTGTTTCATATTCACCATGAGGAATGATTTATTCCTACTTCCCTTTTCATGCCCTTTATTCTCTGCTCTTTCTCAGTCATCACCAACTGTGAGTCTCAATAGAGAATATACCATTTTCTGTACTTGCCATCAACAGTGTCAAACCAGGCGAGCAACGCCATTAGCGAAACTGATTGTTCCGTTTCCTTTAATACATTTTATTTCACTAATCATATCGGCCTGAATTGAACGAAAATATAATTTTTTACTCCACTGAGATAATAGAAAGACTCATTATTCCTGATCTGGAGGGATCCTCCATTACTCTACTGATAATATAAAGACTCATTATTCCTGATCTGGAGGGATCCTCCATTACTCTACTGATAATATAAAGACTCATTATTCCTGATCTGGAGGGATCCTCCATTACTCTACTGATAATATAAAGACTCATTATTCCTGATCTGGAGGGATCCTCCATTACTCTACTGATAATATAAAGACTCATTATTCCTGATCTGGAGGGATCCTCCATTACTCTACTGATAATATAAAGACTCATTATTCCTGATCTGGAGGGATCCTCCATTACTCTACTGATAATATAAAGACTCATTATTCCTGATCTGGAGGGATCCTCCATTATTCTACTGATAATATAAAGACTCATTATTCCTGATCTGGAGGGATCCTCCAGTCTTATAGTTCAAGGGCCTAAAAACATTTTGAAAGTGAGTGACTTGCGGTTTGAGTAGGAAATGGGCAATAATTGAAAAATACTTATCATTCAGTTGTGTTCTGTAATTACAGACAGACAGTAGAAGAGTTGTATCTCTTGTCTTCACACCTCGTTATACAGTTCCACAGCAGGAATGGATTTGTATTGGCTCAATTCAATGTTCTCTTTTCAAGTTGACCAAGTTACTTCTCATCAAAGTGCTATGAGTGGCCCAGTGTGTTAAATAAGATGAATTCTCCTGACTGGAGGTGGGTTTAGTGGCCCAGTGTGTTAAATAAGATGAATTCTCCTGACTGGAGGTGGGTTTAGTGTCCCAGTGTGTTAAATAAGATGAATTCTCCTGACTGGAGGTGGGTTTAGTGGCCCAGTGTGTTAAATAAGATGAATTCTCCTGACTGGTGGGTTTAGTGGCCCAGTGTGTTAAATAAGATGAATTCTCCTGACTGGAGGTGGGTTTAGTGGCCCAGTGTGTTAAATAAGATGAATTCTCCTGACTGGTGGGTTTAGTGGCCCAGTGTGTTAAATAAGTTGAATTCTCCTGACTGGAGTTGGGTTTAGTGGCCCAGTGTGTTAAATAAGATGAATTCTCCTGACTGGAGGTGGGTTTAGTGGCCCAGTGTGTTAAATAAGATGAATTCTCCTGACTGGAGGTGGGTTTAGTGGCCCAGTGTGTTAAATAAGATGAATTCTCCTGACTGGTGGGTTTAGTGGCCCAGTGTGTTAAATAAGATGAATTCTCCTGACTGGAGGTGGGTTTAGTGGCCCAGTGTGTTAAATAAGATGAATTCTCCTGACTGGAGGTGGGTTTAGTGGCCCAGTGTGTTAAATAAGATGAATTCTCCTGACTGGAGGTGGGTTTAGTGGCCCAGTGTGTTAAATAAGATGAATTCTCCTGACTGGTGGGTTTAGTGGCCCAGTGTGTTAAATAAGATGAATTCTCCTGACTGGAGGTGGGTTTAGTGGCCCAGTGTGTTAAATAAGATGAATTCTCCTGACTGGAGGTGGGTTTAGTGGCCCAGTGTGTTAAATAAGATGAATTCTCCTGACTGGAGGTGGGTTTAGTGGCCCAGTGTGTTAAATAAGATGAATTCTCCTGACTGGAGGTGGGTTTAGTGGCCCAGTGTGTTAAATAAGATGAATTCTCCTGACTGGAGGTGGGTTTAGTGGCCCAGTGTGTTAAATAAGATGAATTCTCCTGACTGGTGGGTTTAGTGGCCCAGTGTGTTAAATAAGATGAATTCTCCTGACTGGAGGTGGGTTTAGTGGCCCAGTGTGTTAAATAAGATGAATTCTCCTGACTGGTGGGTTTAGTGGCCCAGTGTGTTAAATAAGTTGAATTCTCCTGACTGGAGTTGGGTTTAGTGGCCCAGTGTGTTAAATAAGATGAATTCTCCTGACTGGAGGTGGGTTTAGTGGCCCAGTGTGTTAAATAAGATGAATTCTCCTGACTGGAGGTGGGTTTAGTGGCCCAGTGTGTTAAATAAGATGAATTCTCCTGACTGGTGGGTTTAGTGGCCCAGTGTGTTAAATAAGATGAATTCTCCTGACTGGAGGTGGGTTTAGTGGCCCAGTGTGTTAAATAAGATGAATTCTCCTGACTGGAGGTGGGTTTAGTGGCCCAGTGTGTTAAATAAGATGAATTCTCCTGACTGGAGGTGGGTTTAGTGGCCCAGTGTGTTAAATAAGATGAATTCTCCTGACTGGAGGTGGGTTTAGTGTGCCCAGTGTGTTAAATAAGATGAATTCTCCTGACTGGAGGTGGGTTTAGTGGCCCAGTGTGTTAAATAAGATGAATTCTCCTGACTGGAGGTGGGTTTAGTGGCCCAGTGTGTTAAATAAGATGAATTCTCCTGACTGGAGGTGGGTTTAGTGGCCCAGTGTGTTAAATAAGATGAATTCTCCTGACTGGAGGTGGGTTTAGTGGCCCAGTGTGTTAAATAAGATGAATTCTCCTGACTGGAGGTGGGTTTAGTGGCCCAGTGTGTTAAATAAGATGAATTCTCCTGACTGGTGGGTTTAGTGGCCCAGTGTGTTAAATAAGATGAATTCTCCTGACTGGAGGTGGGTTTAGTGTCCCAGTGTGTTAAATAAGATGAATTCTCCTGACTGGAGGTGGGTTTAGTGGCCCAGTGTGTTAAATAAGATGAATTCTCCTGACTGGAGGTGGGTTTAGTGGCCCAGTGTGTTAAATAAGATGAATTCTCCTGACTGGAGGTGGGTTTAGTGGCCCAGTGTGTTAAATAAGATGAATTATCCTGACTGGAGGTGGGTTTAGTGGCCCAGTGTGTTAAATAAGATGAATTCTCCTGACTGGAGGTGGGTTTAGTGGCCCAGTGTGTTAAATAAGATGAATTCTCCTGACTGGAGGTGGGTTTAGTGGCCCAGTGTGTTAAATAAGATGAATTCTCCTGACTGGAGGTGGGTTTAGTGGCCCAGTGTGTTAAATAAGATGAATTCTCCTGACTGGAGGTGGGTTTAGTGGCCCAGTGTGTTAAATAAGATGAATTCTCCTGACTGGAGGTGGGTTTAGTGGCCCAGTGTGTTAAATAAGATGAATTCTCCTGACTGGAGGTGGGTTTAGTGGCCCAGTGTGTTAAATAAGATGAATTCTCCTGACTGGAGGTGGGTTTAGTGGCCCAGTGTGTTAAATAAGATGAATTCTCCTGACTGGAGGTGGGTTTAGTGGCCCAGTGTGTTAAATAAGATGAATTCTCCTGACTGGAGGTGGGTTTAGTGGCCCAGTGTGTTAAATAAGATGAATTCTCCTGACTGGAGGTGGGTTTAGTGGCCCAGTGTGTTAAATAAGATTAATTCTCCTGACTGGAGGTGGGTTTAGTGGCCCAGTGTGTTAAATAAGATGAATTCTCCTGACTGGAGGTGGGTTTAGTGGCCCAGTGTGTTAAATAAGATGAATTCTCCTGACTGGAGGTGGGTTTAGTGGCCCAGTGTGTTAAATAAGATGAATTCTCCTGACTGGAGGTGGGTTTAGTGGCCCAGTGTGTTAAATAAGATGAATTCTCCTGACTGGAGGTGGGTTTAGTGGCCCAGTGTGTTAAATAAGATGAATTCTCCTGACTGGAGGTGGGTTTAGTGGCCCAGTGTGTTAAATAAGATGAATTCTCCTGACTGGAGGTGGGTTTAGTGGCCCAGTGTGTTAAATAAGATGAATTATCCTGACTGGAGGTGGGTTTAGTGGCCCAGTGTGTTAAATAAGATGAATTATCCTGACTGGAGGTGGGTTTAGTGGCCCAGTGTGTTAAATAAGATGAATTCTCCTGACTGGAGGTGGGTTTAGTGGCCCAGTGTGTTAAATAAGATGAATTCTCCTGACTGGAGGTGGGTTTAGTGGCCCAGTGTGTTAAATAAGATGAATTCTCCTGACTGGAGGTGGGTTTAGTGGCCCAGTGTGTTAAATAAGATTAATTCTCCTGACTGGTGGGTTTAGTGGCCCAGTGTGTTAAATAAGATGAATTCTCCTGACTGGAGGTGGGTTTAGTGGCCCAGTGTGTTAAATAAGATGAATTCTCCTGACTGGAGGTGGGTTTAGTGGCCCAGTGTGTTAAATAAGATGAATTCTCCTGACTGGAGGTGGGTTTAGTGGCCCAGTGTGTTAAATAAGATGAATTCTCCTGACTGGAGGTGGGTTTAGTGGCCCAGTGTGTTAAATAAGATGAATTCTCCTGACTGGAGGTGGGTTTAGTGGCCCAGTGTGTTAAATAAGATGAATTCTCCTGACTGGAGGTGGGTTTAGTGGCCCAGTGTGTTAAATAAGATGAATTATCCTGACTGGAGGTGGGTTTAGTGGCCCAGTGTGTTAAATAAGATGAATTATCCTGACTGGAGGTGGGTTTAGTGGCCCAGTGTGTTAAATAAGATGAATTATCCTGACTGGAGGTGGGTTTAGTGGCCCAGTGTGTTAAATAAGATGAATTCTCCTGACTGGAGGTGGGTTTAGTGGCCCAGTGTGTTAAATAAGATGAATTCTCCTGACTGGAGGTGGGTTTAGTGGCCCAGTGTGTTAAATAAGATTAATTCTCCTGACTGGAGGTGGTTTTAGTGTGCCAGTTTGTTAAATAATATAACTTTTCCTGCCTGGGAGCGGTTTATGAAATATATCAATATTACTAATGACTCAAACTAGAGAATTACAGACTGTACAACTGTACTGCCAGAGCAACCTTGCAGATAGAGTTAAATATACCAGACGTACTGCTTTCATCTTCACATAGAAACCAATCAATTTTATGTATACTCTCCTCGCCTAGTCGTCTTTAAACGCCCACATGCTGTTAATGTATTCAGTACATTGTCTTAGCAGCCATCTGTTCCACAGTGGAGAAGCTATGTTCTTATTCTAGGATCAGTAGGTGCTGAGCTGCTGTGGACTGTACTAACTTTTCATTTGAGATGCAAGTGCCCTTTCAACGGAGTAGTTTTCTTCTGTTTTCTATGTCAGTGCAAAACCCCTCCAGCTCTGGTTAGATAAGAAATGACAGAAATGGTTCCTCTAAATGACGGCCTCAAGCCGACATATAGCATTTCTTCTCCAGCGTCACACCTGTGGTTTTTTTATGGGACAGATCAGCTTTAACATTGCAGATAGATTGTGATCTGATTGTGATCTGTTTGGATTGAAGTATAGTTGTTGTATGATTGAAGCATTTCGCTACACCTGTAACATCTGCTCCCGAGTGGCGCAGCAGTCTAAGTCACTGCCAACCCTGGTTTGATCCCGGGCTGTATCACAACTGGCCGTGATCGGGAGTCCCGTAGGGAAGGCCGGATTAGGCCATCATTGTAAATAAGAATTTGCTCTTAACTGACATGCCTAGTTAAATAACATGTGTATGTGACTAATAAAAATGTAATTTAGTGAGAGGTACAATACTTTCATATTTCTCTCCACTTTCTCTCCAGATGGTGACTTGAGTTTTATCTCAGTCTGTCAGCTTCTGATAAGTAATTTGTTTTTAATTGAAACATGTCACAGATGTTCCCTTTATGACGTCTAGTTAGGCCTGACGACACATCTGAGATCTGAGACGGGGTAAAGTAAGACACAAAATCTAATGTCTCCATGAATTTAACTATGACAACTATTGCAATCATCTAGTAGAAAAACCACCCTGTAAATCCAGCCTAATGTGACTTGTACCTCTCCTAAGGGTCTGTGTGACATCAGATGACAACATGTGAGGAAACCTAGCACCCACTTTGATGAGTTGTTATGGTAATAGTTGTTATGGTAATAGTTGTTATGGTAATAGTCCCTACATTAAAACAGGTCTATACTCTATTTCCCTGCACTACAATCTACAGTCCTGAGACTCAGCTGTAGGCATTCAGCTCTTGACGGATACCTGCTCTATCAGTGAAACAAAAGTCCAGCTAGCGGGACAGAATTACCAGTAATTGTCCCACCCTGATCTGTTTCACCTGTCTTTGTGAATGTCTCCACCCCCCTGCAGGTGTCGCCCATCTTCCCCATTATCCCCTGTGGATTTCTACCTGTGTTCTCTCTTTGTATGTTGCCAGTTCGTTTTGTTTTGTCAAGCCTACCAGTGGTTTCCCTCTGCTCCTGTCTTGCGATTGTTCTTGGTTTCCCGGTGTTGACCATTCTGCCTGCCGTCCTGTACCTTTGCCCCAGCTATCTGGATTACTGACCCCTGCCTACCCTGAGCCTGCCTGCCGTCCTGTACCTTTGCCCCAGCTATCTGGATTACTGACCCCTGCCTACCCTGAGCCTGCCTGCTGTCCTGTACCTTTGCCCCAGCTATCTGGATTACTGACCCCTGCCTACCCTGAGCCTGCCTGCCGTCCTGTACCTTTGCCCCAGCTATCTGGATTACTGACCCTTGCCTGCCCTGTTGGATTAATAAACTGATGTTACTCTGACGTTGTCTGCATCTGGGTTTTACCTGAAACATGATAGTGATGGTCCTAACTATAGACTGATGTTCACTCAGCTGGAACACTATGCTGTGAAAGTGGGAGAGTTATTAACATGATAATAATGGTCCTAACTATAGACTGATGTTCACTCAGCTGGAACACTATGCTGTGAAAGTGGGAGAGTTATTAACATGATAATAATGGTCCTAACTATAGACTGATGTTCACTCAGCTGGAACACTATGCTGTGAAAGTGGGAGAGTTATTAACATGATAATAATGGTCCTAACTATAGACTGATGTTCACTCAGCTGAAACACTATGCTGTGAAAGTGGGAGAGTTATTAACATGATAATAATGGTCCTAACTATAGACTGATGTTCACTCAGCTGGAACACTATGCTGTGAAAGTGGGAGAGTTATTAACATGATAATAATGGTCCTAACTATAGACTGATGTTCACTCAGCTGGAACACTATGCTGTGAAAGTGGGAGCGTTATTAACATGATAAAGCAACAACGATCCTGCAAAGTACACTTCCACAATTACATCCAATCTGTCTTTGGTGAAAAACGGGTCTGAAAAGGTCACCAAGCCCAGATATAACCTTCCATGGTGAAGAACTGGTCTGAACCTGTTACCAAGCCCTGCTAGAACCTTCCATGGTAAAGAACTGGTCTGAAATTGTTACCAAGCCCAGCTATATTCTTTCATGGTAAAGAACTGGTCTGAACCTGTTACCAACCCCAGCTATATTCTTCCATGGTAAAGAACTGGACTGAAACTGTTACCAAGCCCTGATATTACCTTCCATGGTGAAGAACTGGTCTGAAACTGTTACCAAGCCCAGCTATAACCTTCCATGGTGAAGAACTGGTCTGAAACTGTTACCAAGCCCAGATATAACCTTCCATGATAAAGAACTGGTCTGAACCTGTTACCAAGCCCAGCTATAACCTTCCATGGTAAAGAACCTGTCTGAACCTGTTACCAAGCCCAGCTATATTCTTCCATGGTAAAGAACTGGTCTGAACCTGTTACCAAGCCCAGCTATAACCTTCCATGGTGAAGAACTGGTCTGAAACTGTTACCAAGCCCAGCTATAACCTTCCATGGTGAAGAACTGGTCTGAAACTGTTACCAAGCCCAGATATAACCTTCCATGGTAAAGAACTGGTCTGAACCTGTTACCAAGCCCAGCTATATCCTTCCATGGTAAAGAACTGGTCTGAACCTGTTACCAAGCCCAGCTATATTCTTCCATGGTAAAGAACTGGTCTGAACCTGTTACCAAGCCCTGCTAGAACCTTCCATGGTGAAGAACTGGTCTGAACCTGTTACCAAGCCCTGCTAGAACCTTCCATGGTAAAGAACTGGTCTGAAATTGTTACCAAGCCCAGCTATATTCTTTCATGGTAAAGAACTGGTCTGAACCTGTTACCAACCCCAGCTATATTCTTCCATGGTAAAGAACTGGACTGAAACTGTTACCAAGCCCTGATATTACCTTCCATGGTGAAGACCTGGTCTGAAACTGTTACCAAGCCCAGCTATAACCTTCCATGGTGAAGAACTGGTCTGAAACTGTTACCAAGCCCAGATATAACCTTCCATGGTAAAGAACTGGTCTGAACCTGTTACCAAGCCCAGCTATAACCTTCCATGGTAAAGAACTGGTCTGAACCTGTTACCAAGCCCAGCTATAACCTTCCATGGTAAAGAACTGGTCTGAACCTGTTACCAAGCCCAGCTATATCCTTCCATGGTAAAGAACTGGTCTGAACCTGTTACCAAGCCCAGCTATATTCTTCCATGGTAAAGAACTGGTCTGAACCTGTTACCAACCCCAGCTATAATCTTCCATGGTAAAGAACTGGTCTGAAACTGTTACCAAGCCCAGATATAACCTTCCATGGTGAAGAACTGGTCTGAACCTGTTACCAAGCCCAGATATAACCTTCCATGGTGAAGAACTGGTCTGAACCTGTTACCAAGCCCAGATATAACCTTCCATGGTAAAGAACTGGTCTGAAACTGTTACCAAGCCCAGCTATAACCTTCCAAGTTAAAGAACTGGTCTGAACCTGTTACCAAGCCCAGATATAACCTTCCATGGTAAAGAACTGGTCTGAACCTGTTACCAAGCCCTGCTAGAACCTTCCATGGTGAAGAACTGGTCTGAAACTGTTACCAAGCCCTGCTAGAACCTTCCATGGTAAAGAACTGGTCTGAAACCGTTCCCAAGCCCAGATATAACCTTCCATGGTAAAGAACTGGTCTGAACCTGTTACCAAGCCCAGATATAATCTTCCATGGTAAAGAACTGGACTGAACCTGTTACCAACCCCAGCTATAATCTTCCATGGTAAAGAACTGGTCTGAACCTGTTACCAAGCCCAGATATAATCTTCCATGGTAAAGAACTGGTCTGAACCTGTTACCAAGCCCAGCTAGAACCTTCCATGGTAAAGAACTGGTCTGAACCTGTTACCAAGCCCAGATATAATCTTCCATGGTGAAGAACTGGTCTGAACCTGTTACCAAGCCCAGATATAACCTTCCATGGTAAAGAACTGGTCTGAAACTGTTACCAAGCCCAGCTATAACCTTCCAAGTTAAAGAACTGGTCTGAACCTGTTACCAAGCCCAGATATAACCTTCCATGGTAAAGAACTGGTCTGAACCTGTTACCAAGCCCTGCTAGAACCTTCAATGGTGAAGAACTGGTCTGAAACTGTTACCAAGCCCTGCTAGAACCTTCCATGGTAAAGAACTGGTCTGAAACCGTTCCCAAGCCCAGATATAACCTTCCATGGTAAAGAACTGGTCTGAACCTGTTACCAAGCCCAGCTATAATCTTCCATGGTAAAGAACTGGTCTGAACCTGTTACCAAGCCCAGATATAATCTTCCATGGTAAAGAACTGGTCTGAACCTGTTACCAAGCCCAGCTATATTCTTCCATGGTAAAGAACTGGTCTGAACCTTTTACCAAGCCCAGCTATAACCTTCCATGGTAAAGAACTGGTCTGAACCTGTTACCAAGCCCTGCTATAACCTTCCATCTCTCCCTGTAGGCTGACCGACAGGCCCAACACATTAGTAGTAATCAATACCCAACACCACAGAAAGATGGAGGGATGTGTGTGATGGATGGAGAGATCAATACAACAGGAGGGGAAAAGAGTGAACTTTAATCTTGATTCTTTTCTTTTCTTTCTTGTTGTTGTTTCTTTTCAGTTGGGGGAAGGAGGGAGGGATGGAGGGATGGAGGGAGGGAGTGTGAGGCTGAGGAAAGGGGTGACATGTGTTCAGAAAGCAATCTTCTCCATGCCAGTAAGGTGGCTGGGCCCAGGTGGCTGGGCCCGGGTGGCTGGGCCCGGGTGGCTGGGCCCGGGTGGGGTAGGTAGGTAGGGTGAGTTGGGATGACGGTTGAAGGAGCTAGCTAACTCCATCCCCCTGATGTTAACTGTAGCGTCAATATGAGTTATTTCATCTGTATTCTCCCTCACCTTTCTGAGTTAGATTAATACAGACATATTCTTTCTCCTGTACGCTCTGTGGCTAAATAACTCTCTCTCTCAATAAATGAATGTGTGTCCAAATATTGATCCGTCACATTTGTCACACCACGTGTCAGTCCCCATGGCTCTGAGTATTAGTTTCAATCAGAAGGAAGTGTGGCTCTATTTCAACTTGCTGAACCATTTACTAGTTAGAGGAAGTCTCTGTGTCTGGCTTCTACTTCATATTGTCTGAGTTACAGTGATGACGAGGGATTCCTCTGTTCTGTTCTGCACAATACAAAATGCCCTAATGTAACCTATGGAATCTGAATGTTCTTTTCAACTCTATTCACCTTTCTAAACTGGTTGTTACATACACATTTTAAAAGAGAGATACTGTAGTGTAAAAAACAGGCTACATGTCTGCATGTGTGTAATTGTTTGGTGTGGTAAATACAGCTCATTAAGTGCATGGCAGCACCACCAGTCTATACTTTAGCAGAGGGGAAGCTATGTTGCCCTTGTTCAGTTCTGCCAGGTAGGGCTAGGAAGCATGAAGGGCAGTGGGAGGAGGATTTGGTTATTATGTGAAATATAAAAATATGAAATATAACCACAGCTCAGAGGCATAGTGATGATAAGAGGAAGGAACTGAGTCCCAACAAGGTACCCTATTCTCTATGGGCCCTATGGTCAAAAGTAGTGCACTACATGGGGAATAGGGAGCCATTTGGGACGTAGCCCTGATTCCTTCCCATGCGTTATCTGGTAACCTGTCCAAGCCTGACCCTGCACCACTGCATCACTGCATCAGCGTAGCGCTACACAACACAAAGCCCGGGACTCATCCATTTGGGGGAGTAAGGTTGGCCGGTCAACGGCCGGTGATTGATAACGTCCATTATTGATGATGTCGTTTTAATATGGCGGAGACGGAAGAGATGGAGTCAGCAGAGTAGTAAAGGGGTTTGTGGGTAAAGCTGCAGGGTGTAAGAGACGGAGTGAACCCCTGGAAATAGAGGGAGAGAAGAAACATGACGTGTCTGGACCTACAGGACAGTGGAGTGGGGTGGAGTGGTGCAGGGTGTAAGGGGTGAGGGGGTTTAGGGGTGGAGGAGTGCAGGGTGTAAGGGGTGAGGGGGTTTAGGGGTGGAGGGGTGCAGGGTGTAAGGGGTGAGGGGGTTTAGGGGTGGAGGGGTGCAGGGTGTAAGGGGTGAGGGGGTTTAGGGGTGGAGCGGGTGAGGGGGTGGTGGGGTGGGGTGGTGGGTGGAGGGCTGGGGTGCTATAACCTTCCATGCTAAAGAACTGGTCTGAAACTGTCTCCAAGCCCAGCTATAGTCTTCAATGGTAAAGTGGGTGGAGGGGGCGGTGTGGAGGGGTGGTGGGGTGTGGTGGTGGGTAGAATGGGCGGTGTGGAGGGGTGGTGGGTGGAGGGGAGGGGTGGTGTTGTGGGGTGGTGTGGTGGGTGGAGGGCTGGGTGGAGGGGAGGGGTGGGGTGGTGTGGTGGGGTGGTGGTTGGGGTGGTGGGTGGAGGGCTGGGTGGGGGGAGAGGTGGGGTGGTTTGTGGGAGTTCTTCATAATGGACTATTTCCCTCCAGTAAGTCAACTGGTGCATTGAACTCAACAGCAGAGATCAGAGGACCTCAGTGCTTGTGAGGTCAATCTGACATTTTTCTACATGGACTTTTGCCCTTAAAGAGGGTCAACTTTAACGAACCATCGAGGTCAGAACGTCAAGTAGCTGAATCACTTGGCATTCCAAAAGGCTATCTAATGTCTAGTTAAATAAAGGTTAAAACATTTTTATTTTAAAGAATGGATACTCACGGTCAGCTAAACCACTATATACTTCTACTTAAGCGTCCATTTTTATTGAACTGTTGACCTGACATTTACACTACGTTGGCTACATTACATAGTGACATGTTGAGAGTCTTCTCCTCTCCTCCATCCTAAACACTACTGCTGAGAGTCTTCTCCTCCCCTCCATCCTAAACACTACTGCTGAGAGTTCTCTCCTCTCCTCCATCCTAAACACTGGAGCTACTGCTGAGAGTCTTCTCCTCTCCTCCATCCTAAACACTGGAGCTACTGCTGAGAGTCCTCTCCTCTCCTCCATCCTAAACACTACTGCTGAGAGTCTTCTCCTCTCCTCCATCCTAAACACTACTGCTGAGAGTCCTCTCCTCTCCTCCATCCTAAACACTGGAGCTACTGCTGAGAGTCTTCTCCTCTCCTCCATCCTAAACACTACTGCTGAGAGTCCTCTCCTCTCCTCCATCCTAAACACTACTGCTGAGAGTCTTCTCCTCTTCTCCATCCTAAACACTGGAGCTACTGCTGAGAGTCTTCTCCTCTCCTCCATCCTAAACACTACTGCTGAGGGTCCTCTCCTCTCCTCCATCCTAAACACTGGAGCTACTGCTGAGAGTCCTCTCCTCTCCTCCATCCTAAACACTGGACCTACTGCTGAGAGTCTTCTCCTCTCCTCCATCCTAAACACTACTGCTGAGAGTCCTCTCCTCTCCTCCATCCTAAACACTGGAGCTACTGCTGAGAGTCTTCTCCTCTCCTCCATCCTAAACACTACTGCTGAGAGTCTTCTCCTCTCCTCCATCCTAAACACTACTGCTGAGAGTCTTCTCCTCTCCTCCATCCTAAACACTGGAGTTACTGCTAAGAGTCCTCTCCTCTCCTCCATCCTAAACACTACTGCTGAGAGTCTTCTCCTCCCTTCCATCCTAAACACTACTGCTGAGAGTCTTCTCCTCCCCTCCATCCTAAACACTACTGCTGAGAGTCTTCTCCTCCCCTCCATCCTAAACACTACTGCTGAGAGTCCTCTCCTCTCCTCCATCCTAAACACTGGAGCTACTGCTGAGAGTCTTCTCCTCTCCTCCATCCTAAACACTACTGCTGAGAGTCTTCTCCTCTCCTCCATCCTAAACACTACTGCTGAGAGTCTTCTCCTCTCCTCCATCCTAAACACTGGAGTTACTGCTAAGAGTCCTCTCCTCTCCTCCATCCTAAACACTACTGCTGAGAGTCTTCTCCTCCCTTCCATCCTAAACACTACTGCTGAGAGTCTTCTCCTCCCCTCCATCCTAAACACTACTGCTGAGAGTCTTCTCCTCCCCTCCATCCTAAACACTACTGCTGAGAGTCCTCTCCTCCCCTCCATCCTAAACACTACTGCTGAGATTCTTCTCCTTTCCTCCATCCGAAACGCTGGGGCGACTTCAATCAAACAAAACTGAATACCATGAACACAATGAATCCATTTTAAACTTTCACCTCAAAATGTCCTTAGACCAGGTCACTCTGAAACTCTACGTAACCAAATCGTCAGTCATATTTAGGACTTGCAAAGGAAAATACCCTGATATTTACAGTAAGCGTATTTCACAAGACAAAGAGGAGTGAGGTTCATCGTACAGGGATTTGATTATGGCTTTAAGGAATTACTGATTCTTAGCTTTCATAGCAATGTGACAGAGCCAACTTTTCCTTCCTTCCCCCCATATTAGAATTATAATGTTGTCTTCTAATGCTTCCTTTATCTATTGCTGTGTCTTCTAATGCTTCCTTTATCTAATGCTGTCTTCTAATGCTTCCTTTATCTAATGCTGTGTCTTCTAATGCTTCCTTTATCTAATGCTGTGTCTTCTAATGCTTCCTTTATCTAATGCTGTGTCTTCTAATGCTTCCTTTATCTAATGCTGTCTTCTAATGCTTCCTTTATCTAATGCTGTGTCTTCTAATGCTTCCTTTATCTAATGCTGTGTCTTCTAATGCTTCCTTTATCTAATGCTGTCTTCTAATGCTTCCTTTATCTAATGCTGTGTCTTCTAATGCTTCCTTTATCTAATGCTGTCTTCTAATGCTTCCTTTATCTAATGCTGTGTCTTCTAATGCTTCCTTTATCTAATGCTGTGTCTTCTAATGCTTCCTTTATCTAATGCTGTCTTCTAATGCTTCCTTTATCTAATGCTGTGTCTTCTAATGCTTCCTTTATCTAATGCTGTGTCTTCTAATGCTTCCTTTATCTAATGCTGTGTCTTCTAATGCTTCCTTTATCTAATGCTGTGTCTTCTAATGCTTCCTTTATCTAATGCTGTCTTCTAATGCTTCCTTTATCTAATGCTGTGTCTTCTAATGCTTCCTTTATCTAATGCTGTGTCTTCTAATGCTTCCTTTATCTAATGCTGTCTTCTAATGCCTCCTTTATCTAATGCTGTGTCTTCTAATGCTTCCTTTATCTAATGCTGTGTCTTCTAATGCTTACTTTATCTAATGCTGTGTCTTCTAATGCTTCCTTTATCAAATGCTGTGTCTTCTAATGCTTCCTTTATCTAATGCTGTGTCTTCTAATGCTTCCTTTATCTAATGCTGTCTTCTAATGCTTCCTTTATCTAATGCTGTGTCATCTAATGCTTCCTTTATCTAATGCTGTCTTCTAATGCCTCCTTTATCTAATGCTGTGTCTTCTAATGCTTCCTTTATCTAATGCTGTGTCATCTAATGCTTCCTTTATCTAATGCTGTGTCTTCTAATGCTTCCTTTATCTAATGCTGTGTCTTCTAATGCTTCTTTTATCTAATGCTGTGTCTTCTAATGCTTCCTTTATCTAATGCTGTGTCTTCTAATGCTTCCTTTATCTAATGCTGTGTCTTCTAATGCTTCCTTTATCTTATGCTGTGTCTTCTAATGCTTCCTTTATCTAATGCTGTGTCTTCTAATGCTTCCTTTATCTAATGCTGTGTCTTCTAATGCTTCCTTTATCTAATGCTGTCTTCTAATGCTTCCTTTATCTAATGCTGTCTTCTAATGCTTCCTTTATCTAATGCTGTCTTCTAATGCTTCCTTTATCTAATGCTGTGTTTTCTAATGCTTCCTTTATCTAATGCTGTGTTTTCTAATGCTTCCTTTATCTTATGCTGTGTCTTCTAATGCTTCCTTTATCTAATGCTGTGTTTTCTAATGCTTCCTTTATCTAATGCTGTGTTTTCTAATGCTTCCTTTATCTTATGCTGTGTCATCTAATGCTTCCTTTATCTAATGCTGTGTCTTCCAATGCTTCCTTCATCTAATGTGATGTGAACAAAATCTTTAAACAGGTCAACATTCACAAAGCCACTGGGCCAGATGGATCACCAGGACGTGAACTCAAAGCATGCGCAGGACCAACTGTCAAGTGTCTTCACTGACACTTTCAACCTCTCCCTGACCTAGTCTGTAATACCTACATGTTTCAAGCAGACCACCATAGTCCCTTTGCCCAAGGAAGCAAAAGTAATCTGCCTAAAGGATTACCGCCCCGTAGCACTCACGTCAGTAGCCATGAAGTGCTTTGAAAGGCTGGTCATGGCTCACATCAACAGCATCCACCCTAGACCCACTCCAATTCGCATACCGCCCCAACAGATTCACAGATGACGCAATCGCACTCCACACTGCCCTATCCCACCTAGACAAAAGGAACACCTACGTGAGAATGCTGTTCATTGACTACAGCTCAGCGTTCAACACCATAGTGCCCAAAAAGCTCATCACTAAGCTAAGGACCCTGGGACTAAACACCTCCCTCTGCAACTGGATCCTGGACTTCCTGATGGGCCGCCCCCAGGCGGTAAGAGCAGGCAACAATATGTCTGCCAAGCTGATCCTTAACACTGGGGCCCTTCAGGGGTGTGTACTTAGTCCCCTTCTGTACTCCCTGTTCACCCACAACTGCGTGGCCAAACACGACTCCAACAGCATCATTAAATTTGCTGACGACACAACAGTGGTAGGCCTGATCACCGACAATGACGAGACGGCCTATAGGTAGGAGGTTAGAGACCTGGCAGTGTGGTGCCAGGACAACAACCTCTCCCTCAATGTGAGCAAGACAAAGGAGCTGATCGTGGACTACAGGAAAAAGGCGGGCCAAACAGGCCCCCATTAACATCGACGGGGTTGTAGTGGAGCGGTTCGAAAGTTTCAAGTTCCTTGGTGTCCACATCACCAACGAACTATCATGGTCCAAACACACCAAGACAGTCGTTAAGAGGGCACAACAAAACCTTTTCCCCTACAGGAGACTGGAAAGATTTAGTATGGGCCCCCAGATCCTCAAAAGGTTCTACAGCTGCACCATCAAGAGCATCCTGACCGGTTGCATCACCGCCTGGTATGGCAACTGCTCGGCATCTGACCGCAAGGCGCTACAGAGGGTAGTGCGAACGGCCCAGTACCACATTGGGGCCAAGCTTCCTGCCATCCAGGACCTATATAATAGGCGGTGTCTGAGGAAAGCCCATAAAATTGTCAGAGACTCCAGTCACCCAAGTTATAGACTGTTTTCTCTGCTACCGCACAGCAAGCGGTACCGGAGGGCCAAGTCTAGGACCAAAAGGCTCCTCAACAGCTTTTACCCCCAAGCCATTAGACTGCTGAACAATTCATAAAAATCGCCACCGGACAATTTACATTTAATTTACATTTAATTTCAGTCATTTAGCAGACGCTCTTATCCAGAGCGACTTACAGTAGTGAATGCATACATTTCATACATTTCCCCCCCCCCCCCCCCCCCGTACTTTCCCCGTACATTGACCCCCCCCCCCCCCCCGGTACACTGTTGCTACTCGCTGTTTGTTTGTTACCTATGCATAGTCACTTCGCCCCCACCAACATGTACAGATTACCTCAACTAGCCTGTACCCCTGCACACTGACTCGGTACCGGTACCCCTGTATATGGCCTCGTTATTGTTATTCTTATTGTGTTACTTTTTATTATTACTTTTTATTTTAGTCTACTTGGTAAATATTTTCTTCTTCTTGAACTGCACTGTTGGTTAAGGGGCTTGTTAGTCAGCATTTCACGGTAAAGTCTACACTTGTTGTATTCGGCGCATGTGGCAAATAAAGTTTTGATTTGATTCTAATGCTTCCTTTATCTTATGCTGTGTCTTCCTGGTATTGTGGGGATCTGGCACCTTTGTTGGGTGTTGCCAGGACTTCCTAGTAGTCAGCTGGATTTCTGTATCTCAGCTATTTACCCTGGACTGACTCCTTAACTCCATGATCCTTCCTTATCCTTTTTAACAATCACCTAATTACCTCATTTACACCTTGTTAACATCATTCACAGTGTTTAGTCTAATGACGCAAACTGTCCTCAGATATCTTTCCTGCGGACATTTGCGGATATTATCTCTGCATTGCATAGTCCAAAGGTTCAGTGATGGTGTAAGTCTAATGTTTTATGTTTTATTACACAAAGCAGAAGGTAAAGGGGTCCAGGTGTCAATGTCACCGTCAATGTGCATTATCTAATGTCAAAGTTTACCCCATTACGGTTCCGGTCTCTGTCTCTCCTTCTCTCTCGCTCTCTCTACAGCACTTAAAGTTGCTGGTTGAGGAGCTCCAGGTAAAAGGAGAGGAGAAAGTCCAGGCCATGAAGGAATCCTTCAAAACGCTCAATGAGGTCTGTGCCTCAACAGTCTCATACTTGACTATCAGTCAAACAATACAGTCTTATTATTAGAAGTGTTACAGTTATTTTTACAATCTCTTTACACACATTAAAAAGTGGGACTTCAAGCACGTTCAGTGAAACCATTAACTGCAAGCACATGATCTGCTTTACACTCAGTTTGCAAAACACTTAAACACACTTCTCTACATTAGACACATCATTCAAAAGTGACAGGTCTTGTGTTTCGTTTTGGAAAACACTGCCGTTCAAAACACCACACTCATTTACCCATTACCTGCTGTACACCCAGTGCTCACATGGAAAAACACTTCTAGATCATTTCTTCAGTTAGCAATCAGAGCTTCAGTCTATAAATAGGCTTCATGTTGTCTTTCTTGGTTTGGACAACAATGGAGGCCGATTTTGGAGAGTTTTTGTTTTGTCTGTTATTCTTCATCCTTAAATCTGGATGAAAATACAATATTTTGAGAAAAAATACATTTTTATTTCTCCCCCTTGCATTTCTGTTTAAAGTGTAAATATATACTGAATATGTATACATACTGTATATATTTGTGCACATACACGTAGGTGTGAGTGCTATGACAAACTGCCGTGGACTCCACTGAACACTGAACATGCAAGACACGAGATAGTAGTGTTTTCCATTTGTCACATCCGTGTGTAGTTTGGCGTGTATACGAGATAATCATTTGATGGTTTGGGTGTAGAGTTTTGATGCAGAAACCCCATTTTGAGAAGAGTTAAAATACTTTTGAATGAAGTGTTTTGGTTTTGCAAGAGATGTGTTTTGGTTTTTGCATGTTGTGTGTTTTGGGGGTTTTGTGTGTAGAGTCTAGAGAAAAGGATCCATAGTTTCAGAAGTCATGTGTCACCAACTGTCAAAAACTGTAATTCCTGGCACCCTTCTGGTTCTGCTGGCTCAATGTCTAATTGTGTGTGTGTGTGTGTGTGTGTGTGTGTGTGTGTGTGTGTGTGTGTGTGTGTGTGTGTGTGTGTGTGTGTGTGTGTGTGTGTGTGTGTGTGTGTACAAATGTCCATTCATTCACAGTATCTCCCTGTACATTATCCTTCATAAACATCATCCTCAAAACCAACATCCCACTTTCCACAGGAGTATTATTAACAGCTCTGATTTGTTGAAGAAAGCCCAGGTCAAATCCCAGTTCTATTACCAGCCATGAATAGTTCCTAACTAGTGGCTGCAGCATCTTACGGAGGATCTCAATGAGGAGACTGTAGAGGAGCCCGGGGCTGGCTGTCACTGTTTACTATCATGTGTTTCCCGGCACCAGTGTATCTTACAGATCTGTTCAACATCAGGGCAAAGACCAAGGTCTTGGGTTGAAACAGGAACCCTTTTTATCCTCGTATCTCAATCCAACATGGAGTTATGAGCCATCAAACACAATCTGACTATTTGTGACATCACAGCCTTATACCAGCCCAATCACAGCCCTATACCAGCCACATCACAGCCTTATACCAGCCCCCTCACAGTCCTATACCAGCCCCATCACAGTCCTATACCAGCCCCATCACAGTCCTATACCAGCCCCATCACAGCTCTATACCAGCCCCATCACAGTCCTATACCAGCCCCATGGTGGGGTTGACTCTATCACAGTCCTATACCAGCCCCATGGTGGGGTTGACTCCAACACAGTTCTATACCAGCCCCATGGTGGGGTTGACTCCAACACAGTTCTATACCAGCCCCATGGTGGTGTTGACTCTATCACAGTCCTATACCAGCCCCATGGTGGGGTTGACTCTATCACAGTCCTATACCAGCCCCATGGTGGGGTTGACTCCAACACAGTTCTATACCAGCCCCATGGTGGGGTTGACTCCATCACAGCCCTATACCAGCCCCATGGTGGTGTTGACTCTATCACAGGCCTATACCAGCCCCATGGTGGGGTTGACTCCATCACAGCCCTATACCAGCCCCATGGTGGGGTTGACTCCATCACAGCCCTATACCAGTCCCATGGTGGGGTTGACTCCATCACAGTCCTATACCAGCCCCATGGTGGGGTTGACTCCATCACAGCCCTCTACCAGCCCCATGGTGGGGTTGACTCCATCACAGCCCTATACCAGCCCCATGGTGGTGTTGACTCCATCACAGCCCTCTACCAGCCCCATGTTTGGGTTGACTCTATCACAGTCCTATACCAGCCCCATGGTGGGGTTGACTCTATCACAGTCCTATACCAGCCCCATGGTGGGGTTGACTCCATCACAGTCCTATACCAGCCCCATGGTGGGGTTGACTCCATCACAGCCCTCTACCAGCCCCATGGTGGGGTTGACTCCATCACAGTCCTATACCAGCCCCATGGTGGGGTTGACTCTATCACAGCCCTCTACCAGCCCTATGGTGGGGTTGACTCCATCACAGTCCTATACCAGCCCCATGGTGGGGTTGACTCCATCACAGCCCTCTTACCAGCCCCATGGTGGGGTTGACTCCATCACAGCCCTATACCAGCCCCATGGTGGGGTTGACTCTATCACAGCCCTCTACCAGCCCCATGGTGGGGTTGACTCCATCACAGCCCTATACCAGCCCCATGGTGGGGTTGACGCTATCACAGCCCTCTACCAGCCCCATGGTGGGTTGACTCCATCACAGTCCTATACCAGCCCCATGGTGGGGTTGACTCCATCACAGCCCTATACCAGCCCCATGGTGGGGTTGACTCCATCACAGCCCTATACCAGCCCCATGGTGGGGTTGACTCTATCACAGCCCTCTACCAGCCCCATGGTGGGGTTGACTCTATCACAGCCCTCTACCAGCCCCATGGTGGGGTTGACTCTATCACAGTCCTATACCAGCCCCATGGTGGGGTTGACTCTATCACAGCCCTATACCAGCCCCATGGTGGGGTTGACTCCATCACAGCCCTCTACCAGCCCTATGGTGGTGTTGACTCCATCACAGCCCTCTACCAGCCCCATGGTGGGGTTGACTCCATCACAGTCCTATACCAGCCCCATGGTGGGGTTGACCCTATCACAGTCCTATACCAGCCCCATGGTGGGGTTGACTCCATCACAGCCCTCTACCAGCCCCATGGTGGGGTTGACTCCATCACAGTCCTATACCAGCCCCATGGTGGGGTTGACTCTATCACAGTCCTATACCAGCCCCATGGTGGGGTTGACTCCATCACAGCCCTATACAAGCCCTTAAAGTGTTCTACTTGGAACCAAAAGGGTTCTACTTGGACCCAAAAGTGTTCTACTTGGAACCAAATGGGTTCTACCTGGAACCAAAAGGGTTCTACCTTCTTCCTTTTTTCTAAGAGTGTACCATGTCACAAATTATACCATTCAATTGAATGTTCCAGTTGTGGTATAGCTGAAAATATTTAGCACAACAGGAGGAGCATCTGTCACCAGTCTAGAATGGTGAAAACAGAATGAAATGAAATCAACGTCAGAGAGAGGTACCACCTTATCGGACTGTTGCTGTGCATCATCATGACTGCTGGAGCTAAACTCTCCTATTCCTGTAGGTCTTCTCAGGGCTGCTAGCTAAACGTCTCATTCAGCAGCTCTATTAGCGCACGCTTTAAACCTGACTCCCTTCACGTTTCTGGATGAACCCTGCTTCCCCAAAATGACCCTTCATTTAGGAGAGATTAACCGCTTTCTAACTGCACTTCTGTCAACGCCAATTAGACGTGCCAAGGTTAAGTCCTGCGGAACCCCACTTGTCCAAATAAGCTTCTTTACCACTTGGAATGTTACATAGTACCGTTCTGACATTGTATAAGGATACCATTCTACATGTTACATAGTACCGGCCTGACATTGTATAAGGATACCATTCTACATGTTACATAGTACCGTTCTGACATTGTATAAGGATACCATTCTACATGTTACATAGTACCGTTCTGACATTGTATAAGGATACCATTCTACATGTTACATAGTACCGTTCTGACATTGTATAAGGATACCATTCTACATGTTACATAGTACCGTTCTGACATTGTATAAGGATACCATTCTACATGTTACATAGTACCGTTCTGACATCTGTATAAGGATACCATTCTACATGTTACATAGTACCGTTCTGACATTGTATAAGGATACCATTCTACATGTTACATAGTACCGTTCTGACATTGTATAAGGATACCATTCTACATGTTACATAGTACCGTTCTGACATTGTATAAGGATACCATTCTACATGTTACATAGTACCGCGCGGGCCTCTCTGACGACCGCTGCTGTATAAGGATACCATTCTACATGTTACATAGTACCGTTCTGACATTGTATAAGGATACCATTCTACATGTTACATAGTACCGTTCTGACATTGTATAAGGATACCATTCTACATGTTACATAGTACCGTTCTGACATTGTATAAGGATACCATTCTACATGTTACATAGTACCGTTCTGACATTGTATAAGGATACCATTCTACTGTTACATAGTACCGCTGACATTGTATAAGGATACCATTCTCATGTTACATAGTACCGTTCTGACATTGTATAAGGATACCATTCTACATGTTACATAGTACCGTTCTGACATTGTATAAGGATACCATTCTACATGTTACATAGTACCGTTCTGACATTGTATAAGGATACCATTCTACATGTTACATAGTACCGGCCTGACATTGTATAAGGATACCATTCTACATGTTACATAGTACCGTTCTGACATTGTATAAGGATACCATTCTACATGTTACATAGTACCGGCCTGACATTGTATAAGGATACCATTCTACATGTTACATAGTACCGTTCTGACATTGTATAAGGATACCATTCTACATGTTACATAGTACCGTTCTGACATTGTATAAGGATACCATTCTACATGTTACATAGTACCGTTCTGACATTGTATAAGGATACCATTCTACATGTTACATAGTACCGTTCTGACATTGTATAAGGATACCATTCTACAGTGTTACATAGTACCGTTCTGACATTGTATAAGGATACCATTCTACATGTTACATAGTACCGTTCTGACATTGTATAAGGATACCATTCTACATGTTACATAGTACCGTTCTGACATTGTATAAGGATACCATTCTACATGTTACATAGTACCGTTCTGACATTGTATAAGGATACCATTCTACGTGTTACATAGTACCGGCCTGACATTGTATAAGGATACCATTCTACATGTTACATAGTACCGTTCTGACATTGTATAAGGATACCATTCTACATGTTACATAGTACCGTTCTGACATTGTATAAGGATACCATTCTACATGTTACATAGTACCGTTCTGACATTGTATAAGGATACCATTCTACATGTTACATAGTACCGTTCTGACATTGTATAAGGATACCATTCTACATGTTACATAGTACCGTTCTGACATTGTATAAGGATACCATTCTACATGTTACATAGTACCGTTCTGACATTGTATAAGGATACCATTCTACATGTTACATAGTACCGTTCTGACATTGTATAAGGATACCATTCTACATGTTACATAGTACCGTTCTGACATTGTATAAGGATACCATTCTACAGTGTTACATAGTACCGTTGCCTGACATTGTATAAGGATACCATTCTACATGTTACATAGTACCGTTCTGACATTGTATAAGGATACCATTCTACATGTTACATAGTACCGTTCTGACATTGTATAAGGATACCATTCTACATGTTACATAGTACCGTTCTGACATTGTATAAGGATACCATTCTACATGTTACATAGTACCGTTCTGACATTGTATAAGGATACCATTCTACGTGTTACATAGTACCGGCCTGACATTGTATAAGGATACCATTCTACATGTTACATAGTACCGGCCTGACATTGTATAAGGATACCATTCTACATGTTACATAGTACCGTTCTGACATTGTATAAGGATACCATTCTACATGTTACATAGTACCGGCCTGACATTGTCATTAGTCATTTGATGGGACTTGCGAAGCTAAAGTCCAGACTAAATCTTGGTCATACTTATTATTATTATTATTATTCTGCACACTGCTCCTGTTGAAGCTAGAAACGCCGTTCAAACGTTAAAACAAGGCATCTGGTCTGGGTTGAGTTTTTTACATTGAACTTGTTGATGTCTTCTTCAGGTTCCGTTCTCCATCCACTTTAATGGGATCTCCTTAACATTCTAAAGCTCCCTATTGTGACATCACAACCTCTGACACATTTGACCACATGACCAACAAGTTGGACAAAAACAGACGGTGTGACGTCTTGACCTGCGTCTCGGCTTTTCAAATCTGGAACCGGAAACAGAAATAGCTTGTACAGATCTAAACGATACAGCTGTTTTAGTAACCACATCAAGTCATTTAGCTAACTTCCCTCTCACTGCTGAATTAACTGCCGTGGAACTTTTCAGAACTTTCAAATGATAACGATAGGGGGAGCACATTCAACATTGGGACTTTTGAGACTAATCAGCTACCTTGACCACTTTTCCCAACGATGCATCGTAGACAACAACTTAAAGAGTATGTGACCTTGGTCTACTTCTCTGATATTCAAATCTGAAATCAGAACAGCAATAAGTACTACCAGTCACTCCCCCCCCCCAACAAAAAAACTATAAAAAAAGAAAAACAATTTTAAAAAAAATGCCTGTAAAGAGTTAAAGCAAGTCCAACAAATATTTCTTCATGGAAAATGACCATACAGTTATTCATAATGTTGTAATTGTATGGATATGAGGTATTTGATTTGATTTTGTATTGTCAATCTGAGTGATTGCGTGATGGTGATTGTGTTTTTTTGAAGGTTAGATATTTAACACTCACTGACCTTGTCCCAATGCCATTCAACTGACAAGTCTGGGCCTCAGTTACAGTAGCATTCCATTTTATATTACTTTTAACCTCCTCTGCCACCAATGCCCTTTCAAACAAGATTATGGCCTCTGAAATCCTCCTTAATTAGTCGTTTGTGGTAATTAACGGTAATTAAGTAAAGACAGTCCAGTCCATACCATCACACACCCTGCCCTAATTCCTCCAAGGCCGTAATCCTTTAAAAACACCCAAAGGATGCTATATAAACTAGGACAGTGGAGAAGCACGGACTTCAGCAGTCAACTTCTCTAACTCTTATTAACCAGTCCAGGATGGCAGAACTAGGAGTGTTTGCTGCAAGGCGGCAAGAAGATACAACCAGAGAATCAGGCTTCGCCTACACCAACAGCAATCATACCAAAGGTACAGTACATCCTGTCAGTGTAGTGGCTGGGCGTGATATCATACCAAAGGTACAGTACATCCTGTCAGTGTAGTGGCTGGGCTTGATATCATACCAAAGGTACAGTACATCCTGTCAGTGTAGTGGCTGGGCGTGATATCATACCAAAGGTACAGAACATCCTGTCAGTGTAGTGGCTGGGCGTGATATCATACCAAAGGTACAGTACATCCTGTCAGTGTAGTGGCTGGGCGTGATATCATACCAAAGGTACAGTACATCCTGTCAGTGTAGTGGCTGGGCGTGATATCATACCAAAGGTACAGTACATCCTGTCAGTGTAGTGGCTGGGCGTGATATCATACCAAAGGTACAGTACATCCTGTCAGTGTAGTGGCTGGGCGTGATATCATACCAAAGGTACAGTACATCCTGTCAGTGTAGTGGCTGGGCGTGATATCATACCAAAGGTACAGAACATCCTGTCAGTGTAGTGGCTGGTCGTGATATCATACCAAAGGTACAGAACATCCTGTCAGTGTAGTGGCTGGGCGTGATATCATCTGGTAGAAGGAGTGAAAGAGCATAATTCTGTGGATTCTCCAAGATATTGTAGTTGTTGTAGATTTACAGAGTATAATGGCAAGGGATGTTGCTAAAGGTCTTTTCCTTCATAAGATATTTCCCCAACAGCAGCCATACCATTCACAACTGGCAATAGCAGTACACACAATAATACAACCAGTACATTTCATTATTTTTATCAGGAGTATCATGACATTGTTTTCCTTGTTCATAACTTTTGATGCACACATTCTGTTCAACATATTTACTTACTGTTCTCATTTGACTACATCAATAAGTCAGGGAATTTATATTCAATTTATATTCAAATATATGTACATATATATATATTTTTTTCTCTTTTTCTTTTGCAGATCCTTTTGAGGGCCCCAACTACCACATTGCTCCAAGATGGGTGTACAATATCTCAACACTTTGGATGCTCTTTGTGGTCGTGGCCTCAACCTTCACCAACGGCCTGGTACTGGTGGCCACTGCCAAATTCAAGAAGCTCCAACACCCTCTTAACTGGATCCTGGTCAACCTTGCTTTTGCTGACATTGCGGAGACTCTTTTGGCTAGCACCATCAGCGTTTGCAACCAGATGTTTGGCTACTTTATTCTTGGACACCCAATGTGTGTCTTTGAGGGATTCACTGTCGCCACATGTGGTAAGATGCATTTTTATATGAACTACATTTTGTTTCATATTTAACCCTTGTGTGGTGTTCAAGCCAGCAGAATACCACCCTACATCCCACTGCTGGCTTGCTTCTGAAGCTAAGCAGGGTTGGTCCTGGATGGGAGACCAGATGCTGCTGGAAGTGGTGTTGGAGGGCCAGTTGGAAACACCCTTTCCTCTGGTCTAGAAAAAATATCCCAATACCCTCGGGCAGTGATTGGGGACATTGCCCTGTGTAGGGTGCTGTCTTTCAGATGGAATGTTAAACAGGTTTCCTGACTCTCTGTGGTCACTAAAGATCCCATGGCGCTCGGTGTAAGAGTGGTGTTAACCCTGGTGTCCCAATCTGTCCTTCATACCCCCTAATAATCTCCAGCTTCCAATTGGCTCATTCATCTCCTCTCCCCTGTAACTATTCCCCAGATTGTTGCTGTAAATGACAATGTTCTCAGTCAACTGACCTGGTAAAATATATATGTTTTTGTTATTCTGATGGACCCACAACATTATTGGGTTTTTAAAACAATACAGCCATAACAATTTACCTAAAAATACTTAATACTTAGATGTTGACTTATATCAATTACAAGCAATATAGACAGCATACATGGTTAATATTTTCCATTAACCTCTGCTACATCACATTTATCAATAAAAGCGCTATTTGTTTTTTTAAATAAAATGTGATTTTTGCGAACAAAAATCTATTATAATCAAGACATGGGTGGAATAAATCCTGTTTATCTTGAACAAATATAAATGAAACAAGGTTTTCATCACTAGTGATGTTTATTGCTTTGAACTGAACAAATTGGAAGGACACATTTTACATACAGTATTTTATGGAAATGATAAATGAGCCCCATTGAAGAACAAATGAATGCCGGTCTACACACCACATGAGGGACAGAGTTTTACTGTGTGTGTGTTGCAAATGTATGTCTTGCATTTCTTGCATGTGTACTGTGTCTTCCTGTCCTTGGGTCCACACACATCGCAGCGCTTCTTCTTGTTGCTACCGGCTACAATCTAGAATGATGAAAACACTTAGTTCAGGAATTTTACTAACATCTCACTCACATATATAGTTACAGCAGGCCAAGGTAGGAGAGTCAGACACACACACATACAACAACATCACTCACACTTACTTCCGGTATCAGAGTTGTTGGTTCTGTGGGTCGGGCGGATGGGGCACGAGCATCCTCCTCATGAATCCTCCTCACGATGGCTGCAGAAGCTGGGGTCCTTGGGATATGTTGTCTCCTCTGGATTTGAGGTCTTACCAATGCCTTGCCCAGCTCCTCGAGAAAGAGTCGTCTCCTCTGGAGCTTCCCTCTGTTCCAATCTGGGTTCAACGCCATCCAGATGACAAACTCGTTGTATACCGAGATGTCCAAGATGTTGAAGAATATCACAAGTGTCCAGCGTAGGGTCCTTCTTTTGCACATGTAGCCAGTCACCAGCTTGTCTAAATTGTCCACCCCTCCTTTTGTGGCATTCTAATCCATTATGATTTCTAGTTTTTGATGTTCCTGGCCACAGATTCTCCCATTCCTATGCAGCGTACTCATAAGTACCACATTTTTGCCTTTCTTTGGCACGTAGGACACTAAGGACGTGTCGGCTGTGAACACAAACGTGGAGGAATTGATAGGCCTGTTCCGTGTATTCAACAGCTGAGCTGGGAGCTCTGGCTAGTTTTGTCCTACTGTTTCGACCATCATCAGCTTCCTCTTGAGGAGCTCCTGTCCCAGCTTGTGTGAAGAAGAAAAAATATTGCATGTGATGTTCTGGCCACAGAGTCTCTATGTCACGTCCAGGACAAAACGCATCCCTTGGTTCTTCTCAAGGGCTCCTCCATCTGGCTTCCACGTATATACTTGAAAGTTCCACACATATGATGAAGCAGCAGGCAGCCCAGATCTTGATTCCAGATTTTGTGGGTTGAGACGGTATGTACTGCCTGAAGGGACAGCGGCCCCTAAATGGCATAAGCTGCTCATCAACAGTAACGTTGGGCCAAGGGTTGTAAAACAGGGGAAGGTGATCCACCCACTTGTCCCACACTGACCTGATTGCAGCTAGCTTGTCTCTCTGCCGCCGAGCTGGTCTGGTGTCTCAGTTATCGAAGGGGAAAATCCTGGAAATAATGTGGAAGTTTTCCAGCGAAATTATTTTTCTCTGAAAAGTTCTCTGACAGTTTCTGCATCCCACAGGGATTCTGTGGATTCCCCCATTGGATCTGAAAACACCAGCAAGGATAATAACCCCAAAGGATGCATGTAAATGAATTTGGTCCATCTCCATCAATCTCTCCCCAAAAACACACCTTCCCTCCAAATTAGTGCAGTCCAGAATGATTTTCTGGATGGTGTCTGGGATAAACAGTTCAAAAGAAGACTTTATGTCCTGCACATGAGTAACCGCCAACCGCGTCGGCCCTGGTTGCTTCCTTATCACATTGGCAGCCATGCGGGTGGCTCATTCATTTGGCAAAAGACCATTCAATTTCAAAAAAATGTAAATCCATATTTCTCCTCCTGCAAGCTGCTGATGAGTTGGTTGCTGACAGGCTGGTCCTGGGGCTGGCTGAGGGTCAATCTCATCCTCATCTTCCAACTCACCATCAGACTCCAAATTGACAGAAACATTATCCTCATATTCTGACATTTTTTCCACACTACCTTCTTTCTCTGCAAAAGTATTTGTAAGGCCCTCTGAGCAGAGATTATTTTTGGCATACCGATTGATTGTGGTAAGGAGCCACACATGCAAAGCTATTTATTTGTTGTGTCCCTCCCACAATTTGCACCTGGCTGGGGTAGAGTGTGGGAAAATACTGTATTTTTAACAATGTCTTGAAATAATGTATTGAAATAACGCATTATAATAACATTGCGCAGGTTCCCACAAGACATTGTGTAAAGAGTGCGAGAAAAGCGGGAGACAGGTAGACAGGCAGGGAGACAGGTAGACAGGCAGGGAGACAGGGAGACAGGTAGGGAGACAGGTAGACAGGCAGGGAGATAGACAGGTTATTGATGCTATGTTGAAACAGCAGGCACAGGGAAGACGAAGACAGAGTGAAGGCACACAGCAAACCTTTTTGTTTCATTTTTACTTGTTTTCACCTACACACACACTTTTCCACACTTTTATTACGCTCAGGTCCAGTGGACCCGAACACCACATATGTAATATAAATGTGTAGGGGGTTCACAGTGTGCACTCAATGAAAACGTGTTCTTCACAGAAAATGAGCCAAGGCCAATGAGTCTCAGGTTGAAAAAAAAAAGTTATAATTTTTCTTTCGTAAACATTGAAAATGGGACCCACAGACCCGAACACCACACAAGGGTTAAGAAGGAAATTCTACATTGCTACACAGTGCTGATAAAGACTAATTGGCTGTTGCTAAAACACCATAGCATAGTGACAGTAATCAGAATGAATCTTTTTTGTCTAATGTGTATATCTAATGCAGGTATTGCTGGTCTGTGGTCTCTGGCTGTTATCTCCTGGGAGAGATGGGTAGTGGTGTGTAAGCCCTTTGGAAATGTCAAGTTTGATGCTAAATGGGCCATGGGAGGAATTGTCTTCTCCTGGGTCTGGTCTGCTTTCTGGTGTGCCCCTCCTATCTTCGGCTGGAGCAGGTGGGATATCTTCTCTTTTTATTTCACTGACAATTGAAAAAAGTCACATTGTTCAAAAAAAGGTTTCATTATTCAACCCATCTCTGTATCTCTCTCCCTCCATCAGGTACTGGCCTCATGGATTGAAAACTTCCTGTGGACCTGATGTGTTCGGAGGTAACGAGGATCCTGGAGTCCTGTCATACATGATCGTTCTGATGATTACATGTTGCTTCATGCCCCTGGGAGTGATCGTCTTCTGTTACCTGTTCGTGTGGCTGGCCATCCGTGCTGTAAGTGATGTTGTTCAGTACAGTCAATGGTGAAGTGTACCGTTTCAAAATGCATATTAGAGGGTTAAATCTAACCATCTGATACTCCTTCTGAATGACCACAGGTTGCCGCGCAGCAGAAAGACTCTGAGTCAACACAGAAGGCTGAGAAGGAAGTATCCAGGATGGTTGTTGTCATGATTTTTGCTTACTGTGTATGCTGGGGACCTTACACAGCTTTTGCCTGCTTTGCTGCGGCTAACCCTGGGTATGCTTTCCACCCTCTGGCTGCTGCTCTGCCTGCCTACTTTGCCAAAAGCGCCACCATCTGGAATCCAGTGATCTATGTCTTCATGAATAAACAGGTGTGTTTGTTTGATAGCTGTGAACTTTGATCCATTTACTACTAAAGTAGTCATTAAAGGCCTCATGTCTTAATTAAATGTAGACTTTTATTTTGGAAGCTTCTCTCTTCATGTTCCATTCTTCTTCTTCTTCTCTCTCCCAGTTCCGTACGTGCATCATGCAGCTCTTTGGCAAGGAAGTAGACGATGGCTCGGAAGTGTCTACATCAAAAACAGAGGTTTCCACCGTGGCACCTGCATAAACCCCCAGACAACGTTGTACCTCTTGGAAACAAATTATGAACGTTCTGAGATATTCCACATGGGACTTTTTCAAATGTACAGTAAATACTCTTTTGTTTCTTAAACAAATCATTTCCAACAACTTTTCAGGATATTCATACAGTTGTAATGTGTTTAAAAACATTACCCACCAAACTGAAATTGCTATGAATCACCACGAGGAGTTTTTATAATCCACGGTCTTCAAAATAACCAGAGAGTCGTGTGGCAATTCATATGCATACTGTAGCTGTTGCAGTGGCACATTGTGGGAATAGGTATAGTCCTATCAATGCCTGTTCAAGGGACCACCTCAAAAAAGTAGCCATCTTGGACTGCATTCCCTTCACTCTGTAGTGGCTAAACTAGACAGAATCCCAGCTAAGGAGAACTGATGTGAACTGCCAATGGAAATCTGATAAACTAGACAGAATCACAGCTAAGGAGAATTGACATGAACTGCCAATGGAAATCTGATCATCACAAAACTATGTGAATAACATTTTGTAGCCCTCTTGCAAATAAAAAAAGCAAAACTAAAAATATTTTAAATAGATAATTGTGTATACAATGTATTTAACAATGTTTTTGTAGTCCTTGCAAATAAAAAATGTAAAAAAAATAAATGCATGCATGAAATGAGAAAACCCTCTGGTCTCACTTTCTATGTTTATCCTGCTTATCCCCTGTTCATCCCCTGCTTATCCCCTGTTCATCCCCTGCTTATCCCCTGTTCATCCCCTGCTTATCCCCTGTTCATCCCCTGCTTATCCCCTGTTCATCCCCTGCTTATCCCCTGTTCATCCCCTGCTTATCCCCTGTTCATCCCCTGTTTATCCTGATTGTTCCCTGTTCATCCCCTGTTTATCCTGATTGTTCCCTGTTTATCCCCTGTTCATCCCCTGTTCATCCCCTGTTCATCCCATGTTTACCCCATGTTTACCCCATATTTATTCCCTGCTTACCCCATGTTTACGCCCTGTTTACCCACTGTTTATCCCCTGTTTATCCCGTTCGTTCCCTGATTGTTCCCTGTTTATCCACTGTTTATCCCCTGTTTATTCTCTGTGTATCACCTGTTTCTTCCCTGTTTATTCTAGAGGTCGACCGATTAATCGGAATGGCTGTTTAATTAGGGCCGATTTCAAGTTTTCATTACAATCGGAAATCGGTATTTTTGGACGCCGATTTGGCAGAATTTTTTTGAACTTTATTTAACTAGTCAAGTCAGTTAAGAACACATTCTTATTTTCAATAACGGCCTAGGAACGGTGGGTTAACTGCCTTGTTGAGGGGCAGAAAGACAGATGTTTACCTTGTCAGCTCAGGGATTCAATCTTGCAACCTTACGGTTAACTAGTCCAACGCTCTAACCACCTGCTTTACATTGCACTACATTGTTACGCGAATGCAGTAAGAAGCCAAGGTAAGTTGCTAGCTAGCATTAAACTTATCTTATAAAAAACAATCAATCAATCTTAATCACTAGTTAACTACACATGGTTGATGACATTACTAGTTTATCTAGCCTGTCCTGTGTTGCATATAATCGCTTAGGTACACGTTGCTCCAACCATAAACATCAATGCCTTTCTTAAAATCAATACACAAGTATATATTTTTAAACCTGCATATTTAGTTAATATTGCCTGCTAACATGAATTTCTTTTAACTAGGGAACATGTGTCACTTCTCTTGCAAACAGAGTCAGGGTATATGCAGCAGTTTGGGCCGCCTGGCTCGTTGCGAACTGTGAAGACTATTTCTTCCTAACAAAGACAGCCGACTTCGCCAAACGGGGATGATTTAACAAAAGCGCATTTGCGAAAAAAGCACAATCGTTGCACGACTGTACCTAACCATAAACATCAATGCCTTTCTTAAAATCAGTACACAGAAGTATATATTTTTAAACCTGCATATTTAGCTAAAGGAAATCCAGGTTAGCAGGCAATATTAACCAGGTGAAATTGTGTCATTTTGCATTCATTGCACGCAGTCAGGGTATATGCAACAGTTTGGGCCGCCTGGCTCGTTGCGAACTAATTTGCCAGAATTTTACATACTTATGACATAACACTGAAGGTTGTGCAATGGAACAGGAATAACGTTTTGTTTTCGAGGTTATAGTTTCCGGATTCGACCATATTAATGACCTAAGGTTCGTATTTCTGTGTGTTATTATGTTGTAATTAAGTCTATGATTTGATAGAGCAGTCTGACTGAGCGATGGTAGGCACCAGCAGGCTCATAAGCATTCATTCATACAGCACTTTCGTGCGTTTTGCCAGCAGCCCTTCGCAATGCATTGCGCTGTTTATGACTTCAAGCCTGTCAACTCCCAAGATTAGGCTGGTGTAACCGATATGAAATGGCTAGCTAGTTGGCCGGGTGCGCGCTAATAGCATTTCAAACGTCACTCGCTCTGAGACTTGGAGTAGTTTTTCCCTTCCTCTACATGGGTAACGCTGCTTCGAGGGTGGCTGTTGTCGATGTGTTCCTGGTTCAAGCCCAGGTAGGAGCGAGGAGAGGGACGGAAGCTATATTGTTACACTGGCAATACTAAAGTGCCTATAAGAACATCCAATAGTCAAAGGTATATGAAATAGAAATCGTATAGAGAGAAATAGTCCTATAATAACTACAACCTAAAACATCTTACCTGGGAATATTGAAGACTCATGTTAAAAGGAACCACCAGCTTTCATATGTTCTCATGTTCTGAGCAAGGAACTTAAACGTTAGCTTTCTTACATGGCACATATTGCACTTTTACTTTCTTCTCCAACACTTTGTTTTTGCATTATTTAAACCAAATTGAACACGTTTCATTATTTATTTGAGGCTAAATTGATTTTATTGATGTATTATATTAAGTTAAAATAAGTGTTCATTCAGTATTGTTGTAATTGTCATTATTACAAATAAATAAATAAAACCCCAAAAATTGGCCGATTAATCGGCATCGGGTTTTTTGGTCCTCCAATAATCGGTATTGGTATCGGCGTTGAGAAAAATCATAATCGGTCGACCTCTAGTTTATTCCCTGTTTATCCCCTGTTTATCCACTGTTTATCCCCTGTTTATTCACTGTTTATTCCCTGTTTATCCCCTGTTTATTCACTGTTTATTCCCTGTTTATCCCCTGTTTATTCCGTTTATCCCCTGTTTATTCCGTTTATCCCCTGTTTATCCCCTGTTTATCCCCTGTTTATCCCCTGTTTATCCCCTGTTTATCCCCTGTTTATCCCCTGTTTATTCCCTGTTTATCCCCTGTTTATCCCCTGTTTATCCCCTGTTTATTCCCTGTTTATCCCCTGTTTATCCCCTGTTTAATCCCTGTTTATCCCCTGTTTATCCCCTGTTTATTCCGTTTATCCCCTGTTTATCCCCTGTTTATCCCCTGTTTATCCCCTGTTTATTCACTGTTTATTCCCTGTTTATCCCATTTATTCATTGTTTATTCTCAGTTTATTCACTGCTACCTGTTATCAATGATTGTTTACAGACCAAACACATAACACATCCCATATTAACTCTCTTTTAAAGCAGACGTGATAGAGATGATCTACCCAATCAGCCTAAAGAACCAAAGTGATCCACTTTCCTCATTATTGGTTGGTATTTACAGCAGGTTAAAGCTTGAACATAGAATGAAGTAAATTAAACAGCTGATAGAAATCACACAATTATTCTTCATGGAAAAATGACCATCTAGTTCAGTCTAATTTCTATTGACTCTGTTTAAGTGCCTTGTTATGTTAATGCATGTAGCATCCTTAGCCAATAGGGACAGGGCATAGAGGATGTAATGGCGTGTTGGTGCAGGGGTTGTCAATGTGTCATGCATTAACTCAGTGTTTTGTGTAACATTCTTGCCAGCACTTGATTCTCACCATAACTTCATTTCTTCACTTCATTTCTTTCTTTCTTTCTATCAAGAGAGTGATTTCTAACATTGCGTTAAAGGCATAGTTCTTCCCAAATTACAAAATTATATATTGGTTTCCTTACCCTGTAAGTAGTCTATGGACAAGGTATGACAGCAATCCACACTTTGCTTTAGTTTCCCTGGCACTGTTTCCACATGCTAACGTTTTAGCATTTGTGGCACGTTTCCCATTCAAGTGATGGGACTGAAATCAGCATTTTTTTTTCGCACATCATGTTCAGATCATCTATAATCGACTTTGTTAAGCTTCACAATCCATTTGAGATACTACTGAATGATTTGGACATGATGCACGAAAAAATGCTGACATCGGTCCCATGACTTGAATGGGATTTGTGCCACACATGCTAAAACCCTCTCGCTTCACTTCTTCCTCTCGGATCGAACCCACAACCCTGACGTCGCCAGCGTCATGCTCTACCAATTAGCCACACGGGACCAATAACCTTGGGCGTGGGGTTTTAATGTTAATGTGTTCATTTCAGAGAAGCAACAACATATGTTATTATGAAAAGGATGGAGCAAAGACATGTTTTCCATGATTCCAGAACATAAACAAGGTTTTCGGTTGGGAAGAGAACATGTATTTCAAGCCACAACAGGGAGACTGAAAGCTTCTTTTGGCAGAAGCTTTAATTAGTTCAATCTTGGTTAAGTGGCCATTTGAGATTTCAATTATGGGAAGTTTAAATGTTAATGATGCTTACAAGACACTAAAGCTTGGTAATTAAAACGAAATGCAAAATGACTTGTAAAGAGTCAAGGAGAGACATGGGCCTTCTCATTTAGGAAGGAGAACAAAAGCTGAACAGACGAGCTTCATGAACACAGCTCTCACACCAATAACAAACTCACTGAATGACACCAGCTTCATGAACACAGCTCTCACACCAATAACAAACTCACTGAATGACACCAGCTTCATGAACACAGCTCTCACACCAATAACAAACTCACTGAATGACACCAGCTTCAGGAACACAGCTCTCACACCAATAACAAACTCACTGAATGACACCAGCTTCATGAACACAGCTCTCACACCAATAACAAACTCACTGAATGACACCAGCTTCACGAACACAGCTCTCACACCAATAACAAACTCACTGAATGACACCAGCTTCATGAACACAGCTCTCACACCAATAACAAACTCACTGAATGACACCAGCTTCATGAACACAGCTCTCACACCAATAACAAACTCACTGAATGACACCAGCTTCATGAACACAGCTCTCACACCAATAACAAACTCACTGAATGACACCAGCTTCACGAACACAGCTCTCACACCAATAACAAACTCACTGAATGACACCAGCTTCATGAACACAGCTCTCACACCAATAACAAACTCACTGAATGACACCAGCTTCAGGAACACAGCTCTCACACCAATAACAAACTCACTGAATGACACCAATGACGCCAATAATCCTAACAAAACACAGCAACGCAATGTCATGGTGCAGAGCGGAAAGGAAAAGGAATCAAAACATTGATTTAATCATTCAAGGTGATAACAAACACTGCAGTCTGAATACACACTGAGAGGAGTCACAACACACTGCAGTCTGAATACACACTGAGAGGAGTCACAACACACTGCAGTCTGAATACACACTGAGAGGAGTCACAACAAACACTGCAGTCTGAATACACACTGAGAGGAGTCACAACACACTGCAGTCTGAATACACACTGAGAGGAGTCACAACAAACACTGCAGTCTGAATACACACTGAGAGGAGTCACAATAAACACTGCAGTCTGAATACACACTGAGAGGAGTCACAACAAACACTGCAGTCTGAATACACACTGAGAGGAGTCACAACAAACACTGCAGTCTGAATACACACTGAGAGGAGTCACAACAAACACTGCAGTCTGAATACACACTGAGAGGAGTCACAACACACTGCAGTCTGAATACACACTGAGAGGAGTCACAATAAACACTGCAGTCTGAATACACACTGAGAGGAGTCACAATAAACACTGCAGTCTGAATACACACTGAGAGGAGTCACAATAAACACTGCAGTCTGAATACACACTGAGAGGCAGGTGTAATTTATTTGTGAGGTGCTGGAGTCGAGGCGAGAGAGGAGAGGAGAGGAGAGGAGAGGAGAGGAGAGGAGAGGAGAGGAGAGGAGAGGAGAGGAGAGGAGAGGAGAGGAGAGGAGAGGAGAGGAGAGGAGAGGAAAGGAGAGAGGGAGGAGAGGTGAGGTGAGTGGGAAGAGAGGTGAGGAGAGGTGAGAGGGAAGAGAGGTGAGGAGAGCTGAGATTGAGGAGAGGAGAGGTGAGAGGGAGGAGAGGTGAGGTGAGAGGGAGTAGAGTTGAGGTGAGGTGAGAGAGAGGAGACGAGAGGTGAGAGGGAGGATAGGTGAGTTGAGAGGGAGGAGAGGTGAGGTGAGAGGGAGGAGACGAGAGTTGAGAGGGAGGAGAGGTGAGGTGAGAGGGAGGAGAGGTGAGGAGAGGAGAGGTGAGGTGAGGTGAGAGGGAGGAGAGATGAGGAGAGGAGAGAGGGAGTAGAGTTGAGTTGAGGTGAGGTGAGAGGGAGGAGAGGTGAGTGGGAGGAGAGGTGAGGTGAGGTGAGAGGGAGGAGAGATGAGGAGAGGAGAGAGGGAGTAGAGTTGAGTTGAGTTGAGGTGAGAGGGAGGAGAGGTGAGGTGAGGTGAGAGGGAGGAGAGGTGAGGTGAGGTGAGAGGGAGGAGAGGTGAGGTGAGTTGAGAGGGAGGAGAGGTGAGGTGAGGTGAGAGGGAGGAGTGGTGAGGTGAGAGGGAGGAGAGGTGAGTTGAGAGGGAGGAGAGGTGAGGTGAGGTGAGAGGGAGGAGAGGTGAGGTGAGGTGAGTTGAGAGGGAGGAGAGAGGGAGGAGAGGTGAGGTGAGAGGGAGGAGAGGTGAGGTGAGTTGAGAGGGAGGAGAGATGAGGAGAGGAGAGGAGAGAGGGAGGGAGGAGAGATGGATGTGTAATTATTTTGGAAGTGCTGGAGGAGGTGTACTGCTTTTGGAGGAGTCTGGCTGTGATGTGGGCTGGAGAGAGCAGCACCTGGGTCAGTACCTGAGGCTGGAGTTGTGGAGTGGTGAGGTGAGGTGAGAGGGAGGAGAGGTGAGGTGAGTTGAGAGGGAGGAGAGGTGAGGTGAGAGGGAGGAGAGGTGAGGTGAGAGGGAGGAGAGGTGAGGTGAGGTGAGAGGGAGAGGTGAGGTGAGGTGAGAGGGAGGAGAGGTGAGGTGAGGTGAGAGGGAGGAGTGGTGAGGTGAGGTGAGAGGGAGGAGAGGTGAGGTGAGGTGAGAGGGAGGAGTGGTGAGGTGAGGTGAGTTGAGAGGGAGGAGAGGTGAGGTGAGGTGAGAGGGAGGAGAGGTGAGGTGAGGTGAGGTGAGAGGGAGGAGAGAGGGAGGAGAGGTGAGGTGAGTTGAGAGGGAGGAGATGAGGAGAGGAGAGGAGAGAGGGAGGGAGGAGAGATGGATGTGTAATTATTTTGGAAGTGCTGGAGGAGGTGTACTGCTTTTGGAGGAGTCTGGCTGTGATGTGGGCTGGAGAGAGCAGCACCTGGGTCAGTACCTGAGGCTGGAGTTGTGGAGGGGAGGGAAGGTGAGACAGGTTCTGGAGGGGTTGAGGTGTGGACAGGAGGAGAGGAAGAGGAGTGGGAGGAGATGTAATGCTTTTGGAGGTGTATGGCTGTGATCTACAGACTGCAGGCTGGAGAGAGCAGAACCTGGCTTGGCTGGATCTCTCATCTGTCTGCAGCGCTGGAGCCAGTAGGCTTCCTGAGGATATACAGTAATATACTTTAATATAGCTTCTTCCTGAGGCTGACAGCAATAGGTTCACATCACAGCCAGAACACAGCTAGTACTACAACACAGGAAACACAGCAGTTTGTTTCACCGTGAACTGAAGACCTGTCCGAATATCTTGGACTTTGTACAGATACAATTGAAACCTTCATGTAGAAGGAGCAGTAGAGGGTTTATTATTGTCCTGAATGACAGAGAGAAACAATAGCAGACAGGTGTATCTAACACATAACAGCTCATTAGATCAGTTCTATGTACAACAGACTCAACAGGGAAGACACCCTCAGTTTGCTGTAGGAGTCGAGAAGAAAACACAGGACAGATATGTGTTTCTGTCAAAGCCTCTCTCTCTCTACCTCCCTCCTCAGTCCAACATTAATGAGAAGTACAATGTTGTTCTACCAGCTAGAAAAGAGACGAGGGGAAAAACAGAGGGGCAAAGAGGAAGTCTGATTGCGAGCCGCAGCAACAGCAACTGTATGTCTGAAAGCTCCAAATACAGAAAACAGACAGATTGGACAGGAATCATCAGGAGTCCAGACATTCATGTTCAAACTGTTGATTGAAATCCTAAATCGACCAACACAACTTCACTGTTAGTGGGAAAAAATGACCAAATCTTTTTGATTTATATTGATGTTTAAACAAATTCTCTCTCTCTACGTGAACAGAAAAGCCAGAAGACACATCCGTAGCGATATACCAGAGATAGATGTAGGACATTCTCTCTTGGTTTAGAACGTGTCCTTTAATGGCAGAAGATTGTCCCTATTGCAGTTCTTCTATAAACCACTATTTGTCATAGGACTTTAGAGCACAGCTCCTTAAACAAAGCAGAACCCACTATGGTTATCTATCTCTGAGGAATCACATTAAATTCAACTCTTATCAGCAGGAGATGACTCCTCTCCGACCGACCCACCCACCAACCCACCCACCGACCGACCCACTCACTCACTCACTCACTCACTCACTCACTCACTCACTCACTCACTCACTCACTCACTCACTCACTCACTCACTCACTCACTCACTCACTCACTCACTCACTCACTCACTCACTCACTCACTCACTCACTCTCTCTCTCACTCTCTCACTCTCTCACTCTCACTGTGGTCATGCTCCTGTAAATGCACCCTGGAAAAAGAGGTCCCAGAACCCCACATCCAGGAGGCGAAGAGGGGGAATATCCTTTTAGTGTCTCTACAGAGCAGAACTGCTGGAGGTCCCCCCGGCCTGGCTAGGATGGGCTCTATTCTCTGAATTAAGGATATATGAGGGAGAGGAAAAAGAAATAGAGGGAAAAAGGGGGTTGGAGTGAGGAAATGAGTGGAGGGAAAGAGATGGAGAAAAGAGAGGGATACAGAGAAGAGAGGAGAGGAAGGGTTCTGCTTACCAAGGTTGTCCAGTGAGGGAGACAGCAACACCACACACACTCACTCTCTCATAGAAGCTAATGTTGGTGTTACACAAAGACAGACGAGGAGAGAGTTGACTACTGTCTGTTCAACAGAATACAGACACAGAGAGAGGAGAGAGTTGACTACTGTCTGTTCAACAGAATACATACACAGAGAGAGGAGAGAGTTGACTACTGTCTGTTCAACAGAATACATACAGACACAGAGAGAGGAGAGAGTTGACTACTGTCTGTTCAACAGAATACAGACACAGAGAGAGGAGAGAGTTGACTACTGTCTGTTCAATAGAATACAGACACAGAGAGAGGAGAGAGTTGACTACTGTCTGTTCAATAGAATACAGACACAGAGAGAGGAGAGAGTTGACTACTGTCTGTTCAACAGAATACAGACAGACACAGAGAGAGGAGAGAGTTGACTACTGTCTGTTCAATAGAATACAGACACAGAGAGAGGAGAGAGTTGGCTACTGTCTGTTCAATAGAATACAGACAGAGAGAGGAGAGAGTTGACTACTGTCTGTTCAATAGAATACAGACACAGAGAGAGGAGAGAGTTGACTACTGTCTGTTTAATAGAATACAGACACAGAGAGAGGGGAGAGTTGACTACTGTCTGTTCAATAGAATACACACAGAGAGAGGAGAGAGTTGACTACTGTCTGTTCAATAGAATACAGACACAGACACAGAGAGAGGAGAGAGTTGACTACTGTCTGTTCAACAGAATACAGACACAGAGAGAGGAGAGAGTTGACTACTGTCTGTTCAACAGAATACATACACAGAGAGAGGAGAGAGTTGACTACTGTCTGTTCAACAGAATACATACAGACACAGAGAGAGGAGAGAGTTGACTACTGTCTGTTCAACAGAATACAGACACAGAGAGAGGAGAGAGTTGACTACTGTCTGTTCAATAGAATACAGACACAGAGAGAGGAGAGAGTTGACTACTGTCTGTTCAATAGAATACAGACACAGTGAGAGGAGAGAGTTGACTACTGTCTGTTCAACAGAATACAGACACAGAGAGAGGAGAGAGTTGACTACTGTCTGTTCAATAGAATACAGACACAGAGAGAGGAGAGAGTTGACTACTGTCTGTTCAACAGAATACAGACACAGAGAGAGGAGAGAGTTGACTACTGTCTGTTCAATAGAATACAGACACAGAGAGAGGAGAGAGTTGACTACTGTCTGTTTAATAGAATACAGACAAAGAGAGAGGGGAGAGTTGACTACTGTCTGTTCAATAGAATACACACAGAGAGAGGAGAGAGTTGACTACTGTCTATTCAATAGAATACAGACACAGAGAGAGGAGAGAGTTGACTACTGTCTGTTCAACAGAATACATACACAGAGAGAGGAGAGAGTTGACTACTGTCTGTTCAACAGAATACATACAGACACAGAGAGAGGAGAGAGTTGACTACTGTCTGTTCAACAGAATACAGACACAGAGAGAGGAGAGAGTTGACTACTGTCTGTTCAATAGAATACAGACACAGAGAGAGGAGAGATTTGACTACTTTCTGTTTAATAGAATACAGACACAGAGAGAGGGGAGAGTTGACTACTGTCTGTTCAATAGAATACACACAGAGAGAGGAGAGAGTTGACTACTGTCTGTTCAATAGAATACAGACACAGAGAGAGGAGAGAGTTGACTAATGTCTGTTCAATAGAATACAGACACAGACACAGAGAGAGGAGAGAGTTGACTACTGTCTGTTCAACAGAATACAGACACAGAGAGAGAAGAGAGTTGACTACTGTCTGGCCAATAGAATACAGACACAGAGAGAGGAGAGAGTTGACTACTGTCTGTTCAACAGAATACATACAGACACAGAGAGAGGAGAGAGTTGACTACTGTCTGTTCAATATAATACAGACAGACACAGAGAGAGGAGAGAGTTGACTACTGTCTGTTCAATAGAATACAGACACAGAGAGAGGAGAGAGTTGACTACTGTCTGTTCAATAGAATACAGACACAGAGAGAGGAGAGAGTTGACTACTGTCTGTTCAACAGAATACAGACACAGAGAGAGGAGAGAGTTGACTACTGTCTGTTCAATAGAATACAGACACAGAGAGAGGAGAGAGTTGGCTACTGTCTGTTCAATAGAATACAGACACAGAGAGAGGAGAGAGTTGACTACTGTCTGTTCAACAGAATACAGACAGACACAGAGAGAGGAGAGAGTTGACTACTGTCTGTTCAATAGAATACAGACACAGAGAGAGGAGAGAGTTGACTACTGTCTGTTCAACAGAATACAGACACAGAGAGAGGAGAGTGTTGACTACTGTCTGTTCAATAGAATACAGACACAGAGAGAGGAGAGAGTTGACTACTGTCTGTTCAATAGAATACAGACACAGAGAGAGGAGAGAGTTGACTACTGTCTGTTCAACAGAATACAGACACAGAGAGAGGAGAGAGTTGACTACTGTCTGTTCAATAGAATACAGACACAGAGAGAGGAGAGAGTTGACTACTGTCTGTTCAACAGAATACATACAGACACAGAGAGAGGAGAGAGTTGACTACTGTCTGTTCAACAGAATACAGACACAGAGAGAGGAGAGAGTTGACTACTGTCTGTTCAATAGAATACAGACACAGAGAGAGGAGAGAGTTGGCTACTGTCTGTTCAATAGAATACAGACAGAGAGAGGAGAGAGTTGACTACTGTCTGTTCAATAGAATACATACACAGAGAGAGGAGAGAGTTGACTACTGTCTGTTCAACAGAATACAGACACAGAGAGAGGAGAGAGTTGACTACTGTCTGTTCAATAGAATACAGACACATACACAGAGAGAGGAGAGAGTTGTGTCTGTTCAAAATTGCAACACCAGATACTCTCTCAACCTGACAGACTCTGGCCGAGGGCCAACACATACCGCCTGCACTTTCATCTCCTCCTGATCTTGTGAACGTCATCTGTCAGGACTACACATCTCTCAGTGAAACAGCCCACACTCATCCACCTCATCTCTCCATTCAGCAGTGATCCACACTAATGTCTTCCTACCTCTATGTGTGGATGATTGCCTGCCTGCTGTGGTTCGGCTCAGAGATATGAGACATGTCTCCGGATTGATGCAGCGTTAGTCACCTGTCCACTCTCTTTCTCCTTCAGCTCTCTACCTCCATTCTCCTCCTCTCTCACTCTCTCTACCTCTCTCCATTCCACTTGTCTCTTTCTCATATTCTCTCTCTGAGAGACAGATAAGGTATGGTACAGCATCTAGAGAGAGACAGATAAGCTATGGTACAGCATCTAGAGAGAGAGACAGATAAGCTATGGTACAGTATCTAGAGAGAGAGACAGATAAGGTATGGTACAGTATCTAGAGAGAGAGACAGATAAGGTATGGTACAGTATCTAGAGAGAGAGACAGATAAGGTATGGTACAGCATCTAGTGAGAGAGACAGATAAGGTATGGTACAGCATCTAGAGAGAGAGACAGATAAGGTATGGTACAGCATCTAGAGAGAGAGACAGATAAGGTATGGTACAGCATCTAGTGAGAGAGACAGATAAGGTATGGTACAGCATCTAGAGAGAGACAGATAAGGTATGGTACAGCATCTAGAGAGAGAGACAGATAAGGTATGGTACAGCATCTAGAGAGAGAGACAGATAAGGTATGGTACAGCATCTAGAGAGAGAGAGACAGATAAGGTATGGTACAGTATCGAGAGAGAGACAGATAAGCTATGGTACAGCATCTAGAGAGAGACAGATACAGTATTGTACAGTATCTAGAGAGAGACAGATAAAGTATTGTACAGTATCTAGAGAGATGTTTGTGGCCTGTGGAGTGCAAACAAGCTTGTGTGAAAAGAGGGAAAATCTACTCTGTAAGAGGAGTGGTGGAAGGAGGGGAGAAGAGAGGAAGACTGGGTAGAGGAAGAGAGGAGGATGATATAATATACATACCACTACATAATACTACATAATCTATATATAATATACATGACACTACATAATACTACATCATCTATATATAATATACATGACACTACATAATACTACATAATCTATATATAATATACATGACACTACATATTACTACATAATCTATATATAATATACATGACACTACATCATACTACATAATCTATATATAATATACATGACACTACATAATACTGCATAATCTATATATAATATACATGACACTACATAATACTACTGTCACGGGCGTCGTATAGCGGAGACCAAGGCGCAGCGTGTGGCGTGCTCATAATATATTTTTATGAAAAACGAACACTTATACAAAAGAAACAAAACGACAGCAAACAGTACCGTCAGGTAACATACAACTAAACGGAGAACTACCCACGAACACTAAAGGAAAAAAGGCTGCCTAAGTATGGCTTCCAATCAGAGACAACGATAGACAGCTGCCTCCGATTGGAAACCATACATAAAACATAAAAACATAAAAATACAAACATAGAATGCCCACCCTCTATCACACCCTGACCTCACTACATACCACTACATAATACTACATAATCTATATATAATATACATACCACTACATAATACTACATTATCTATATATAATAAACATGACACTACATAATACTACATTATCTATGTATAATATACATGACACTATATAATACTACATAATCTATATATAATATACATGACACTACATAATACTACATAATCTATATATAATATACATGACACTACATAATACTACATCATCTATATATAATATACGTGAAACTACATAATACTACATCATCTATATATAATATATGTGAAACAACATAATACGACATCATCTCCTGCCTCTGCCTGCCTCACATGTGGCAGGAAATGGCTGCTGCACCATGATCTGTTCCGGCTCGCAAAAGCCAAGGATTCATGCAATGCCATCCAACACATTATTCAATACATATTACAGTGGAAATTACAATACAAAATACATCAAAATGTCTGTGTCTCTTCATTGTCCCTGTTGTGTCGGAAGATGTTCTTTTATCTGTTTTTGAATCTGGTTTAATTGCTAGATAGAGTTACCTGGGTTACCAGAGAGTTCCATGTTGTCATGGCTCTATTTAATACCGTCTGTTTCCCAGCCTCTGTTTTTGACCTTGGGGGCTGTGAAGAGACCTCTGGTTGCGTGTCTTGTGTTGTATCGATGAGTGTCTGAACTAGGTGTCAACTACTTGAACAGACAGTTCGGTACCTTCAACACATCAACACCTCGCACAAAGACCAATAGAGATACAGTCAATCTCTCCTCAACTTTGAACCAGTAGAGACTGACATGTCCCCTCCGTGTTCATCTAAGTGTGATACGTGCTGCTCTGTGATGGACCGACGGCCATTAATCTACAGTATGTTCTTCTGTGCCTTATGTGGGGTAGAGAGGGAGGAAGAGGAGGAGGGGTGTGGAGGAGAGGGGGAGGAAGAGGAGGAGGGGTGTGGAGGAGAGGGGGAGGAAGAGGAGGAGGGGTGTGGAGGAGAGGGGGAGGAAGAGGAGTGTGGGTGAGAGAGGGAGGAAGAGGAGGAGGGGTGTGGAGGAGAGGGGGAGGAAGAGGAGGAGGGGTGTGGAGGAGAGGGGGAGGAAGAGGAGTGTGGGTGAGAGAGGGAGGAAGAGGAGGAGGGGTGTGGAGGAGAGGGTGAGGAAGAGAGGAGGAGTGTGGAGGAGAGGGGGAGGAAGAGGAGGAGGGGTGTGGAGGAGAGGGTGAGGAAGAGAGGAGGAGTGTGGAGGAGAGGGGGAGGAAGAGGAGGAGGGGTGTGGAGGAGAGGGTGAGGAAGAGAGGAGGAGTGTGGAGGAGAGGGGCAGGAAGAGGAGGAGGAAGAGAGGAGGGGTGTGGAGGAGAGGGGGAGGAAGAGGAGGAGTGGTGTGGATGAGAGGGGGAGGAAGAGAGGAGGAGTGTGGAGGAATGGGGGAGGAAGAGAGGAGGAGTGTGGAGGAGAGGGTGAGGAAGAGGAGGAGGGGTGTGGAGGAGAGGGGGAGGAAGAGAGGAGGAGTGTGGAGGAGAGGGGAGGAAGAGAGGAGGAGTGTGGAGGAGAGGGGGAGGAAGAGGAGTGTGGGGAGAGAGGGAGGAAGAGAGAGAGAGGAGGGGAGGTGCTCTGTTTCTCTCTCCTCAGGCTGTCCTTAATTGATCCCCGGAGTGGAGGAGCTTCCTGTCTGAAGGTGGCTGGGACACAGGGAGGCACTCACACCACACACACCTCACACACGCCACACACACCTGCAGTTACACATACACACACCTCACACACCTGCAGTTACACACACACACTCAAACACACACACCTGCAGTTACACACACTCAAACACACAAACACACACACCTGCAGTTACACACACACACACACACCTCACACACCTGCAGTTACACACACACACACACACACACACACACCTCACATGCCGCACACACCTGCAGTCACACACACTCAAACACACACACCTGCAGTCCCACACACACACACACACACACACACACACACACACACACACACACACACACACACACACACACACACACACACACACACACACACACACACACACACACACACACACCTGCCGTCACACTATGACGTCTTCTAATGAGTTTGCCAGCCTCCAGTATGCCCTCAACAAGCTGTGCAGCACATCAACACACCTGCTGTGGTAGTCAGGTAGTCAGCCTGGAGTATCAGGTAGTCAGCCTGGAGTATCAGGTAGTCAGCCTGGAGTATCAGGTAGTCAGCCTGGAGTATCAGGTAGTCAGCCTGGAGTATCAGGTAGTCAGCCTGTCAGTGTATCAGGTAGTCAGCGTATCAGGTAGTCAGCCTGTCAGCGTATCAGGTAGTCAGCCTGCCAGAGTGTCAGGTAGTCAGCCTGCCAGAGTGTCAGGTAGTCAGCCTGCCAGAGTGTCAGGTAGTCAGCCTGCCAGAGTGTCAGGTAGTCAGCCTGCCAGAGTGTCAGGTAGTCAGCCTGCCAGAGTGTCAGGTAGTCAGCCTGCCAGAGTATCAGGTAGTCAGCCTGCCAGAGTATCAGGTAGTCAGCCTGCCAGAGTATCAGGTAGTCAGCCTGCCAGAGTATCAGGTTGTCAGCCTGCCAGAGTGTCAGGTAGTCAGCCTGCCAGAGTATCAGGTAGTCAGCCTGCCAGAGTATCAGGTAGTCAGCCTGCCAGAGTATCAGGTAGTCAGCCTGCCAGAGTATCAGGTAGTCAGCCTGCCAGAGTGTCAGGTAGTCAGCCTACCAGAGTAGCAGGTCGTCAGCCTGCCAGAGTATCAGGTAGTCAGCCTGCCAGAGTATCAGGTAGTCAGATTGCCAGAGTATCAGGTAGACAACCTGCTAGAGTATCAGGTAGTCAGCCTACCAGAGTAGCAGGTCGTCAGCCTACCAGAGTATCAGGTAGTCAGCCTGCCAGAGTATCAGGTCGTCAGCCTGCTAGAGTATCAGGTAGACAACCTGCCAGAGTATCAGGTAGTCAGCCTGCCAGAGTATCAGGTAGTCAGCCTGCCAGAGTATCAGGTAGTCAGCCTGCCAGAGTATCAGGTAGTCAGCCTGCCAGAGTATCAGGTAGTCAGCCTGCCAGAGTGTCAGGTAGTCAGCCTACCAGAGTAGCAGGTCGTCAGCCTGCCAGAGTATCAGGTAGTCAGCCTGCCAGAGTATCAGGTAGTCAGCCTGCTAGAGTATCAGGTAGTCAGCCTGCCAGAGTATCAGGTAGTCAGATTGCCAGAGTATCAGGTAGACAACCTGCTAGAGTATCAGGTAGTCAGCCTACCAGAGTAGCAGGTCGTCAGCCTACCAGAGTATCAGGTAGTCAGCCTGCCAGAGTATCAGGTCGTCAGCCTGCTAGAGTATCAGGTAGACAACCTGCCAGAGTATCAGGTAGACAACCTGCTAGAGTATCAGGTAGTCAGCCTGCCAGAGTGTCAGGTAGTCAGATTGCCAGAGTATCAGGTAGTCAGCCTGCCAGAGTATCAGGTAGTCAGCCTGCCAGAGTATCAGGTAGTCAGATTGCCAGAGTATCAGGTAGTCAGCCTGCCAGAGTATCAGGTAGTCAGCCTGCCAGAGTATCAGGATGAAAACATCTTTTACACAGTTTGACGTTGAGGCCGGGATTCAATCCGATCGCAGGTTACAGGCACTGCAGCTTCATAGCTAGGATTAGACAGGTAGGGAGGTGAAGGCATAGCAACACAGGAATGACAAGGAAAAGGAACACACATCTGAACAAATCTGATTGGTTGCTGGAAGAATAAATGACTTCCTATTTCTATCCAGTACTACAATGTCAGCTTGTCAATAGTGCCAGTTTCTGCTGTAGCCATGGCAAATGACTGACCCCCCTCTCAGCACACTGAGAGAGAGGATGTTTTTATCAGGGGATTTTAATGGTATGGCATCTGTGAGGAAAGAAAGAGAGCCTACAGCCATATTGGAGAGGAGCAGCGGGGAACAGCCCAGAACTGGTTTCCCCAATGAATTATGGTTGACTGTTCACATAACCAGCAGTACCTACAAAGTTAATACAGCCAGCAATATAAAAGGGAAGTCTCTCTCTCTCTCTCTCTCTCTCTCTCTCTCTCTCTCAAAAACCGTGGGCGTCGGAAGAGAAGGAACCATTTTTTGACCACCCACTGTTTCTGCATTCATTTACAGTTGGTAATTATTCACTGTTAGTTTAAATTATCTCCCTCTGCTTTTCTCTCTTCTCACAAGTATATATAAGCGTTTTGGGGGAATCTCAATATTGTGTGAGTCATTTACCAGACATTAGCAGAAGCAGCTAGAGTTAACCTTCGCAGAGTGAACCAACCTTTCTAAACTTCAGAATTAAAGAGTCTTACTTTTAAAAAATTATAATAATACGTAACGAGACAGGTCAATTAAGAACAAAGTCTTACTTACATTGACGGCTTACCAGGGAACAGTGGGCTAACTGCCTTGTTCAGGGTCAGAACGACAGATTCTTACATTCTCAGCTCAGGGATTCGATCTAGCAACCTTTCGGTTACTGGCCCAACACTCTAACCACTAGACTACCTGCCGCCCCCACTTCCCTGCCTTTTAAAAGGCTGTGATCCACATACGGCCTTGTGGATTATACAGTTTCACTGGTAAACTTCTTAGCATTGGAAATTAACATTATACTGTATATTCATGAAACTTAGCATTGTAATAACATCTAGAGAAGCTCTGCTAGTGCGATCCTTCCACCAAGAGGGCCTTTCTACTTTGATATTTTAAATAGAAATTATGCATAAATATTGAAATTGAAAAGCCTGTTAAATTAAATGAAGTAGACCACATTGAAAATGAAATGAATCTGATTAGTGATTAATCTAATCACATGAAATGTCTCTCTCTCATTTAAGGTCAACTCTGTTATGTGAACTGATCTCTGGTTATTTTAAGGTCAACTCTGTTATGTGAACTGATCTCTGGTCATTTTAAGGTCCAGTGTTTTCCAGTGTTTCGGCCATTTTCCGGTGTTTTCCGGTGTTTTGGCCATTTTCCGGTGTTTTCCAGTGTTTTGGCCATTTTCCAGTGTTTTGGCCATTTTCTGGTGTTTTCCAGTGTTTTGGCCATTTTCTGGTGTTTTGGCCATTTTCCGGTGTTTTCCGGTGTTTTGGCCATTTTCCGGTGTTTTCCGGTGTTTTGGCCATTTTCCGGTGTTTTGGCCATTTTCCGGTGTTTTCCGGTGTTTTGGCCATTTTTCGGGGTTTTGGCCATTTTCCGGGGTTTTGGCCATTTTCCAGTGTTTTGGCCATTTTCCGGTGCTTTGGCCATTTTCCGGTGTTTTGTGGTGAAAAACTGAATGGTCAAGGATAACACATCAACCCTCTGAGGTGTAGATAGACAGGCTTCTAAGGCTAGAAATGTTTCAACAATTCATGTTTTTGTGTGAAGCTTGTATTCAATTGCCCCTCCCTGTAGCGTTCAATCCCCCGTCACAAGGGGATTCATAGCTGATTTAAGAGGAAATGGTCAACCCTGTTACGGTCAACCCTGTTACGGTCAACACCGTTACGGTCAACCCCGTTACGGTCAACCCCGTTAAGGTCAACCCCGTTAAGGTCCACCCTGTTACGGTCCACCCCGTTACGGTCCACCCTGTTAAGGTCCACCCTGTTACGGTCCACCCCGTTACGGTCCACCCCGTTACGGTCAACCCCGTTACGGTCAACCCCGTACCGGTCAACCCCGTTACGGTCAACCCCGTTACGGTCAACCCCGTTGAGGTCAACCCCGTTAAGGTTAACCCCGTTAAGGTTAACCCTGTTACTTTATTTGGCACATGATGGGCACTTACGATTGTCATTTTTTATTTAACCCCTGAGATGGGAAAACATGTTTTTTATTAAGTTGAGCATAGGGTCTTTATGACAGAATGTTAAAATGAGGTGGGACAGATGTCACGTCCTGACCATAGTAAGATGTGATTTTCTATGGCAGAGTAGGTCAGGGCGTGACAGGGGGTGTTTTTTTTCTTCTTCTATGTTTTCTATTTCTATGTTCTTAGGTTCTAGTTTTTGTATTTCTATGTTGGCTTGTTTGGGATGATGTCCAATTGGAGGCAGCTGGTCCTCGTTGTCTCTAATTGGAGATCATATTTAAGTAGGGGTTTTTCTTCCTGGGTTTTGTGGGTGAATATATATTTTGAGTAGTGTTTGTTTCTCTCTGCGTCACGGTTTGTTGTTTTGTCATTTTCAGTTATTTGTGTTTTGCAAAGTTTCATGGATTGAATAAAATGTGGAACTACAACCACGCTGCACTTTGTTTCCGCTCCTTTCAACAGCCGTGACAACAGAGTTACACTACAGGTGTTCATTTGGAGGAACGACCCTACTGAGTTTGATGACTTGCATTCTGTCCTTCCGTCACTTCTGTCCTCCTCTCAGAGTGTTGCATAAGGACACACAAACAACATAAAATCATCTAACTTCTCAAAGCGTTGTATTAACACTGTAATGTGCTCCTCGTTGCGTGTCTTCGAGATGAGCTTTCAGTAATTACACATATTAAAGATTCCATCTCTGTTCATTAGGATTCTGTTGTGATTCTAACAGACAGATGCATCAGTCATTTAGTATGGAGATAAAATGGTTATGATGATTGGGGACTAAAAAAGAATTATAGCGATAGAGAAATACTGCCATTTTAACTGAAAATGACGTTGGTTGGGTAAAGAGTCAACTTATATAAGATCCCTAGAGAAGACATATCCTGCACCATGTTTCTATAATGATGATTGAAGTGTTAAGCAACAATACAAGTATCATTGCAACAGGTACTTTTAAAGACTACCATACATTGTGATGCAGGTGTCTATCTTTGAAGAGGTGCTTCATGATTTAATTATCTTTGATGTCATCTCAGATGTGTTCCAAAAGATGTGACTGACAGGTTAATTACAGTACCGTCAAGAAACTAACTCAGTGGTCTGTGGGAGGTGAGGAAGAGACCAGCGAGTAGTCACATGAAAATGATCTGTTGTAACACATCTTTCTAAATGTCTTTGTGCATGGAGATGAATGGAGGTAATTTATTAACTTCCTGAAATGCTAGATTGACTGGGAGGGAATAGAAAGGACCTCTGAGTTACAGAATACCAAAATGAAAAGAATGGAGAGGGAGAGAGGGGGGAGGAGAAGGATAGGGAGAAAAATAGAGAGAGGAGAGAGAGTGAGCACGAGAGAGGAGAGAGAGAGGAGAGAAGAGAGAGGAAAGAGAGAGAGTGAGCGACAGAGAGATGAGAGAGACAGTGAGTGAGTGAGAGAGAGAGGAGAAAGAGAGAGATGAGAGAAAGAGAGAGATGAGAGAGAGACAGTGAGTGAGAGAGAGAGGAGAAAGAGAGAGATGAGAGAGGGAGAGAGAGCTAAGAGAGAGGGACAGACAGGGAGAAAGAGAGGGAGAGAGAGGAGAAAGAGAGAGATAAGAGAGAGGGACAGACAGGGAGAGAGGGAGAGCTGAGAGGAGAAAGAGAGAGAAGAGAGAGGGACAGACAGGGAGAAAGAGAGGGAGAGAGAGAGAAAGAGAGAGATGAGAGAGAGGGACAGACAGACAGGGAGAAAGAGAGGGAGAGAGAGAGGAGAAAGAGAGAGATGAGAGAGAGGGACAGACAGACAGGGAGAAAGAGAGGGAGAGAGAGAGGAGAAAGAGAGAGATAAGAGAGAGGGACAGACAGGGAGAAAGAGAGAGCTGAGAGAGAGGGACAGACAGGGAGAAAGAGAGGGAGAGAGAGAGAGGAGAAAGAGAGAGCTGAGAGAGAGGGACAGACAGGGAGAAAGAGGGACAGACAGGGAGAAAGAGAGGGAGAGAGAGAGAGAGGGACAGACAGGGAGAAAGAGAGGGAGAGAGAGGGACAGACAGGGAGAAAGAGAGGGAGAGAGAGAGATAGATAGAAGAGGAGAGGAGATATGCATGTGGTCGCTCTCGTGGGCTAATTATTAATTTGCTAGGCGGCGGCCGGTCATGGCCAGGCATCGTGAGTAAAGACAGGACTAATCTACTGGCAAATGAAACAAGAGATGCTGTCAGGCTTCCAGTCCCCTCCGAGCTCCTAGTGCATGTCAGAGCAGAGAGAGCACAGAGAGCAGGAGGGAGCGTGTGTGAGTACCCTAACGCAGGATGATAAAACTCTCTCTCTCTCTCCTCTCTGTCCTCTCTCTCTCCTCACTCTTCTCCCCTCTCTCTCTCAATTCAATTCAATTCAAGGGGCTTTATTGGCATGGGAAACATATGTTAACATTGCCAAAGCAAGTGAAGTAGATCATATTCAAAAGTGTAATATACAATAAAAATGAACAGTGAACATTACACACACAGAAGTTCCAAAAGAATAAAGACATTACAAATGTCATATTATGTATATATACAGTGTTGTAACGATGTACAAATGGTTAATGTACAAAAGGGAAAATAAATAAGCATAAATATGGGTTGTATTTACAACGGTGTTTGTTCTTCACTGGTTGCCCTTTTCTTGTGGCAACAGGTCACAAATCTTGCTGCTGTGATGGAACACTGTGGTATTTCACCCAGTAGATATGGGAGTTTATCAAAATTGGGTTTGTTTTCAAATTCTTTGTGGATCTATATAATCTGAGGGAAATATGTGTCTCTAATATGGTCAGTTTCCACCTAATTTTGTGGGTAGTGTGCACATAGCCTGTCTTCTCTTGAGAGCCATGTCTGCCTACGGCAGCCTTTCTCAATAGCAAGGCTATGCTCACTGAGTCTGTACATAGTCAAAAGCTTTCCTTAAGTTTGAGTTAGTCACAGTGGTCAGGTGTTCTGCCACTGTGTACTCTCTGTTTAGGGCCAAATAGCATTCTAGTTTGCTCTGTTTTTTTGTTAATTCTTTCCAATGTGTCAAGTAATTATCTTTTTGTTTTCTCATGATTTGGTTGGGTCTAATTGTGTTGCTGTCCTGGGGCTCTGTGGGGTGTGTTTGTGTTTGTGAACAGAGCCCCAGGACCAGCTTGCTTAGGGGACTCTTCTCCAGGTTCACATCTCTGTAGATGATGGCTTTGTTAGGGAAGGTTTGGGAATCGCTTCCTTTTAGGTGGTTGTAGAATTTAACGGCTCTTTTCTGGATTTTGATCATTAGCGGGTATCGGCCTAATTCTGCTCTGCATGCATTATTTGGTGTTTTACGTACACTGAGGATATTTTTGCAGAATTCTCTCTCTCCCCCCTCTCGCTCTCTCTCCTCTCAATTCATTTTCAATTTAAGGGCTTTATTGGCATGGGAAACATATGTTAACATTGTCAAAGCAAGTGAAGTAGATAATAAACAGAAGTGAAATAAACAATAAAAATTAACAGGAAACATTATACTCACAGAAGTTCCAAAATAATAAAAACATTTCAGATGTCAAATGAGGAGGAGAGGGGTAGGAGGAGGAGTTGGATGAGGAGAATGCGGTGGAGGAGGGGGGGAGGAGGAGGAGACAGGGGGATAAAGAGGAGGAGAAGAGGGAGGTAGAGGAAGAGCAGGGGGAGGAGGATGGGGAGAAGGGGGATGAGGAGAAGAACGTGTCTCCACTCTGAGGTGACACCGAGACAAGGAATTTGCTCTGCTCTAATTTGCTCTTCTTGCCAGTTGAGCCAGACTTGATTCTGTCAGTGACACGTGAGAGTGAGCTTGGCAGCAGTGACTGGAGAGGTAGGACTTTTCCTGAGGCCATATCTACAGTATATGATGGATCAATGAAGACTGCTAGGTCCTACAGGCCATGTTCACATGATGGACCAATGAAGACTGCTAGGTCCTACAGGCCATGTTCACATGATGGACCAATGAAGACTGCTAGGTCCTACAGGCCATGTTCACATGATGGACCAATGAAGACTGCTAGGTCCTACAGGCCATATCTACAGTATATGATGGACCAATGAAGACTACTAGGTCCTACAGGCCATGTCCACATGATGGACCAATGAAGACTGCTAGGTCCTACAGGCCATGTCCACATGATGGACCAATGAAGGCTGCTAGGTCCTACAGGCCATGTCCACATGATGGACCAATGAAGGCTGCTAGGTCCTACAGGCCATGTCCACATGATGGACCAATGAAGGCTGCTAGGTCCTACAGGCCATATCCACATGATGGACCAATGAAGACTGCTAGGTCCTACAGGCCATGTCCACATGATGGACCAATGAAGGCTGCTAGGTCCTACAGGCCATATCCACATGATGGACCAATGAAGACTGCTAGGTCCTACAGGCCATGTCCACATGATGGACCAATGAAGGCTGCTAGGTCCTACAGGCCATGTCCACATGATGGACCAATGAAGGCTGCTAGGTCCTACAGGACATGTCCACATGATGGACCAATGAAGGCTGCTAGGTCCTACAGGCCATGTCCACATGATGGACCAATGAAGGCTGCTAGGTCCTACAGGACATGTCCACATGATGGACCAATGAAGGCTGCTAGGTCCTACAGGCCATGTCCACATGATGGACCAATGAAGACTGCTAGGTCCTACAGGCCATGTCCACATGATGGACCAATGAAGGCTGCTAGGTCCTACAGGCCATGTCCACATGATGGACCAATGAAGGCTGCTAGGTCCTACAGGCCATGTCCACATGATGGACCAATGAAGGCTGCTAGGTCCTACAGGACATGTCCACATGATGGACCAATGAAGGCTGCTAGGTCCTACAGGACATGTCCACATGATGGACCACGTACATACGATATTAGCTTCCTGCTCCAGCAGACTGGGCAGCATAAGATATGATGTTATGACCCAGGCAGGATAGAGCTTTAACTGGGGCGTCTTCTCTGGGTCTTACCAGAATCACGTGACCTAACTAACACAGGAATTCTTCATGGAGTGTATGAATGTTTGAGGCACAACAACAATAGATGTTAGAGCCAAGTTAGTTTGATTGTTTTTCTAAACGTGTGTGGATAATTGCAATCTGTATTTTGTCACCTGTTGCAGTTGGAGGGAAAAACAGCAGTAATTGAGGCTGAAACACACTCACCCACGCATACATAAACAAACGTAGTTGTATAATAGAAAAAGAACAATTAGCTAGGACAACTGACGAATGTTTAAAACAGAGTTTCCAATGTGCTACATTCTACCACACACACACACTACATTCTGATAGGCCAGCAGGTGAATTCCTAGTGTGACCAGCGTCGAAATGATCCCAAATATTTGCAAATAGTGCCTGTCACTCCAGCTGCCTGAACCTGATGAGGTTTATAAATGTCTTATAGTACCTGTCATTCCAGCTGCCTGAACCTGATGAGGTTTATAAATGTCTTATAGTACCTGTCATTCCAGCTGCCTGAACCTGATGAGGTTTATAAATGTCTTATAGTACCTGCCATTCCAGCTGCCTGGACCTGATGAGGTTTATAAATGTCTTATAGTACCTGTCATTCCAGCTGCCTGGACCTGATGAGGTTTATAAATGTCTTATAGTACCTGTCATTCCAGCTGCCTGAACCTGATGAGGTTTATAAATGTCTTATAGTACCTGTCATTCCAGCTGCCTGAACCTGATGAGGTTTATAAATGTCTTATAGTACCTGTCATTCCTGCTGCCTGAACCTGATGAGGTTTATACATGTCTTATAGTACCTGCCATTCCAGCTGCCTGAACCTGATGAGGTTTATAAAAGTCTTATAGTACCTGCCATTCCAGCTGCCTGAACCTGATGAGGTTTATAAATGCCTTATATATTATACTATGTTGCAACAGTGCATGCCACGTGAGGCTGAGAGAGACAAGGCTGAACACACAAGTAGCAGCTGCTCTGGGCCAATCTTCTGGAAGAGAGAGCACATAGTGGGCCTGACTGCCTGGAGAAGTACTGGAGGAGAGGAGACAGAATGGACTTAGTCAGGGTTGCTCAGTTGGCATGTTGAGAGGAGAGGAGGGGGGAGGGGAGGGGAGGAGGGGGAGGGGAGGAGAGGAGAGGGAGGGGAGGAGGGGGAGGGGAGGAGAGGAGACAGAATGGACTTAGTCAGGGTTGCTCAGTTGGCATGTTGAGAGGAGAGGAGGGGGGAGGGGAGGGAGGGGAGGGGAGGAGGGTAGGGAAGGAGAGGAGAGGAGAGGCTATTCTCTCAACCCCCTGGTCTCCTGCTGAGCTGCCATGCTTGTGTGTTGACAGCTACCTTTACCGCTACATTTACCTCTTCCCTCTTACCTACGTTCATCTACAGGTCAACTACAGGACATAGGAAAGGAGACAGCTAAAGGACATAGGAGAGGAGACAGCTAAAGGACATAGGAGAGGAGACAAACATTTCATGCTGTCTATCTGTCCATTTCTATGGTGCTATTATGAATTCAAAGCGACTCAATTTAAGACTTGGGCACCTTTATAAAACATTTTTTTTTATAAACAACAATAACAAATAAAATAATTATAATTATACAAATTATAATAGTTATAACTCCATTATGCAAATAAGCATGTAAGAATGTTTTGGAACAGGTTACTGGAATACCGTGTTGCTTTAGAGTATTTCTCTTTTTTCACACTTCCAACATTTCCATAATGTGATTCCAGCTCAACAACCACAACAACATGAACAATCACAAGCTCTGTCTGACAATGTTCGGTCTGTATGGTGTCTGAATGTAGTGTGTTCTACCTCCATTTAGTTCTGTCTGATAATGTCTGGTCTGTATGGTGTCTGAATGTAGTGTGTTCTACCTCCATTTAGTTCTGTCTGATAATGTTCGGTCTGTATGGTGTCTGAATGTAGTGTGTTCTACCTCCATTTAGTTCTGTCTGATAATGTTCGGTCTGTATGGTGTCTGAATGTAGTGTGTTCTACCTCCATTTAGTTCTGTCTGACAATGTTCGGTCTGTATGGTGTCTGAATGTAGTGTGTTCTACCTCCATTTAGTTCTGTCTGATAATGTTTGGTCTGTATGGTGTCTGAATGTAGTGTGTTCTACCTCCATTTAGTTCTGTCTGATAATGTCTGGTCTGTATGGTGTCTGAATGTAGTGTGTTCTACCTCCATTTAGTTCTGTCTGATAATGTCTGGTCTGTATGGTGTCTGAATGTAGTGTGTTCTACCTCCATTTAGTTCTGTCTGATAATGTTTGGTCTGCATGGTGTCTGAATGTAGTGTGTTCTACCTCCATTTAGTTCTGTCTGATAATGTTTGGTCTGCATGGTGTCTGAATGTAGTGTGTTCTACCTCCATTTAGTTCTGTCTGATAATGTCTGGTCTGTATGGTGTCTGAATGTAGTGTGTTCTACCTCCATTTAGTTCTGTCTGATAATGTCTGGTCTGTATGGTGTCTGAATGTAGTGTGTTCTACCTCCATTTAGTTCTGTCTGATAATGTTCGGTCTGTATGGTGTCTGAATGTAGTGTGTTCTACCTCCATTTAGTTCTGTCTGATAATGTCTGGTCTGTATGGTGTCTGAATGTAGTGTGTTCTACCTCCATTTAGTTCTGTCTGATAATGTTTGGTCTGCATGGTGTCTGAATGTAGTGTGTTCTACCTCCATTTAGTTCTGTCTGATAATGTTTGGTCTGCATGGTGTCTGAATGTAGTGTGTTCTACCTCCATTTAGTTCTGTCTGATAATGTCTGGTCTGTATGGTGTCTGAATGTAGTGTGTTCTACCTCCATTTAGTTCTGTCTGATAATGTTCGGTCTGTATGGTGTCTGAATGTAGTGTGTTCTACCTCCATTTAGTTCTGTCTGATAATGTTCGGTCTGTATGGTGTCTGAATGTAGTGTGTTCTACCTCCATTTAGTTCTGTCTGATAATGTCTGGTCTGTATGGTGTCTGAATGTAGTGTGTTCTACCTCCATTTAGTTCTGTCTGATAATGTTCGGTCTGTATGGTGTCTGAATGTAGTGTGTTCTACCTCCATTTAGTTCTGTCTGATAATGTTTGGTCTGCATGGTGTCTGAATGTAGTGTGTTCTACCTCCATTTAGTTCTGTCTGATAATGTCTGGTCTGTATGGTGTCTGAATGTAGTGTGTTCTACCTCCATTTAGTTCTGTCTGATAATGTTCGGTCTGTATGGTGTCTGAATGTAGTGTGTTCTACCTCCATTTAGTTCTGTCTGATAATGTTCGGTCTGTATGGTGTCTGAATGTAGTGTGTTCTACCTCCATTTAGTTCTGTCTGATAATGTTCGGTCTGTATGGTGTCTGAATGTAGTGTGTTCTACCTCCATTCAGTGTATGATGTTTACCAGTGTTGGGGTCAATAACATTTTAATTCCAGTCCATTCAGGAAATACACTGAAATTCCAATTATTTTCAATGCTTTTCATTGAGGAACATTTGGAATTGGTATTGGAATTCGGTTTACTTTCTGAATTGACAGGAATGGAAGTGGAATTGATCCCAACCCTGATGTTAACAAATCCAGTAAGCAGTCCAATCTCCAGTAAAATACGACAGTGTCTTTTTGTCAACATGTGCCACACGGCTCAGGAATAGGAAAAGGGAAATGTTACTGACATGCATTCCAGGCTTCAGCCCGATAGCCCTGTGTGGCCATGTGATAAGCTTGGCTCTAAATCAGCGTGAAAGGAAAGGGGGAAATAGGGGATTGAAATAAGAGAGGTGACCTCAGCTGCTGTGAAGGAAGGGTTCTGTCTGCCTGCCTGCCTGTCTGTCTGTTCAGTGTCTGGCTGCCAATATACAGTTGAAGTCGGATGTTTACATACACCTTAGCCAAATACAATTAAACTCAGTTTTTCACAATTCCTGACATTTAATCCTAGTAAAAATTCCCTGTCTTAGGTCAGTTAGGATCACCGCTTTATTTTAAGAATGTGAAATGTCAGAATATCAGTAGAGAGATGTCACGTCCTGACCAGTAAAGGGGTTATTTGTTATTATAGTTTGGTCAGAACGTGGCAGGGGGTATTTGTTTAGAGTGTTTCGGGGTTTGTTGGGCTATGTGTTTATGTAGAGGGGTGTTTGTTTAGAGTGTTCCGGGGTTTTTTGGTTATGTTCTATGTTAGTATATTTCTATGTTCTGGTCTAGTCTTTCTAGTTCTATGTTTAGGGTTATTGGTTTGACCTTCAATTGGAGGCAGCTGTTCTTCGTTGCCTCTGATTGAAGGTCCTATATAGAGGGGGGGGTTTTGTAATGGGTTTTGTGGGAAGTTGTTTTTGCATAGCTGTGTGTAGCCTGCATTACTGTTCGTTCGTTTTCTTGTTTTGTTTTGTAAGTGTTCTAATAAACGTTGAAATGAGCACTCAACCTGCTGCGCCTTGGTCCATTACATACGATGACCATTACAAGAGAATGATTTATTTCAGCTTTTATTTCTTTCATCACATTCCCACTGGGTCAGAAGTTTACATACACTCAATTAGTATTCGTAGCATTGCCTTTAAATTGTTTAACTTGGGTCAAACGTTTCGGGTAGCCTTCCACAAGCTTCCCACAATAAGTTGGGTGAATTTTGGCCCATTCCTCCTGACAGAGCTGGCGTAACTGAGTCAGGTTTGTAGGCCTCCTTGCTCGCACACGCTTTTTCAGTTCTGCCCACAAATATTCTATAGGATTGAGGTCAGGGCTTTGTGATGGCCACTCCAATACCTTGACTTTGTTGTCCTTAAGCCATTTTGACACAACTTTATGAAGTATGCTTGGGGTCATTGTCCATTTGGAAGACCCATTTGCGACCAAGCTTTAACTTCCTCACTGATGTCTTGAGATGTTGTGGCTCAGTTGGTAGAGCATGGTGTTTACAATGCCAGGGTTGTGGGTTCAATTCCCACGGGGGACCAGCACGGAGAAAAAATGTATAAAATGTATGCATTCACTACTGTAAGTCACTCTGGATAAGAGCGTCTGCTAAATGACTAAAATATAAATGTAAAAAAATGTTGCTTCATTATATCCACATAATTTTTCTTCCTCATGAAGCCATCTATTTTGTGAAGTACACCAGTCCCTCCTGCAGCAAGCACCCCCACAACATGATGCTGCCACCCCCGTGCTTCACATTGAGATGGTGTTCTTCAGCTTGCAAGCCTCCCCCTTTTCCTCCAAACATAACGATGGTCATTATGGCCAAACAGTTTCATCAGACCAGAGGACATTTCTCCAAAAAGTACGATCTTTGTCCCCATGTCCAGTTGCAAACCGTAGTCTGACTTTTTTATAGTGGTTTTGGAGCAGTGGCTTCTTCCTTGCTGAGCGGCGTTTCAGGTTAGGTTGATATAGGACTTGTTTTACTGTGGATATAGATACTTTTGTACCTGTTTCCTCCAGCATCTTCACAAGGTCCTTTGCTGTGGCTCTGGGATTGATTTGCACTTTTCGCACCATAGTACGTTCATCTCTAGGAGACAGAACGTGTCTCCTTCCTGAGCGGTATGACGGCTGCGTGGTCCCATGGTGTTTATACTTGCGTACTATTGTTTGTACAGATGAATGTGGTTCCTTCAGGCGTTTGGAAATTGCTCCCAAGGATGACATTTTTTTCTTGACTGATTTCTTTTGATTTTCCCATGATGTCAAGCAAAGAGGCACTGAGTTTGAAGGTAGGCCTTGAAATACATCCACAGGTACACCTCCAATTGACTCAAATTATGTCAATTTGCCTATCAGAAGCTTCTAAAGCCATGACATCATTTTCTGGACTTTTCCAAGCTGTTTAATTGCACAGGCAACTTAGTGTATGTAAACTTCTGACCCACTGGAATTGTGATACAGTGAACTATAAGTGAAATAACCTGTCTGTAAACAATTGTTGGAAAAATTACTTGTGTCATGCACAAAGTAGATGTCCTAACCGACTTGACAAAACTATAGTTCGTTAACAAGACATTTGTGGAGTGGTTGAAAAAGGAGTTTTAATGACTCCAACCTAAGTGTATGTAAACTTCCGACTTCAACTGTAGGTCTAACTCCTGATCCTAATCCTTCTGGCCATGTTCCACATGGCCTCTGGCAGACCCCTACAGTTCCCTACATCACCAGGATGAGTCTACTGTTACAGAATACAGATAGATACTTTGGAAGCCTTTCCCTTCGGTGACCACCTTACCTTAGTTATATGCACTGACTGTAGTGGCTCTGGATAAGAGAGTCTGCTAAATGATTCACTACTGTAGTGGCTGTGGATAACAGAGTCTGCTAAATTACTCACTACTATAGTGGCTCTGGATAAGAGAGTCTGCTAAATGATTCACTACTGTAGTGGCTGTGGATTAGAGAGTGCTAAATTATTCACTACTGTAGTGGCTGTGGATAACAGAGTCTGCTAAATTACTCACTACTATAGTGGCTCTGGATAAGAGAGTCTGCTAAATGATTCACTACTGTAGTGGCTGTGGATTAGAGAGTGCTAAATTATTCACTACTGTAGTGACTGTGGATGAGAGAGTCTGCTAAATGACTCTCTACTGTAGTGGCTGTGGATTAGAGAGTCTGCTAAATGATTCACTACTGTAGTGACTGTGGATAAGAAAGTCTGCTAAATGACTCAAATGTAAATGATGTAAGCCTATAGGTCCTTCTCAAGTAGACATTTTCCAATATGTCAGAACGTGATTGTGGTTGTATAGTGATGGAAATGTACAGTGGCAAGAAAAGTGTGTGAACCCTTTGGAAATACCTGGATTTCTGCATAAATTAGTCATAACATTTGATCTGATATTCATCTTAGTCACAACAATAGAAAAACACAGTCTGCTTAAACTAATAACTCACAAATTATTGTATTTGTCTTGGCTATATTGAATACATCATTTAAAAATTCACAGTGTAGGTTGGAAAAAGTATGTGAACCCCAAGGCTAATGACTTCTCCATTAGCTAATTGGAGTCAGAAGTCACTTAACCTGGAGTCCAATCAATGAGATGAGATTAGAGTTGTTGGTTACAGCTGCCCTGCCCTATAAAAAATCTCACAAAATTTGAGTTTGTTATTCACAACAAGCATTGCCTGATGTGAACCATCCCTGGAACAAAATAGATCTCAGAAGACATAAGCTTAAAAATTGTTGACTTGCATAAAGCCGGAAAGGGTTACAAAAGTATCTCTAAAAGCCTTGATGTGCATCAGTCCACAGTAAGACACATTGTCTATAAATGGAGAAAGTTCAGCACTGTTGCTGCTCTCCCTAGGAGTGGCTGTCCTGCAAAGATGACTGCAAGAGCACAGAGCAGAATTCTCAATTAGGTTAAGAAGAATCCTAGAGTGTCAGCTAAAGACTTACAGAAATCTCTGGAACATGCTAACTTCTCTGTTGATGTAACGATCGTCTGGAAGAGGGGACCAAGATGCAGCGTGGTAAGTGGTCATAATGATTTTTAATGATACACTTCAAAAAAACAAACAGGGAAAACGAAAGCCAACAGTTCTGTCAGTGCAAACCACACAACAGAAACAACTACCCACAAAACCCCAAAGGAAAACAGGCTGCCTAAGTATGATTCCTAATCAGAGACAACGATAGACAGCTGCCTCTGATTAGGAACCCTACTCTGCCCAAAACAAAGAAATACAAAAACATAGAAAAAGGAACATAGAACGCCCACCCATGTAACACCCTGGCCTAACCAAAAATAAAGAACAAAAACCCCTCTCTATGGCCAGGGCGTTACAGTACCCCCCCCCCCCCCCCCCCCAAAGGTGCGGACTCCGGCCGCAAAACCTGACTCTGAAGGGGAGGGTCCGGGTGGGCCTTCTTACGGCGGCGGCTCAGCTGCGGGACATTGCCTCCGCTCCACCCTCGGCATCGCCCACTTAGGTGGCGCCCCTGGCCGCGCCCCTGGCCGCGCCGGAGGACTGGTGGGCGAACCTGACTGCGCCCGGCTGGCGGGAGGCCCTGGCGGCTCCGGACAGGCGGGAGGCCCTGGCGGCTCCGGACAGGCGGGAGGCCCTGGCGGCTCCGGACTGGCGGGTGGCTCTGGCGGCTCTGGCCCAGGACTCACCAGGCTGGGGAGACATGAAGGAGGCCTGGCTCTGGGCGCAGGCACTGGACTCACCAGGCTGGGAGACCCACAGGAGGCCTGGTCCTGGGAGTGCGCACTACAAGGCTAGTGCGAGGAGCAGGAACAAGACGTACTGGAGAGAGAGTGCGAGAGGCAGGCACCTGAAAAGCATGGGTAGTTGACTCAGGCCTCACCCCTAGTCCAGCCGAACTACCCGTGTGCCCCCCCCAAAAAAAAAATTGGGGGGCTGCCTCTCGTTCTTCCCGGGTAGGCTCCGATATCTGCCAATCACTTGGCCCCAAGTCCAGTCTCTCCTCCCAATCCACTCCTGATGAGACCAGGTGTCCATCTCCTCCCGAGCACGCTGCTTGATCCAGTTGTGGTGGGTAGTTCTGTAACGATCGTCTGGAAGAGGGGACCAAGATGCAGCGTGGTAAGTGGTCATAATGATTTTTAATGATACACTTCAAAAAAACAAACAGGGAAAACGAAAGCCAACAGTTCTGTCAGTGCAAACCACACAACAGAAACAACTACCCACAAAACCCCAAAGGAAAACAGGCTGCCTAAGTATGATTCCTAATCAGAGACAACGATAGACAGCTGCCTCTGATTAGGAACCCTACTCAGCCCAAAACAAAGAAATACAAAAACATAGAAAAAGGAACATAGAACGCCCACCCAATGTAACACCCTGGCCTAACCAAAAATAAAGAACAAAAACCCCTCTCTATGGCCAGGGCGTTACAGTTGATGAGTCTACGATATATGTAAAACACTAAACAAGAATGGTGTTCATGGGAGGACACCACGGAAGAAGCCACTGCTGTCTAAAAAAAACTTTGCTGCACGTCTGAAGTTTGCAAAAGAGCACCTGGATGTTCCACAGCGCTACTGGCAAAATATTCTGTGGACAGATGAAACTACAGTTGAGTTGTTTGGAAGGAACACACAACACTATGTGTGGAGAAAAAAAGGCACAGCACACCAACATTAAAACCTCATCCCAACTGTAAAGTATGGTGGAGGGAGCATCATGGTTTGGGGCTGCTTTGCTGCCTCAGGGCCTGAACTGCTTGCTATCATCAGCAGAAAAATAAATTCCCAAGTTTATCAAGACATTTTGCAGGAGAATGTAAGGCTATCTTTCCGCCAATTGAAGTTCAACAGAAGTTGGGTGATGCAACAGGACAACGACCCAAAACACAGAAGTAAATCAACAACAGAATGGTTTCAACAGAAGAAAACACGCCTTCTGGAGTGGCCCAGTCAGAGTCCTGACCTCAACCCGATTGAAAATGCTGTGGCATGACTCGAGAGCAGTTCACACCAGACATCCTAAGAATATTGCTGAACTGAAACAGTTTTGTAAAGAGGAATGGTCCAAAATTCCTCCTGACCGCTGTGCAGGTCTGATCCACAAATACAGAAAATGTTTGGTTGAGGTTATTGCTGCCAAAGGAGGGTCAACCAGTTATTAAATCCAAGGGTTCACATACTTGTTCCACACTGCACTCTGAATGTTTACACGGTGTGTTCAATAAAGACATGAAAATGTATAATTGTTTGTGTGTTATTAGTTTAAGCAGACTGTGTTTGTCGTGTTGTAACCTAGATGAAGATCAGATAACATTTTATGACCAATTTATGCAGAAATCCAGATATGTCCAACGGTTTCACATACGTTTCTTGCCACTGTATATACCCTACATACCACAACACAAGTGATGGGACATCTGGGAAAGAATTGAAAGCAGCCTGCAGATCATATGATTGACAGATGAGGTGACTGAGTTGACCCTGTGTTAATGTTCAAACGACGTAAAGTAAAGTACCCTACATGAACGACATCTCCCACCGGCCATGAACGGCATCCTTCACCGGCCATGAACGGCATCTCCCACCGGCCATGAACGACATCTCCCACCGGCCATGAACGGCATCTCCCACCGGCCATGAACGGCATCTCCCACCGGCCATGAACGGCATCTCCCACCGGCCATGAACGGCATCTCCCACCGGCCATGAACAACATCTCCCACCGGCCATGAACGGCATCTCCCACCGGCCATGAACGGCATCTTCCACCGGCCATGAACGACATCTCCCACCGGCCATGAACGACATCTCCCACCGGCCATGAACGGCATCTCCCACCGGCCATGAACGGCATCTCCCACCGGCCATGAACGGCATCTCCCACCGGCCATGAACGGCATCTCCCACGGCCATGAACGGCATCTCCCACCGGCCATGAACGGCATCTCCCACCGGCCATGAACGGCATCTCCCACCGGCCATGAACGGCATCTCCCACCGGCCATGAACGGCACAACGGTCATCCTTCCTAAAACCATGACCTCAAGCATTACTTGAACAGGGGCATTAGATGAAAGGCCCACTGGACTAATATGTTAAAGTATCTATTGGACCACAGGTTCTCTGTGATGTGATGACTGTGGGACGCTTCTCTGATCTGAACAGAATAGTTTCCTACATGGAGGGATGGATTCTCTGATCTGAACAGACTAGTTTCCTACATGGAGGGATGGATTCTCTGATCTGAACAGACTAGTTTCCTACATGGAGGAATGGATTCTCTGATCTGAACAGACTAGTTTCCTACATGGAGGGATGATTCTCTGATCTGAACAGACTAGTTTCCTACATGGAGGGATGATTCTCTGATCTGAACAGACTAGTTTCCTACATGGAGGGATGATTCTCTGATCTGAACAGACTAGTTTCCTACATGGAGGGATGGATTCTCTGATCTGAACAGACTAGTTTCCTACATGGAGGGATGATTCTCTGATCTGAACAGACTAGTTTCCTACATGGAGGGATGGATACAACAGCCTATTAGGTGTCTGTCGTCTTTCTAATTTAACCTTTATTTAACTAGGCCAGTCAGTTAAGAACAAATTCTTATTTTCAATGACAGCCTACCGGGGAACAATGTGTTAACTGCCTTGTTCAGGGGCAGAACGACAGATTTTTACCTTGTCAGCTCAGGGATTTGATCTAGCAACCTTTCGGTTCCTGGTCCAACACTCTAAACACTAGAGTACCTGCCGCCCTTACGCATTACACAAAGACATGCTGCAGTTTGTCTCTCTGTCTTCAACACATTACACAAAGATATGCTGCAGTTTGTCTCTCTGTCTTCTACACATTACACAAAGATATGCTGCAGTTTGTCTCTGTCTTCTACACATTACACAAAGATATGCTGCAGTTTGTCTCTCTGTCTTCTACACATTACACAAAGATATGCTGCAGTTTGTCTCTCTGTCTTCTACACATTACACAAAGACATGCTGCAGTTTGTTTGTCCAGACAGACGTTTTAAAGAGAAGAATTCTGTTCTTTTGACTTAAAAAAAAAAAAAAAGAGTGTTGGTGTGTCGCTCGGCAGGCACACAAGTTGTGTTCGTGAAAAGTATGTCTAAGACGCAGCATTTTCTAAGCCGTCGATAGCGAGGAAGGAGAGGAGAGTGGAACTTAGAAAGGTAGTTTTCAAGACGTTGTAAACTGGGTAGGATTATATAGCCGACAAAGGAGAGAAATGGCATAGTGTTGTTAACACTATCGTACACTCAATTTTTTTTTTGCAATTTCTGCCTCTTTTATAATGTTTATGTGTGGGCAGAAAATCCCAGCCACACTGCAGGTCATAATGAGTTCAGTAAGGATGCTTTTTAAGAGCAATGGCTCCGTCCCAAATGGCACCCTATTCACTATATAGGGCTCTGGTCAAAAGTAGTGCGCTATGTAGGGAATAGGGTGCCATTTGGGACCTTAGCAGATTAAAGGTGTGACCAGAACCATTTCCATTTATAGTCTGTGGCTCAATGTGTTCCACTTCGGTATTAGTTCTGGAGATATTGGATACGGACTCAATGTTCTCTGAAACAGGCTTATATAAACGGAAGATTTGGAAGATTTTTTTGTCTAATTTTAACCAAATCAACGATGAGGTTGATTTATATAAAGTTCAATTTAAGTTTGTTGACATCTCAATCAAATATCAACCAAAATGCAATGTTGATTGAACGTGTTTTCCCGGTGGAATGTAACCTATGGTTGAGAGAGACTGTAGCTCCATATGTTTCTCAGTTGTCATTTATATCTGTCTGTCTAAGCAACAACAGGGCCCATAGTCAAAACTAGTGCACTATATAGGGAAATCAATCAAAATGGATTTATAACGCCCCTTTTACATCAGCAGATGTCACAAAGTGCTATACAGAAGCCCAGCCTAAAACAGCAAGCAGATGTAGAAGCACGGTGTCTAGGAAAAACTCCATAGAAAGGCAGGAACCTAGGAAGAAACCTAGAGAGGAACCAGGCTCTGAGGAGTGGCCAGTCCTCTTCTTGCTGTACCAGGTAGAGATTAGAAACCTAGAGAGGAACCAGGCTCTGAGGGGTGGTGTAACGGCCGTCGTCAGATTGAGACCAATGTGCAGCGGAGGATGTGTTCATATTAAGGATTTTAATAAACGAATGAACACTATACAAAAAGAAAACACGACAAGGAATGACAGCCAAACAGTCCTGTCAGGATTAACAAACCTAGACAGAAAACATTCACCCACAAACCCCAAAGGAAAAACAGGCTGTCTGTGTATGACTCTCAATCAGCAACAACGATCTACACCTGTTCCTGATTGAGAGCCATACACGGCCGAAACAAAGAAAACCACCAACATAGAAAATGAAACCTAGAACGCCCACCCATGTCACACCCTGGCCTAACCAACAGAGAACAAAAAACCTTCTCTATTACCAGGGCGTTACAGTACCCCCCCCCCCCCCCCCAAATGTGCGGACTCCGGCCGCAAAACCTGACTCTAAAGGGGAGGGTCCGGGTGGGCCTTCCTACGGCGGCGGCTCTGGTGCGGGACGTGGACCCCGCTCCACCCTCGGCTTAGCCCATTTAGGTGGCGTCCCTGGCTGTGCCGGAGGACTGGCGGCCGACCCTGGATGCTCCGGACAGGCGGGCGACCCTGGCGGCTCCGGACAGGCGGGCGACCCTGGCGGCTCCGGACAGGCGGGCGACCCTGGCGGCTCCGGACAGGCGGGCGACCCTGGCGGCTCCGGACAGGCGGGCGACCCTGGCTCTGGGCGTAGGAACAGAACTCGACAAGGCTGGGAAGACATGCAGGAGGCCTGGTTCTGGGCGCAGACACAGGATTCCCCCCTGGCAGCTCCTGGACAGGCGGGCGGCTCTGGCGGCTCCGGACAGGCGGGCGGCTCGGGCGGCTCCGGACAGGCGGGCGGCTCTGGCAGCTCCGGACAGGCGGGCGGCTCTGGCGGCTCTGGACAGGCGGGCGGCTCTGGCGGCTCCGGACAGGCGGGCGGCTCTGGCGGTTCCGGACAGGCGGGCGGCTCCGGACAGGCGGGCAGCTCTGGCGGCTCCAGACTGGCGGAATGACAGCCAAACAGTCCTGTCAGGATTAACAAACCTAGACAGAAAACATTCACCCACAAACCCCAAAGGAAAAACAGGCTGCCTATGTATGACTCTCAATCAGCAACAACGATCTACACCTGTTCCTGATTGAGAGCCATACACGGCCGAAACAAAGAAAACCACCAACATAGAAAAAGAAACCTAGAACGCCCACCCATGTCACACCCTGGCCTAACCAACAATAGAGAACAAAAAACCCTCTCTATGGCCAGGGCGTTACAGGTGGCCAGTCCTCTTCTGGCTGTACCAGGTAGAGATTATAAACCTACAGAGGAACCAGGCTCTGAGGGGTGGCCAGTCCTCTTCTGGCTGTACCAGGTGGAGATTAGAAACCTAGAGAGGAACCAGGCTCTGAGGGGTGGCCAGTCCTCTTCTGGCTGTACCTGGTGGAGATTAGAAACCTAGAGAGGAACCAGGCTCTGAGGGTTGGCCAGTCCTCTTCTGGCTGTGGTGTCATTTGGGATACATCCAGTCTCTGTCTCCATATGTCGCTGAGAGGAAATAGACCTGCTTATCTTCCTGTGGACACGGTTCCCTACAGTTCCAATTCCCTGTTCTCAGTCTCTCTGTCAGAGGTCAGAAGTCAGAGCGATAGGTAGTTTTCCTTCCTTCCCACCACAGGCCATGATATACTGTGTCTGTCTGAAATGGTACCCTATTCTCTATCTAGTGCACTACTTCAGTCACTTCAGACCCAGTCTAGTGTACTACTTTATCTACTTCAGACTCAGCCTAGTGTACTACTTTACACTTCAGACTCAGCCTAGTGTACTACTTTATCTACTTCAGACTCAGCCTAGTGTACTACTTTATCTACTTCAGACTCAGCCTACTGTACTACTTTATCTACTTCAGACTCAGCCTAGTGTACTACTTTATCTACTTCAGACTCAGCCTAGTGTACTACATTATCCACCTCAGACTCAGCCTAGTGTACTACTTTATCTACTTCAGACTCAGCGAAGTGCACTACATTATCCACTTCAGACTCAGCCTAACGCACTACATTATACACTTCAGACTCAGCCTAGTGCTTGGTACAGTTAAGAGGCACACAAATGATTCTGATGTGGTGATGATTGAGATGTGAGCAGAAAGCAGAGTGACTCTGGATTAGGAGAGAGAGTGAGGAAGTGAAAAATGAGGGATTGTGTTTTACTGTAGGAAGAGGAGAAATGAATTACTGTACTGACCCCCAGAGGACAGAGGAACAGGTGAATTACTGTACTGACCCCCGGAGGACAGAGGAACAGGTGAATTACTATACTGACCCCCGGAGGACAGAGAAACAGGTGAATTACTGTACTGACCCCCGGAGGACAGAGGAACAGGTGAATTACTGTACTGACCCCCGGAGGACAGAGGAACAGGCGAATTACTGTACTGACCCCCAGTGGACAGAGGAACAGGTGAATTACTGTACTGACCCCCGGAGGACAGAGGAACAGGTGAATTACTGTACTGACCCCCGGAGGACAGAGGAACAGGTGAATTACTGTACTGACCCCCGGAGGACAGAGGAACAGGTGAATTACTGTACTGACCCCCGGAGGACAGAGGAACAGGTGAATTACTGTACTGACCCCCGGAGGACAGAGGAACAGGTGAATTACTGTACTGACTCCCGGAGGACAGAGGAACAGGTGAATTACTGTACTGACCCCCGGAGGACAGAGGAACAGGTGAATTACTGTACTGACCCCCGGAGGACAGAGGATCAGGTGAATTACTGTACTGACCCCCGGAGGACAGAGGAACAGGTGAATTACTGTACTGACCCCCGGAGGACAGAGGAACAGGTGAATTACTGTACTGACCCCCGGAGGACAGAGGAACAGGTGAATTACTGTACTGACCCCCAGAGGACCCAGGAACAGGTGAATTACTGTACTGACCCCCAGAGGACCCAGGAACAGGTGAATTACTGTACTGACTCCCGGAGGACAGAGGAACAGGTGAATTACTGTACTGACCCCCGGAGGACAGAGGAACAGGTGAATTACTGTACTGACCCCCAGAGGACAGAGGATCAGGTGAATTACTGTACTGACCCCCAGAGGACAGAGGATCAGGTGAATTACTGTACTGACCTCCGGAGGACAGAGGAACAGGTGAACAATAGATTATGGATAATAGAGAAACAAATCAGAAATAATTGTATCGGCACAGCCCTTTGTCACATGTTGTTTCAGTAAACGTAGTTTCCACATCTCCTCATAATTAGCACATTGCATAATTAGCCAAGTGTTTTCTGAGGTAATGAAAGAGATGAAGGTATAACGAGAATAAAGTATGAAGTCGTATTCCTATTTGTGGGACATGGGGAGCTAACCGTCTAACGGTCTGTCACCTGTAACAAGACTACATGGTTTATTTGGTGTCACTGCTTTGTGTCTGTTTTTCTAATTAAATCAGGATAAAGCAGAGACACATACAGCCCCAGGGTGGGAAGGTTATTTACCTCACAGCATGAAACAGCTCTTTTCTTGGAGGAAATAGCTTTTTTCTAGCATTGAAATATAGAGACGAAAGGCTATAAAACTGAATGTGTTTACTTTAAATTCTTGTCTTCTTTATTTTAGACAAGGGAAATACTAAAATAATTAAAAACAGAATAGCAACAAGCTGTCACATACAGCTGTATTTAGGTAAAAAGGGGATCAAGGGGAAACGCTAGGATTTAGAACGACAGCTAAATGTAACTGTTTAGATATACTTCCAGAAGTGTTTCTATTCCCCTTTAATGCAGGAGAATCTTCAACATGATGCAGTTTAACGTGGACTCATTCTTCAAGACGAAACACTGACAAAAGCATCCCGCCTGAAAATCATAATAACCCCAACATCTGAAATTCCACAGCAGAGTTATTTTCCTGGAGATCCTCAGCAGAGTTATTTTCCTGGAGATCCTCAGCAGAGTTATTTTCCTGGAGATCCTCAGCAGAGTTATTTTCCTGGAGATCCTCAGCAGAGTTATTTTCCTGGAGATCCTCAGCAGAGTTATTTTCCTTGAGATCCTCAGCAGAGTTATTTTCCTAGAGATCCTCAGCAGAGTTATTTTCCTAGAGATCCTCAGCAGAGTTATTTTCCTGGAGATCCTCAGCAGAGTTATTTTCCTAGAGATCCTCAGCAGAGTTATTTTCCTGGAGATCCTCAGCAGAGTTATTTTCCTAGAGATCCTCAGCAGAGTTATTTTCCTGGAGATCCTCAGCAGAGTTATTTTCCTAGAGATCCTCAGCAGAGTTATTTTCCTAGGAGATCCTCAGCAGAGTTATTTTCCTAGAGATCCTCAGCAGAGTTATTTTCCTGGAGATCCTCAGCAGAGTTATTTTCCTGGAGATCCACAGCAGAGTTATTTTCCTGGAGATCCTCAGCAGAGTTATTTTCCTAGAGATCCTCAGCAGAGTTATTTTCCTGGAGATCCTCAGCAGAGTTATTTTCCTTGAGATTGGCCCTCCTATCAACAAGAGAAGAAGACTCCTGGAGTTATACAGTGCATTCGGGAAAGTATTCAGACCCCTTGACTTTTTCCACATTTTGTTACATTACAGCCTTATTCTGAAATGGATTAAAATAGTTGAGTTTTTTTCATCAATCTACACACAATACTCCATAATGACAAAGCAAAAACAGGTTATCGATTTTAGCAAATGTATTAAAAAGTAAAAACTTAAATATCATATTTGCATAAGTATTCAGACCCTTTAGTTAGTACTTTGTTGAAGCACCTTTGGCAGTGATTACAGCCTTGCGTCTTCTTGGGTATGATTTGACAAGCTTGATAATCCTTTATTTGGGGAGTTTCTCCCATTCTTCTCTGCAGATCCTCTCAAGCTCTGTTAGGTTGGATGGGGAGCATCACTGTACAGCTATTTTCAATCGGGTTCAAGTCTGGGCTCTGGCTGACATCACACTAGAGATGGAGCTGCTGTCGTTACTTCAAAGAGACTTCTGTCTGACATCACACTAGAGCTGCTGTCGTTACTTCATAGAGACTTCTGTCTGACATCACACTAGAGATGGAGCTGCTGTCGTTACTTCAAAGAGACTTCTGTCTGACATCACACTAGATCTGCTGTCGTTACTTCAAAGAGACTTCTGTCTGACATCACACTAGATCTGCTGTCGTTACTTCATAGAGACTTCTGTCTGACATCACACTAGAGCTGCTGTCGTTACTTCATAGAGACTTCTGTCTGACATCACACTAGATCTGCTGTCGTTACTTCATAGAGACTTCTGTCTGACATCACACTAGAGATGGAGCTGCTGTCGTTACTTCAAAGAGACTTCTGTCTGACATCACACTAGATCTGCTGTCGTTACTTCATAGAGACTTCTGTCTGACATCACACTAGATCTGCTGTCGTTACTTCATAGAGACTTCTGTCTGACATCACACTAGAGATGGAGCTGCTGTCGTTACTTCATAGAGACTTCTGTCTGACATCACACTAGATCTGCTGTCGTTACTTCATAGAGACTTCTGTCTGACATCACACTAGAGCTGCTGTCGTTACTTCATAGAGACTTCTGTCTGACATCACACTAGATCTGCTGTCGTTACTTCATAGAGACTTCTGTCTGACATCACACTAGATCTGCTGTCGTTACTTCATAGAGACTTCTGTCTGACATCACACTAGAGCTGCTGTCGTTACTTCATAGAGACTTCTGTCTGACATCACACTAGAGCTGCTGTCGTTACTTCATAGAGACTTCTGTCTGACATCACACTAGATCTGCTGTCGTTACTTCATAGAGACTTCTGTCTGACATCACACTAGATCTGCTGTCGTTACTTCAAAGAGACTTCTGTCTGACATCACACTAGAGCTGCTGTCGTTACTTCATAGAGACTTCTGTCTGACATCACACTAGATCTGCTGTCGTTACTTCAAAGAGACTTCTGTCTGACATCACACTAGATCTGCTGTCGTTACTTCATAGAGACTTCTGTCTGACATCACACTAGATCTGCTGTCGTTACTTCATAGAGACTTCTGTCTGACATCACACTAGATCTGCTGTCGTTACTTCATAGAGACTTCTGTCTGACATCACACTAGATCTGCTGTCGTTACTTCAAAGAGACTTCTGTCTGACATCACACTAGATCTGCTGTCGTTACTTCAAAGAGACTTATGTCTGACATCACACTAGAGCTGCTGTCGTTACTTCATAGAGACTTCTGTCTGACATCACACTAGATCTGCTGTCATTACTTCATAGAGACTTCTGTCTGACATCACACTGGAGATGGAGCTGCTGTCGTTACTTCAAAGAGACTTCTGTCTGACATCACACTAGATCTGCTGTCGTTACTTCATAGAGACTTCTGTCTGACATCACACTAGATCTGCTGTCGTTACTTCATAGAGACTTCTGTCTGACATCACACTAGATCTGCTGTCGTTACTTCATAGAGACTTCTGTCTGACATCACACTAGAGCTGCTGTCGTTACTTCATAGAGACTTCTGTCTGACATCACACTAGATCTGCTGTCGTTACTTCATAGAGACTTCTGTCTGACATCACACTAGATCTGCTGTCGTTACTTCAAAGAGACTTCTGTCTGACATCACACTAGATCTGCTGTCGTTACTTCATAGAGACTTCTGTCTGACATCACACTAGATCTGCTGTCGTTACTTCATAGAGACTTCTGTCTGACATCACACTAGATCTGCTGTCGTTACTTCATAGAGACTTCTGTCTGACATCACACTAGAGCTGCTGTCGGTACTTCAAAGAGACTTCTGTCTGACATCACACTAGAGATGCCAGCAGCCAGCAGCATACCACCCTGCATCCCACTGCTGGCTTGCTTCTGAAGCTAAGTGGGGTTGGTCCTGGTCAGTCCCTGGATGGGAGACCAGATGCTGCTGGAAGTGTTGTTGGAGGGCCAGTAGGAGGCACTCTTTCCTCTGGTCTAAAAAAAAATATCCCAATACCCCAGGGCAGTGATTGGGGACATTGCCCTGTGTAGGGTGCTGTCTTTCGGATGGGACGTTAAACAGGTGTCCTGACTCTGAGGTCATTAAAGATCCCATTGCACTTATTGTAAGAGTAGGGGTGTTAACCCAGGTGTCCTGGCTAAATTCCCAATCTGGCCATCATGGCCACCTAATCATCCCCAGCTTACAAATGGCTCATTCATCCCTCTCCCCTGAAACTATTCCCCAGGTTGTTGCCGAAAATGTGTTTTCAGTCAACTTATCTGGTAGAATAATGGTCAAATAAAAGAGATGGAGCTGCTGTCATTACTTCAAATAGACTTCTGCCTGACATCACTCTTCTTCTCATTCGAGGAGGGTTCTATTGTCTAGATCTCTGCTGTTACCCTGAGAGAGTAATACCTGCATGGAGAAAGATTACATTGAAATACAAATAACAAATGCATGTGTGATAGATAAATATATTCACAAGGTAGTCGTTAGACAAGCACACTTCATCTGTGATGCAAAATGATGGATGCTCTGTTGTTACTGCAGTGCACACAGAATGGACAAGAAAGTGATTGTCTCAGAACATCCCAGTAGTGGGCCTTATAGGCACAGCTAGATTGCTGTTTGTGTCTGTCTGTGTGTGAGTGTGTTTAGAAAGTTACTTACTAGAGACAACCATCTTTTCATTTATCTGACCATCTTAAGAATCAGTTTATTGTCCAAAACATTTGATGTAGGTCTCAACTGGTCTTCTTTGTTGTGTCAGTTAGACGCCCCTGTCCCCTGTAACTGTAGTGTGTATGGAGGGAAGCAGAGTATTAGTAGTGTGTATTATTTAGTGTTGTAATGTGCACTACTACGTGTGGAACCAGATTCCCATGTCTGCAGGTGTTTCTGTGAGGCAGTGATCACGATCAATGTCTCTCAACACCGTCTAAAAGTCTGGGCTGAAGCTACGGAGGTGAAGCTTAGGTGATTGACTGACCTTAGGTTGTAGCTCATCAGAACCCTGCTTCACATACTGCGTTAGGACAAGCAGAGGGCAGAACCAGCAACTGGAGCATCATGGGACAAGACATCTCTCTATAGCAGGGGCCTCCAACCTTTTCTGAGTCAAATCAAATCACATTTTATGGGTCACATACACGTATTTAGCATATGTTATTGCGAGTGTCGCGAAATGCTTGTAAAGATCAAGTTCACTTTCTGAGTCAAAATGCAAGTTAAGATCTACCACTCAGATCTGTTTTTAAACACGACTTTAATGCAACACTAACCAATTACAAACAGTTCTGTAGCAATGAGGTTTGTGCAGTAGGCTATAGGCCCAATACATTATCACTGCATATTGGCTACGCTTCAATTGCCCTGCCAATGCTGTTCTTCTCAGGCCATTTTTAAATTATATACATTTTTAATTGTAGGTATATGTTCACACTGGTAATAGATAATTTGTTGTATTACTTGTGAGGCATAATTCATTTTTTTATTTTACTGGACTGGTGGCCTGCATCTGATGGTCAGTCTGAGGGGAGGGAGGGAGCAGCGGTGAGGCTGCCCTCTCACCCGACTCACCGTCCCTCCCCTCTCCCTCCCTCCGCTGAGAAAAGGGGACATAGTCTTCCAGCTGATGGTCAGTCTGAGGGGAGGGAGGGAGCAGCGGTGAGGCTGCCTCTCACCCGACTCACCGTCCCTCCCCTCTCCCTCCCTCCGCTGAGAAAAGGGGACATAGTCTTCCAGCTGATGGTCAGTCTGAGGGGAGGGAGGGAGCAGCGGTGAGGCTGCCTCTCACCCGACTCACCGTCCCTCCCCTCTCCCTCCCTCCGCTGAGAAAAGGGGACATAGTCTTCCAGCTGATGGTCAGTCTGAGGGGAGGGAGGGAGCAGCGGTGAGGCTGCCTCTCACCCGACTCACCGTCCCTCCCCTCTCCCTCCCTCCGCTGAAAAAAGGGGACATAGTCTTCCAGCTGATGGCGAAGCTGATGTCACACTGCATTATTTCTGCCTCATGAACCAATTCATGTGGTTACTCCTATGACCAGAGGAAGTTCTATTTTGTTTGAAATGAATTAAAAAAGACCAGTGTTTGAATTGGGCAGGAGCTCACCGTGGCTGAGTACCGACGCCTCAAAATGTTCTACTGCTGGAGTTCCTGTTCCTCATACAGAATATTACATATCAGTATTGAGGAGTTCCTGTTCCTCATACAGAATATTACATATCAGTATTGAGGAGTTCCTGTTCCTCTTACAGAATATTACATATCAGTATTGAGGAGTTCCTGTTCCTCTTACAGAATATTACATATCAGTATTGAGGAGTTCCTGTTCCTCATACAGAATATTACATATCAAGTATTGAGGAGTTCCCTTTCCTCATACAGAATATTACATATCAGTATTGAGGAGTTCCTGTTCCTCATACAGAATATTACATATCAGTATTGAGGAGTTCCTGTTCCTCTTACAGAATATTACATATCAGTATTGAGGAGTTCCTGTTCCTCTACAGAATATTACATATCAGTATTGAGGAGTTCCTGTTCCTCATACAGAATATTACATATCAGTATTGAGGAGTTCCTGTTCCTCATACAGAATATTACATATCAGTATTGAGGAGTTCCTGTTCCTCATACAGAATATTACATATCAGTATTGAGGAGTTCCTGTTCCTCATAAAGAATATTACATATCAGTATTGAGGAGTTCCTGTTCCTCATACAGAATATTACATATCAAGTATTGAGGAGTTCCTGTTCCTCATACAGAATATTACATATCAGTATTGAGGAGTTCCTGTTCCTCATACAGAATATTACATATCAGTATTGAGGAGTTCCTGTTCCTCATACAGAATATTACATATCAGTATTGAGGATTTCCTGTTCCTCATACAGAATATTACATATCAGTATTGAGGAGTTCCTGTTCCTCTGACAGAATATTACATATCAGTATTGAGGAGTTCCTGTTCCTCTTACAGAATATTACATATCAAGTATTGAGGAGTTCCCTTTCCTCATACAGAATATTACATATCAAGTATTGAGGAGTTCCCTTTCCTCATACAGAATATTACATATCAAGTATTGAGGAGTTCCCGTTCCTCATACAGAATATTACATATCAAGTATTGAGGAGTTCCCGTTCCTCTTACAGAATATTACATATCAAGTATTGAGGAGTTCCTGTTCCTCATACAGAATATTACATATCAGTATTGAGGAGTTCCTGTTCCTCTTACAGAATATTACATATCAGTATTGAGGAGTTCCTGTTCCTCTTACAGAATATTACATATCAGTATTGAGGAGTTCCTGTTCCTCATACAGAATATTACATATCAGTATTGAGGAGTTCCCGTTCCTCTTACAGAATATTACATATCAGTATTGAGGAGTTCCTCTTACAGAATATTACATATCAGTATTGAGGAGTTCCTCTTACAGAATATTACATATCAAGTATTGAGGAGTTCCTGTTCCTCATACAGAATATTACATATCAGTATTGAGGAGTTCCTGTTCCTCATACAGAATATTACATATCAGTATTGAGGAGTTCCCGTTCCTCTTACAGAATATTACATATCAGTATTGAGGAGTTCCTGTTCCTCTGACAGAATATTACATATCAGTATTGAGGAGTTCCTGTTCCTCATACAGAATATTACATATCAGTATTGAGGAGTTCCCGTTCCTCTTACAGAATATTACATATCAGTATTGAGGAGTTCCTGTTCCTCATACAGAATATTACATATCAGTATTGAGGAGTTCCTGTTCCTCATACAGAATATTACATATCAGTATTGAGGAGTTCCTGTTCCTCATACAGAATATTACATATCAGTATTGAGGAGTGCCCGTTCCTCTTACAGAATATTACATATCAGTATTGAGGAGTTCCTGCACCTAAATATAATCAGTACAGGCACCCAAAATGAGTACCGGAACTTATTTCAGTCCAAGTCAACAACTGAAAAAGACACGAGACACTAATAATAAGAAGGGAATCTTATCAGAACATTTTGCTATACTCATTCAATGCAGCTGCAGTGCTGGTTTGTCTCGTAAGTGGAAGTAGGGAGAATGCGCATTTTATGGTTTAAGAAATGTTGAATAAACTGTTGAGTTGGCTGAATAACAACTTAAACAGGAATGTACTCATAAAAACAGCAGATGTATTCGTTGAGTCTCTCTCTCTAGTCATTTTTTTAAACGTTTTGAAATCTCACATCAACTTTGCTGTGTGTTGGAGGTTTCTTTTTACAGTCTATGGCTGGAGGAAACTGATCTAACACAGTGATCTGAGCTATCTGATTGGCCAGCGGTAGGCCTATAGGTGCACTTGATATGTTGTCTGCATCTGCCGGGTAGGCAGAGTTCTACCTTCAGACACATAACATGGTTCAAAATGGGAACACTAGGGCTGCTGAATCAAGTGCACCTACCGCCAATAGCGCCAAACAAATAAAAAACTATGAAAGCAAGGCTTTATTGTTGGGTTTTTCACAGAAATCTTTGGTGATCGACTAGTAACACCTTGAAGATCGACCAGTTAATCGCAATCGACCGGTTGGTGACAACTGCTCTATACTGTCTGAAACTACATGGGTGGAGGGTAGATGTCTCTATACTGTCTGAAACTACATGGGTGGAGGGTAGATGTCTCTATACTGTCTGAAACTACATGGGTGTAGGGTAGGTGTCTCTATAATGTCTGAAACTACATGGGTGTAGGGTAGATGTCTCTATAATGTCTGAAACTACATGGGTGTAGGGTAGATGTCTCTATACTGTCTGAAACTACATGGGTGTAGGTTAAATGTCTCTATACTGTCTGAAACTACATGGGTGTAGGGTAAATGTCTCTATACTGTCTGAAACTACATGGGTGGAGGGTAGATGTCTCTACACTATCTGAAACTACATGGCTGGAGGGTAAATGTCTCTATACTGTCTGAAACTACATGGGTGGAGGGTAGATGTCTCTTTACTCAGAAAGTATATGGGTGAAGCTAAGGTAATTAGCTGACCTTGGTTCTCCCTCACCAGACCCAAAGCTGTGAGGACAGTGAGGGGATCTCTATCCCACACAGTTTCATTACACATCATTAACCCCTGCCACACAAACTGCATTAACAGAAGGAGACGGGCAAACTAGCTGATCAGACAGGCCTTGAAGCTCAGTTAGAACATTGAGCTATATGGGGAAAGAGGAGGCGTGTTCATTTGAACACGTTGATTACAGGCTGTGTGTGATTGTGTCTGGCCAGTCTGTCTCAAGGCCTCTATTGAATCTGTTGTGTAAGTCCATTTCTGGCTTAGGACAGAGAGACAAAAGCCCTTCAGGGTTTTTCATTCCAGATTCATATCTCCCTCATCGATCTCCAGCTTTCTATCTTTTCTCTACCTCCACCTTCATTTCCTCAATCTGTTCTGGTCAAAACCCAGTGGTCAGTAGGTCAGAGTAAACAGACTGAATCAAAGGAGAGGAGAGAGAGAAAGAGAGAGATCGCATCACTGTGACTGTCTCTCTGCACAGTGTTTGACCACATCACTGTGACTGTCTCTCTCTCCACTGTGGTTTTTAAATAGTTATTTAACTAGACAAGTCAGTTAAGAACAATTTCTTATTTTCAATGACAGCCTAGGAACAGTGGGTTAACTGCCTTGTTCAGGGGCAGAACGACAGATTTGATCCTTGTCAGCTCTGGGATTTGATCTTGCAATATTTTGGTTATTGGCCCAATGCTCTAACCACTAGACTACCTGCCGTTTGACCACATCACTGTGACTGTCTCTGTCTCTCTCCACAGTGTTTGACCACATCACTGTGACTGTCTCTCTCCACAGTGTTTGACCACATCACTGTGACTGTCTCTCTCCACAGTGTTTGACCACATCACTGTGACTGTCTCTCTCCAAAGTGTTTGACCACATCACTGTGACTGTCTCTCTGTCTCTCTCCACAGAGTTTGACCACATCACTGTGACTGTCTCTCTCCACAGTGTTTGACCACATCACTGTGACTGTCTCTCTCCACAGTGTTTGACCACATCACTGTCTCTCTCCACAGTGTTTGACCACATCACTGTGACTGTCTCTCTCCACAGTGTTTGACCACATCACTGTGTCTCTCTCTCTCCACAGTGTTTGACCACATCACTGTCTCTCTCCACAGAGTTTGACCACATCACTGTGACTGTCTCTCTCCACAGAGTTTGACCACATCACTGTGACTGTCTCTCTCCACAGAGTTTGACCACATCACTGTGACTGTCTCTCTCTACAGTGTTTGACCACATCACTGTGACTGTCTCTCTCTACAGTGTCTGCCTGTGTCCACTTCCCTGTGTCACTATGTCTTGTCTTGTTCATGTGGGTGGGTGGGAGAGGGGGAGTCTCATTGGACTGTACCACACAGTGTAGAACACTAAAGGAGAGGGGGAGTCTCATTGGACTGTACCACACAGTGTAGAACACTAAAGGAGAGGGGGAGTCTCATTGGACTGTACCACACAGTGTAGAACACTAAAGGAGAGGGGGAGTCTCATTGGACTGTACCACACAGTGTAGAACACTAAAGGAGAGGGGGTATCTCATTGGACCTTTATTGGATTGTACCACACAGTGTAGAACGCTATAGGAGAGGGGATAACTCACTGCTGTTCAGAGAGCTTCCACCACAGCCTGGTCCCAGATCTGTTTGTGCCATCATGCCAACACCATTGTTGTCACTGTCAAGTCAAATATGACAATGAGTGACATGGAGTTGGCATGATGGCACAAACAGAATGGCGCTCGGGGTACTTCCTCTTCCTCCATGCTACAGAATACCTAATTTAGCCTGAAGAAGGTGGCTCATCACTAGAAAAGCAGGATATGCAGAATTAGAAGCATTTAGAAACAGCAGGATATACAGAATTACAATCATCTATAAAGACAGAATATACAGAATTAGAAGCATTTAGAAGCAGCAGGATATACAGAATTAGAAGCATTTAGAAACAGCAGGATATACAGAATTAGAAGCATTTAGAAACAGCAGGATATACAGAATTAGAAGCATTTAGAAACAGCAGGATATACAGAATTAGAAGCATTTAGAAACAGCAGGATATACAGAATTAGAAGCATTTAGAAACAGCAGGATATACAGAATTAGAAGCATCTAGAAACACAGGATATACAGAATTAGAAGCATTTAGAAACAGCAGGATATACAGAATTAGAATCTATAAAAAGCAGTATATACAGAATTAGAATCATCTATAAAAATGTATCATATTAGTAGAAACAATGAGACCAATTTCCATTATTCAGTTCTATGAAAAACTGATTACGAAGAGACCTTTCATTTCATGACATCAAATGTCAAAACATTATCAAAAGAAAATAATATGTCCCTGAAATATGCTGTTTGATCTTTAGACTGATGAATAATGTGTGACTAATCAATCGGAAATAACATTACCTGCCATTTTGCTCCTGTGTTACAAATCAACAGTATTGGAGAGTAGTAGACTAGCTAGTCATTTAACTACGGGGGACCAGTACGGACAATTTTTTTTTAATGAAATGTATGCATTCACTACTGTAAGTCGCTTTGGATAAGAGCGTCTGCTAAATGACTAAAATGTAAATGTAACTACATTTTGCAATAGCTTGGTGATAGCTGAACTACATACAATCTAGGTAGTGTTTTCAGTAGTTAATTACTGTTTTACCATGTAGCGGTGTAGCTAGTTACTGGAACTACACACTACTGTTTTACCATGTAGCGGTGTAGCTAACTACTGGAACTACACACTACTGTTTTACCATGTATCGGTGTAGCTAACTACTGAAACTACACACTACTGTTTTACCATGTAGCAGTGTAGCTAACTACTGGAACTACACACTACTGTTTTACCATGTAGCGGTGTAGCTAACTACTGGAACTGCACACTACTGTTTAACCATGTAGCGGTGTAGCTAACTACTGGAACTACACACTACTGTTTTACCATGTAGCGGTGTAGCTAACTACTGGAACTACACACTACTGTTTTACCATGTAGCGGTGTAGCTAACTACTGGAACTACACACTACTGTTTTACCATGTAGCGGTGTAGCTAACTACTGGATCTACACACTACTGTTTTACCATGTAGCGGTGCAGCTAACTACTGGAACTACACACTACTATTTACCATGTAGCTAACTACTGGAACTACACACTACTGTTTTACCATGTAGCGGTGTAGCTAACTACTGGAACTACACACTACTGTTTAACCATGTAGCGGTGTAGCTAACTACTGGAACTACACACTACTGTTTAACCATGTAGCAGTGTAGCTAACTACTGGAACTACACACTACTGTTTAACCATGTAGCAGTGTAGCTAACTACTGGAACTACACACTACTGTTTTACCATGTAGCGGTGTAGCTAACTACGAGAACTACACACTACTGTTTTACCATGTAGCGGTGTAGCTAACTACTGGAACTACACACTACTGTTTTACCATGTAGCGGTGTAGCTAACTACGAGAACTACACACCACTGTTTTACCATGTAGCGGTGTAGCTAACTACGAGAACTACACACTACTGTTTTACCATGTAGCGGTGTAGCTAACTACTGGAACTACACACTACTGTTTTACCATGTAGCGGTGTAGCTAACTACGAGAACTACACACCACTGTTTTGCAAAAAGAAGAAAGAAATATGTGTAAAGTAGCCAAGAATTTTCTTTCTTTTTCGACATCAGACCTGCCTAATTCATCAGACCTGCCTAATTCGCACTTGTTTAACAGGCTAAATTACACATTCTGTTAACATCTGACTCCAGAGTAATCTGTTCTTGCAATTTGCAACGTATGACATTTGAGATATATTCATATGATCATTTTTCAGGAAGTAGTTTGGATGTAGTGAATTACTTTTTAAAGTAGCTTTAGTTAAGATAACTACATATATAAGGGTAGCTTTAGTTAAGGGAACTACATGTATAAGGGTAGCTTTAGTTAAGGTAACTACATATATAAGGGTAGCTTTAGTTAAGATAACTACATATATAAGGGTAGCTTTAATTATGGTAACGACATATATACGGGTAGCTTTAGTTAAGGTAACTACATATCTTCTTCCATTGTGAAATGTATTATCTATGCAAAGTCATTTTAACTCTACATACATGTACATATTACCTCAACTAACCGGTGCCCCCTCACATTGACTCCATACCAGTACCCCTGTATATAGCCTCGCTTGTTATTTTACTGCTGCTGTTTAATTATTAATTATTTCACTACTGTAAGTCGCTCTGGATAAGAGCATCTGCTAAATGACTAAAATGTAAAATGTAAATGTAACTACATTTTGCAATAGCTTGGTGATAGCTGATCTACATTCAATCTAGGTAGTGTTTTCAGTAGTTAATTACTGTTTTACCATGTATCAGTGTAGCTAGTTACTGGAACTACACACTACTGTTTTACCATGTAGCGGTGTAGCTAACTACTGGAACTACACACTACTGTTTTACCATGTAGCGGTGTAGCTAACTACGAGAACTACACACTACTGTTTTACCATGTAGCAGTGTAGCTAACTACTGGAACTACACACTACTGTTTTACCAGGTATCGGTGTAGCTAACTACTGAAACTACACACTACTGTTTTACCATGTAGCGGTGTAGCTAACTACTGGAACTACACACTACTGTTTTACCATGTAGCGGTGTAGCTAACTACTGGAACTACACACTGCTGTTTTACCATGTAGCGGTGTAGCTAACTACTGGAACTACACACTACTGTTTTACCATGTAGCGGTGTAGCTAACTACTGGAACTACACACTACTGTTTTACCATGTAGCGGTGTAGCTAACTACTGGAACTACACACTACTGTTTTACCATGTAGCGGTGTAGCTAACTCCTGGAACTACACACTACTGTTTTACCATGTAGCGGTGTAGCTAACTACTGGAACTACACACTACTGTTTTACCATGTAGCGGTGTAGCTAACTACTGGAACTACACACTACTGTTTTACCATGTAGCGGTGTAGCTAACTACTGGAACTACACACTACTGTTTTACCATGTAGCGGTGTAGCTAACTACTGGAACTACACACTACTGTTTAACCATGTAGCGGTGTAGCTAACTACTGGAACTACACACTACTTTTTTACCATGTAGCTAACTACTGGAACTACACACTACTGTTTTACCATGTAGCGGTGTAGCTAACTACTGGAACTACACACTACTGTTTAACCATGTAGCGGTGTAGCTAACTACTGGAACTACACACTACTGTTTAACCATGTAGCAGTGTAGCTATCTACTGGAACTACACGCTACTGTTTAACCATGTAGCAGTGTAGCTAACTACTGGAACTACACACTACTGTTTTACCATGTAGCGGTGTAGCTAACTACTGGAACTACACACTACTGTTTTACCATGTAGCGGTGTAGCTAACTACGAGAACTACACACCACTGTTTTGCAAAAAGAAGAAAGAAATATGTGTAAAGTAGCCAAGAATTTTCTTTCTTTTTCGACATCAGACCTGCCTAATTCATCAGACCTGCCTAATTCATCAGACCTGCCTAATTCATCAGACCTGCCTAATTCGCACTTGTTTAACATCTGACTCCAGAGTAATCTGTTCTTGCAATTTGCAACGTATGACATTTGAGATATATTCATATGATCATTTTTCAGGAAGTAGTTTGGATGTAGTGAATTACTTTTTAAAGTAGCTTTTGTTAAGATAACTACATATATAAGGGTAGCTTTAGTTAAGGTAACTACATATATAAGGGTAGCTTTAGTTATGGTAACGACATATATACGGGTAGCTTTAGTTAAGGTAACTACATATATACGGGTAGCTTTAGTTAAGTAAACTACATATCTTCCATTGTGAAATGTATTATCTATGCAAAGTCATTTTAACTCTACCTACATGTACATATTACCTCAATTACCTCAACTAACCGGTGCCCCCTCACATTGACTCCATACCAGTACCCCTGTATATAGCCTCGCTTGTTATTTTACTGCTGCTGTTTAATTATTTGTTACTTTTATTTTCTATTTTCTATTTTTTACTTAAAACTTATTTGTATTTTTTTCCTTAACTTCTTAAAACTGCATTGTTGGTTAAAGGCTTGCAAGTCAGCATTTCAAAGTAAGGTCTACTACACCTACTGTGCTGTAAGGTCTACTACACCTGTTGTGCTGTAAGGTCTACTACACCTGTTGTGCTGTAAGGTCTACTACACCTGTTGTGCTGTAAGGTCTACTACACCTGTTGTGCTGTAAGGTCTACTACACCTGTTGTGCTGTAAAGTCTACTACACCTGTTGTGCTGTAAAGTCTACTACACCTGTTGTGCTGTGAGGTCTACTACACCTGCTGTGCTGTAAGGTCTACTACACCTGCTGTGCTGTAAGGTCTACTACACCTGCTGTGCTGTAAGGTCTACTACACCTGTTGTGCTGTAAGGTCTACTACACCTGTTGTGCTGTAAGGTCTACTACACCTGTTGTGCTGTAAGGTCTACTACACCTGTTGTGCTGTAAGGTCTACTACACCTGTTGTGCTGTAAGGTCTACTACACCTGTTGTGCTGTAAGGTCTACTACACCTGTTGTGCTGTAAGGTCTACTACACCTGTTGGTAGCTTTGTAAACTATATATTTCAGAGTAGCTTCCCCAACACTGCAAATCAACAGTTACACGACAAACCCTCCCATATATCTTACTGAGAAGATAAACAAAGGAATCTAACATCTCATTCGACAAAATGTTCTTTACATTTTGAAAAGCATTGTTTTTGATTAGCGATGCGCTCAGGCCTTGGCTTGTGCAGTAGGTATGTAGGTATGTACACTACAAGCACTGAATACTCCGTCAGTCTCTTTGTCTATGCCCTAAATAGTACCCTATTCCCTATATAATACACAACTTTTGACCAGAGGCCGATAGCCCTGGTCAAAATAAGTGCACTAAATAGGGAATAGGGTGCCATTTGGTTTCAGGCTTTATCTGTACCTGTGGCCTGGTCCCTCCTCTCCTCTCCCATTTGCTGTGATTATGTCTAATCTAACAGAACATGGTTTGGGACCATGAAGAATAAACACCCTGAAGGTGGAATATTGATGCTACAGGTTTCAGGTTTCTGTCGGAGGAAAACCTTGCTGGAAGGCTGACTAGCATGCTAATATAAGGAAAAGGGAGAAATCAGATTTTGTAATGTAATGTTGTTTATATGAAAGGACTTTCAACAACAAATACCCAGAGAGGCCTTACTGTATCATCAGACGCTGTGGGTCTTATCATTAATGGCATATTGATTAAGAAGGACATGCTAATAAGATTTAAGAAATATGGCATTTAACAAAAACAAATGCCAGCACTCTGCTGAAACATAACTAGACGTATAATCAATGAGTTGAGTGTTTTGTAATTTCAAGTCAGAGTTGCCTGTGGGATGGTTGGTGGTCAAATTTCAACGTATTCTCTTCAAAGAGCCAAACATCATTTTTTTTTAAACTCATCTTTCACCTTTCACTTGTCCCCGAGAGTGAAAAGACGATGTATTTATAACTGGCCAGACACAGATCCATTACTGATCATTCAAGGCTCTTTGAATCCCCTCCGTATGACTGCTAATTCATATTCTGCTACGTTCTGGAGAGAGCGGCAGCCCCTATTGGTTTATGCATGCCATAAATGTGAGATTGGAAAATTGAAAATGTATCAAAGCCCAACATTTGCTGCTTGACTTACCAGAGAGAAAAGGATCCTGTGTTTGCTATTGGCAGCTCTGTGATGAAGGAGGGCTGAGTCCCAAATGGCACCCTATCCCCTGTTTAGTGCACTACTTTTGACCAGGGCCAATAGGGGTAGTGCACTATATAGGTAGTAAGGTGCCATTTGGAATGCATGAGCTGTCTGTGGAAAGCCCTTTATGTCCTCTGGAGCCCAAATCACAGACGGTCTATAGTTGTCATTACAACCCGGTCAGCTACCACACACACACACACACACACACACACACACACAGGACATTGATGGATAGAAGTCATAGGACATCAAGGTGGTCAAAGGTTTGAACACGGTTCAGTCACATTCCTGTGGAGGGTGATAAAGGTTAACTGATCAAACAGATGGGACCTCATTACATCATTCAGCACTCACTGACATTTTTTTCTCATAAATTGAATAATCCAGGACCTAAATGTTGCCACAGAGGGCATACTATTTCCAGATGCTTATGCTGTGCTATTGCTATGGGTTAAGGATGACCTCTACGGGATCGAGATCGGTCCTCACAAGAACAGTAAAGCAAGGAGAAAGTGAGGACATTTGGACAGTCCTAAAAAGGAAAAAGGCTATTTTAGTTTAAGGGTTAGAATTAAGGTTAGAGGTTAGGTTTAGAATTAGGGTTTAGGGGTTAGAACTAGGGTTATAAATAGGGTTAAAGGGTTAGGTTTAGAATTAGGGTTTAGGGGTTAGAACTAGGGTTATAAATAGGGTTAAAGGGTTAGGTTTAGAATTAGGGTTTAGGGGTTAGAACTAGGGTTATAAATAGGGTTTAAGGGTTAGGTTTAGGGTTAGAATCAGGGTTTAGGGGTTAGGTTTAGGGTTTGGTTTAGAATTAGGGTTTAGGAGTTAGGGTTAGGGTTAGTATTAAGGTTTAGGGGTTAGGTTTAAGGTTAGAATTAGGGTTTAGGGATAAGGTTTAAGGTTAGGGTTTAGAGTTGTTTAGGTTTATGGTTATGGTTAAGGGTTTTGGATTTGGGTTAGGGTTAGAGTTAAGGGTTTGGGTTAGGGTTAGAGATAGGGTTAGGGTTAGGGGAAAAAGGATTTTGAATGGGAATCAATTATTGGTCCCCAAAAAGTCCTCACAAGTATAGTGATACACAACTGTGTGTGTGTGTGTGTGTGTGTGTGTGTGTGTGTGTGTGTGTGTGTGTGTGTGTGTGTGTGTGTGTGTGTGTGTGTGTGTGTGTGTGTACTGTAATGTGCGTAGCGTAGCAGGACACCTCCCTTTAGTGTGATTGAGGACAGACTCTGCAGACAGCTGTGTTCCAGGCCCTGCTAGTCCACACAACATAAACTACACACACTATTACAACGACACTGGAACATGTCAGAGCTACAACACCAGCTGTACCAGGAGACCACTGCAGGGCTACAACACCAGCTGTACCAGGAGACCACAGCAGGGCTACAACACCAGCTGCACCAGGAGACCACAGCAGGGCTACAACACCAGCTGCACCAGGAGACCACTGCAGGGCTACAACACCAGCTGCACCAGGAGACCACTGCAGGGCTACAACACCAGCTGCACCAGGAGACCACTGCAGGGCTACAACACCAGCTGCACCAGGAGACCACAGCAGGGCTACAACACCAGCTGCACCAGGAGACCACAGCAGGGCTACAACACCAGCTGCACCAGGAGACCACTGCAGGGCTACAACACCAGCTGCACCAGGAGACCACTGCTGGGCTACAACACCAGCTGCACCAGGAGACCACTGCAGAGCTACACCACCTGCTGCACCAGGAGACCACTGCAGAGCTACAACACCAGCTGCACCAGGAGACCACTGCAGTTCTCCACCAATAAGAGACGGCTCGATGCTAGATGACATGACATCCACCCACCAAGCTCCAGACAAACAGAAAACAACACACTTATCACCTAACACAGTCTGTGTGTGTGCGCTAGTACGTGTGTGCGTGTGCGTGTCTGTCAGTCTGTGTGTGTCTGTCTGTGTGTATATATACACGTGTGTGCGTGTGCGTATGCGTGTGTGTCTGTGTGTATATATACATGTGTGCGAGTGCGTGTCTGTGTCTGTCTGTGTGTATGTATACGTGTGTGCGTGTGTATATATACGCGTGTGCGTATGTGTGTGTGTGTGTGTGTGACTGCAGAGTGTGACCCCAGTGTGTTGAAACAGGTGCCAGCATGTTAACAGAAGGCCTGCCTCGTGTTGGATATACCCCGTGTGTCACAAATGTGTGTCACAAATGGAACCCTATTCCCTTTATAGTGCTCTACTGTTGTACTATACAGTGCACTATGAAGGGAATAGGGGGTCAATTGGGACGCACACACAGATGAACCTAAACCTGAGGTGATATACCACTAGAGAGAGAGTGTTGTGGAGATAGAGAGAGTGTTGTGGAGATAGAGAGAGTGTTGTGGAGATAGAGAGAGTGTTGTGGAGATAGAGAGAGTGTTGTGGAGTTGGAGAGAGTGTTGTAGAGTTGGAGAGAGTGTTGTAGAGTTGGAGAGAGTGTTGTGGAGATAGAGAGAGTGTTGTGGAGATAGAGAGAGTGTTGTGGAGATAGAGAGAGTGTTGTGGAGATAGAGAGAGTGTTGTGGAGTTGGAGAGAGTGTTGTGGAGTTGGAGAGAGTGTTGTGGAGTTGGAGAGAGTGTTGTGGAGTTGGAGAGAGTGTTGTGGAGTTAGAGAGACATTATCTGTCACCTCCACACTAAAGACATCTCCTCAGGTTGTCCTGGTTATAGACATTATCTGTCACCTCCATACTAAACACATCTCCTCAGGTTGTCCTGGTTAACGACATTATCTCTCACCTCCACGCTAAAGACATCTCCTCAGGTTGTCCTGGTTATAGACATTATCTCTCACCTCCACGCTAAAGACATCTCCTCAGGTTGTCCTGGTTATAGACATTATCTCTCACCTCCACACTAAAGACATCTCCTCAGGTTGTCCTGGTTAACGACATTATCTCTCACCTCCACACTGAAGACATCTCCTCAGGTTGTCCTGGTTCTTCGTTGTGATTACAATTAAAATGCATCAAAACCAGGAAAAACTTTTAACCCCTTCTCCCTCTGTTTACCAGTCTTTCCCTTTCCAAGCCTCTCTCTCACACACACACAGCTATTATCACCAGACTATGAAGACAAGCTGCAAGAGGTAGTTTCCTCTTCTGCTATGGTGGATCTACAGCACACTGGGCTGTAAAGGTGAGGTACCTGGTGAAACCATTCACACAGGGCTGTAAAGGTGAGGTACCTGGTGAAACCATTCACACTGGGCTGTAAAGGTGAAGTACCTGGTGAAACCATTCACACTGGGCTGTAAAGGTGAGGTACCTGGTGAAACCATTCACACTGGGCTGTAAAGGTGAGGTACCTGGTGAAACCATTCACACTGGGCTGTAAAGGTGAGGTACCTGGTGAAACCATTCACACTGGGCTGTAAAGGTGAGGTACCTGGTGAAACCATTCACACTGGGCTGTAAAGGTAAGGTACCTGGTGAAACCATTCACACAGGGCTGTAAAGGTAAGGTACCTGGTGAAACCATTCACACAGGGCTGTGAAGGTAAGGTACCTGGTGAAACCATTCACACAGGGCTGTAAAGGTGAGGTACCTGGTGAAACCATTCACACTGGGCTGTAAAGGTGAGGTACCTGGTGAAACCATTCACACTGGGCTGTAAAGGTGAGGTACCTGGTGAAACCATTCACACAGGGCTGTAAAGGTAAGGTACCTGGTGAAACCATTCACACTGGGCTGTAAAGGTAAGGTACCTGGTGAAACCATTCACACTGGGCTGTAAAGGTGAGGTACCTGGTGAAACCATTCACACTGGGCTGTAAAGGTGAGGTACCTGGTGAAACCATTCACACTGGGCTGTAAAGGTGAGGTACCTGGTGAAACCATTCACACTGGGCTGTAAAGGTGAGGTACCTGGTGAAACCATTCACACTGGGCTGTAAAGGTGAGGTACCTGGTGAAACCATTCACACTGGGCTGTAAAGGTAAGGTACCTGGTGAAACCATTCACACAGGGCTGTAAAGGTAAGGTACCTGGTGAAACCATTCACACAGGGCTGTAAAGGTAAGGTACCTGGTGAAACCATTCACACTGGGCTGTAAAGGTGAGGTACCTGGTGAAACCATTCACACTGGGCTGTAAAGGTGAGGTACCTGGTGAAACCATTCACACTGGGCTGTAAAGGTGAGGTACCTGGTGAAACCATTCACACAGGGCTGTAAAGGTAAGGTACCTGGTGAAACCATTCACACTGGGCTGTAAAGGTAAGGTACCTGGTGAAACCATTCACACTGGGCTGTAAAGGTGAGGTACCTGGTGAAACCATTCACACTGGGCTGTAAAGGTAAGGTACCTGGTGAAACCAATCACACAGGGCTGTAAAGGTGAGGTACCTGGTGAAACCATTCACACTGGGCTGTAAAGGTGAGGTACCTGTGAAACCATTCACACAGGGCTGTAAAGGTGAGGTACCTGGTGAAACCATTCACACAGGGCTGTAAAGGTGAGGTACCTGGTGAAACCATTCACACAGGGCTGTAAAGGTGAGGTACCTGGTGAAACCATTCACACTGGGCTGTAAAGGTGAGGTACCTGGTGAAACCATTCACACTGGGCTGTAAAGGTAAGGTACCTGGTGAAACCATTCACACTGGGCTGTAAAGGTAAGGTACCTGTGAAACCATTCACACTGGGCTGTAAAGGTGAGGTACCTGGTGAAACCATTCACACAGGGTTGTAAAGGTGAGGTTCCTGGTGAAACCATTCACACAGGGCTGTAAAGGTAAGGTACCTGGTGAAACCATTCACACAGGGCTGTAAAGGTGAGGTACCTGGTGAAGCCATTCACACAGGGCTGTAAAGGTGAGGTACCTGGTGAAACCCTTCACACAGGGCTGTAAAGGTGAGGTACCTGGTGAAACCATTCACACTGGGCTGTAAAGGTAAGGTACCTGGTGAAACCATTCACACAGGGCTGCAAAGGTAAGGTACCTGTGAAACCATTCACAAAGGGCTGTAAAGGTGAGGTACCTGGTGAAACCATTCACACAGGGCTGTAAAGGTGAGGTACCTGTGAAACCATTCACACAGGGCTGTAAAGGTGAGGTACCTGTGAAACCATTCACACAGGGCTGTAAAGGTGAGGTACCTGGTGAAACCATTCACACAGGGCTGTAAAGGTGAGGTACCTGTGAAACCATTCACACAGGGCTGTAAAGGTGAGGTACCTGTGAAACCATTCACACAGGGCTGTAAAGGTGAGGTACCTGTGAAACCATTCACACAGGGCTGTAAAGGTGAAGTACCTGGTGCAACCATTCACACTGGGCTGTAAAGGTGAGGTCCCTGGTGAAACCATTCACATAGGGCTGTAAAGGTGAAGTACCTGGTGAAACCATTCACACAGGGCTGTAAAGGTGAGGTACCTGGTGAAACCATTCACACAGGGCTGTAAAGGTGAGGTACCTGGTGAAACCATTCACACAGGGCTGTAAAGGTGAAGTACCTGGTGAAACCATTCACACAGGGCTGTAAAGGTGAGGTACCTGGTGAAACCATTCACACAGGGCTGTAAAGGTGAGGTACCTGGTGAAACCATTCACACAGGGCTGTAAAGGTAAGGTACCTGTGAAACCATTCACACTGGGCTGTAAAGGTGAGGTACCTGGTGAAACCATTCACACAGTGCTGTAAAGGTGAGGTACCTGGTGAAACCATTCACACAGGGCTGTAAAGGTGAGGTACCTGTGAAACCATTCACACAGGGCTGTAAAGGTGAGGTACCTGTGAAACCATTCACACAGGGCTGTAAAGGTAAGGTACCTGTGAAACCATTCACACAGGGCTGTAAAGGTGAGGTACCTGGTGAAACCATTCACACAGGGCTGTAAAGATGAGGTACCTGGTGAAACCATTCACACAGGGCTGTAAAGGTGAGGTACCTGGTGAAACCATTCACACAGAGCTGTAAAGGTGAGGTACCTGGTGAAACCATTCACACTGGGCTGTAAAGGTGAGGTACCTGGTGAAACCAGTCACACTGGGCTGTAAAGGTGAGGTACCTGGTGAAACCATTCACACTGGGCTGTAAAGGTGAGGTACCTGTGAAACCATTCACACTGGGCTGTAAAGGTGAGGTACCTGGTGAAACCATTCACACAGGGCTGTAAAGGTGAGGTACCTGTGAAACCATTCACACAGGGCTGTAAAGGTGAGGTACCTGGTGAAACCATTCACACAGGGCTGTAAAGGTGAGGTACCTGTGAAACCATTCACACAGGGCTGTAAAGGTGAGGTACCTGGTGAAACCATTCACACAGGGCTGTAAAGGTGAGGTACCTGTGAAACCATTCACACAGGGCTGTAAAGGTGAGGTACCTGGTGAAACCATTCACACAGGGCTGTAAAGGTAAGGTAAGATGAACACAGAGAGAGTTGGCATTGAGGGTCTGGAGGATAACATCTTTATCTCTCTTATACCCTGAGGCCATAAATACAAGTCCAATATGCGGTTGCTACATCCATTTTCTGACTTTTAAAATCATGAGATTTAGCCATTGATTATTGAAGATTATAAACTGTGTGGTTCAAGCCCCGAATGCTGATTGGCTGAAAGTATACCACGGGTATGACAAAACATTTAGTTTTACTGATCTAATTACATTGGTAACCAGTTTATAATAGCACTAAGGCTCCTCGGGGGTTTATGATATATGGAGTTGCGTCGTGCCTAAGAACAGCCCTTAGCCGTGGTATATTGGCCATATATCACACCTCCTC